>NC_137940.1:17669688-17979688 GCF_963969265.1 Rhamphochromis sp. 'chilingali' | reverse complement strand
GGCACTACAGAGCTTTGCATGAGAATAAGGGGAACACCGATTGTGGAGCAATACCAGGTGAGCCATCAAATGCCATGATAATATAGCATGCCGTAATGTTACTACATGATATAACAATATTATACAACTGTTATAAGTTATGTGTGTGATATTTGTGCTTTGTTCTCCTGAGGAAAGACAATAAAAACAATCTCAAATAGATGAAGACCTGGTTAGCATGGTGATTGAGGACTCCCAGCCATTTAGCATTGTGGAGGACAAACGATTTAAAAGACTTGTTAAATTGTTAAATCCTAGCTATGTTCTCCCCACTAAAAGGCCATAAAAGCAGTGAAAATTTAGTTTTTACAGAATAAAATGTGAACAGGCAACACTGAGGCCTCAGTGTGTAGCTGTCCATACCTCAACGTTACAAAAGCACAACTACTGTCCACACCCCAATCACACCTCACAGTAAATGATCATTTTCCATACTGCCAGTATAAATATACACAGTATACTGACATCACTACAATATACATGTTTTACACACTCCTTTTGTTGTTGACATTTACAGGCTGTGTGCAAAAGGCCACACTCTTCAAATTCATGCCAACTAATATTTTTATGTGCAGTAGGTGTCCTACTAGAGCAAATGAAGCTTCAAGAAGCTTTGCGCTGGGATGAACCAACTGGATGAAAAGCTTCAGTGCTTCATGAAGCTTCATCTGCCCATCACTAGTTATTATGAGGGATACATTTTATGAGTGAATTTGGCTTTAAGTGACTTACAGGTTTCTTTGAAAAATACTTATATCCAGATTCTTCCTTTTTGCTGCCATCCTCCTCTCCTCCTTGCAGCGCAGGCTTGCCGCTGCTAAAACTAAACAGAGCTCCCTGAAAGGCACAGCAATCACATTGGCCATATTTGTCACATGACGTAGAACTCCAGTAGAGGACGTAATTTAACTCTTTCTGCACCGCTGGGTGAATGAGATGTTGACGGATCGTTTTTTTTCCCCCCCCCTTCTATCGGGTTTGATTTTCTTTACTCGAAGAGATCAAATTATTGGTGGGGACAATTCAATAATCGCTGGATACTGGTGGGGACATGTCCCTTCCGTCCATGCCTAATCTTCGCCCTTGACTACCCATAATTCATCAGTGCAAGCACCCCCCCCCCAAACACACACACCACACACAGAGTCAGACTAAAACAGTGCTGTGTGTGTGAGTACGAGTACTTCCTGTACTCTGATTACAGAAAGTACATTGTGCAGTATTATTCTCCACATTACTGCCATAACGTTGTAGATCCATCAGCTGATCAATGAGTGAAACAAATCAAAATTTATTTCAGCTTTAACAAACAAATCAACACACATGAATCATTAATCCATGTTTACCAGCTATGACTCAACACTTTAATGTCCAAACAGAGGCGCACACACAAAAAAGAAAAAAAAAAAAAATACAATTCAGCAGCAAATAACATCAACATCATGGCCTGTGGTCCAATGGCAGCAGGACTCAGCTGTGGTCTCAGAGTGATGTCAGATGTACAGGGGGTGGTACTGGCGGTGAGTAAGTCTCTTCCTGCAGGTGGGACAAGTGTGTGATGATGTCAGAGAGTCTCTCAAACACTGACTGCAGAACACGTGACCACAACGGGTGGACACGACCAATCGGCCACTCCCAACAATCTGCGAAGAAAAAAAAAAAAAAAAAAAAAAAAAAAGCAAACAGAAATTAAACAACAACAACAACAACAACAACAACAACACACCAACAGCCAATCAGAGCAATGCACTCAAACGTCACTGTAATACTTTCAAAGTAAAACACAAAACCAGACTGAAACTTTCAAAATAAGAGTCAGCAAATGTATGTTTATTGATTAGGTTCATTGATCAGTGGCCATGTGAATGTAGTAAAGCCTGTATTTCATTACCCACAATGCCTCAGGAAGCACACATTTCATCAAGCATTGTGTTGGACTATTTTTAGGCACACTCGAGTCACCAACACCAATTTGTTCTGAGCACGCTCACACTGAAAGAAACGTACCCTGCATTAAATCAGCAGCGAGCTGAGGGCTGTAAAGTCGATCTTGAAGGTTACTCAGAGCTCACACTAGCTGTGTCCCAGAAGTGAGAGACTGTGAAATGGGACGGTCTAGCCTTCAGATTTGTGTCACCAGCCATCTCGATGGGCATGAATAAACTCAGCCATCTGCTCCTTGCTATCTAAAATATAACAGGACACTGGAGAAAATTCTCAATCATCTCGACCATCTTCTGTATGGACAGCAAAGGAAGAACTTCATTGCACAGAGAAAAGCTATTTCTTCTGCACACATGACAATAAACACTTTGAATCTCGCACTTTAATCAGTTTTCTGTTTGACGTTTATTCAGCTGTGTGAAAACCCCCGAGGAACCCTCCCAATGGACTAATAAAGTTTTATTTTATCTAATAACTTTAATCTCAGCCAAACCGATTTACTCAGGAACAAATAAAACAGTGAAAAAAGCCAAACAATAACATTTAAGTCATGTGAGTGGCACACACACACACACCATGTTTAACCTGAGTAGCCAAAGACGGCGGCAGGTCTGATAACGATGTGCCGGGTGTCCGCTGTTCTCTAGTGAGCTTCGACCTCCCAGCTAGCCATCAAGCTGGTGGGTAACAGACATCTCCACAAACGTCGCACTTTTGTAAATATGCGATGTCTTGATAAAGCAGATATTTGAACTTTACACAGCTACATTCTCGCCTGGAAATATGTTAAAAGTTATTTTGTGACCCAGAAAGATTAATAAGAGTAATATTAAAACTAAGTAGCAGCCGCCATTGTTGGCAACTGGAATTGACTGGGCCGCGCTATGAATTCTGGGATACGGTGGGCCACGAAAGACACACCCGACCCATCCTTCAAAATCTTGGAAAATGAAGGACGCATTTGGAGGAGCCTTCAATTTGGGACAGCCTACCTCACGTTGTTCAAGTGCTGCCTCAGGAGGATACGGCCTAGGTTTTGGGACACAGCTAGTGAATGCTGCTCGGTTTGCAGTCCTGAATATCACGGCACAAGCAGGATTCACTGCACTGTTAATGTTAGCTATGTTATATTGCTGCCTCTGTTCGGCGGTGTCGAGCCAAACGAACTTTAACGTGTGTTTGAACGAGCTGACGGTTCACTCGTTAAGCTGAAAGAAAGATGCTTTAATCACAGGAGTCACACATGTGTCCACTGTACCATCTGGGAACTCTTCTTGTTTCGTAATAACACAAACACTAAATCCTCCTTCTCTTGTGCTGTTGTGTAGCAGTGTGTACACCTGAGACTTTCACCTGTCTGTCTGTCCTGCACACTCTCTCTTTTTCTTTCTCTCTGATTGTGGAATAAAAGTATGAACATGTATTTATAAGTTACACTTGTGTTTGAATCCTGCAGCTTATCACACATTTGATTTCCATGTGTGACAACTGCAAGTGTCCAGAGTGAGGACAGACTGAGGGACCCACTGCTGCACATCATCTGTGAGGCTTTGCACCCCTGATGATCCACCAGGACAAACTCAGCAGTGTGTGAGGAAGAGGAGGAGGAAGAGCCAGCAGCAGCTGACAGATGGAGAGAATAGACAGACTGTTCCCTGTTTGTGAAGGACTGCTAGAAAAGTTTAACATAACTAATTGTCTGTCCTGAATCAGTCTTATTAGGTAATGTTCAAATAATTTTATCATTCCAGTGTTTTCAGTGTGGGAGAAAGTACTCAGGGCCTTCAAGTTACACACTATGAAAGGCAGCAACAAGTGTAATATTCAGAAACCTAAAGTATGTATCAGCAGCAGAATGGACCTAAAAATAAATGTTTGTTTCAGTTCTATGAAGCTTTGAGTATTTTGGATTAGTAGTACTGCTGTGTTTGTTGCATCATATTGCTGTAATTGTTTATATATTCTGAGGTGAGTTGATCTATAGTGTTACATCATATTCTATAAGGATGTTATGTGTTTGTATACTTTCTGAGCACGCTCACCCTGAAGGAAGCGTCCTCGGAGCTCACACTGAGCATGTGCAGCAGGATAAAGAAAGAACCTCGCTGCTGGCACTCTGTTTCAATAAAGTTCATTTTTCTGCTTTATTCATGCTGAAAAGTCTGAATACACACACACACACACACACACACACACACACACACACACACACACACACACACACACACACTCTGACTGACCTCTGAGTATCCGTCCAGACACACAGGACAGCTGATTGTCCCTGGAGTTGACCTGAAACACAAAAACATTTGAGTGAGGTCACTGACAGGGTCAGTGTATCACCTGCAGAAGTTCAAGATTCTTTATTTGTCACATGCATAGTATATAACACACAGTGAAACGTAGCCTGACACGCTCCTCGGCATGTGCAAAAATTTGGGGGGGGTCGTAGAGGAAGAACATTATAAAAGTGTGTAGGGGTTGGTGTATCACCTGGAGGTGTTTGTCGGTGGCAGGAGGGTGGCACTGAGGACGGGGGGTGTGTCTTCATCTTCATCGCTGCTAACAAGATAACTCTGTACAGGTTGTCTCCAGTTCTGAGGACCTGAGTGAAAACAGTCACACAGGCATTAGACCGCTTCCTTAGTGAGAGCTCAGGCCTCAATCTAGTCTTTGGAACACAAAGTCTGACTTACCCTCATCCACCAGCTGAAGTTTTGGATACAGCAGGAAAAAAAACAAAAAAAACAAACAAACACAGAAGAAGAATTAGACATTAGCACACTTCGTGTGTGTGTGTGTGTGTGTGTGTGTGTGTGTGTGTGTGTGTGTGTGAGTGAGAGAGAGAGAGAGTTACCAGCACAGAGTCACTGTTGGTAGTCAGGTCGACCACAGCAGCAGCTTCTGCTCCACTCTCACAGGTGAGATCCACAACCACCTCCTCCTCACCTGAACACACACACAACCACAAACTCAGATTCGTGTACATGCTCTGCCCACACTTACACAGAGGGGAGGAGCCTGTGTTAGCCTGACATGCGGCACCGTCTCCATTCAGACCAACAGCGTGGCGATGAAATGGATTCACTGTACGCCTGCATCAGTCAGATAATTAAAAAAAAAAAAAAAAAAAAAAAAAAAGCAAAGCCAAGCGAAGTCCAAGCGAAGCAGATGAGAAATGAAACAGAGTGTCGAGATTCAACTATTCATCATTCTCGACATTACCCGACATCAGTGACGTAACGTGGCTCCATCTTTACGATCAAAGTGTTTCATCTCCAAGTCTGGTGATTTTATCGATAACCAATAATCAGGTAAACAGATCGAGATAAACGGGCATGAACACTCACTGTCAAACATCTGGATTCTCACAGCTTGTGGTTCTTTATACCCAAAGTGGCTCCATTTGGCGGTGCCCAGCACGAACGACTTTAAGGAGCAGAGAGGTTCCCCACAGAGCTGTGACTGTCCCGTTTTTGGTCACCTGTGTATCAGACGTGTGGTCGCGAGTTTCAGGTGTTAAAGTCAAGTGTTAATCACACCCCTGATGAATTTCTAACTGTCAGGTGGATTTTGTTTCCTCTGGGCTGCAGGTGTGTCAGTGATCAGGAGACACCAGGAAACCCACTGACTGTATTTTCAGGTGTGGGAGGTCACCTTCAGCAGACAGCTCAGGTATGTTTATTTCTCTTAGCAGTGAGGACCTGCTACTTACATCACTTCCGGTGAGGTCTGAACATGTTTTTCTCTTCAGTTTTACTTCAAAAAGAAGCAGCTCTC
This sequence comes from Rhamphochromis sp. 'chilingali', assembly GCF_963969265.1. Lineage (NCBI taxonomy): Eukaryota > Metazoa > Chordata > Actinopteri > Cichliformes > Cichlidae > Rhamphochromis > Rhamphochromis sp. 'chilingali'. The sequence goes on along the minus strand of NC_137940.1, from coordinate 17,973,925 downwards.
TGATTGGCCGAGAGGTTGAGAGCGTGTCTAGATGAGTCAGGTCTGGTCTGAAAACACCTGTAGATGCAGGCCTATCAATGACTGTTCGATCAGTTGGAAACTGAGTGTACTGATCGGGACTGACCGTCCATCACATCAATGGTCTCTGTTGGGGGGGTGGGATCACTGTCGGCGTTCGCCGTCCTCCTGGTACTCGCAGCTCTCCCGCTCTTGGCGTTGTGTCTAGAAACCGGAGGACTTTGTGTGCTCCGCCTCTTCCTCTGAACCTGAAAACAGAATACCAGGAGGTGGAGCTTAACACACTTGACCAGGTAAACACCAGCTGACAGTGTGACAGCTGAACAGGTTAAACCACAGAAGAAGAAGATGACTTACAGAGCTGCTCATCTCTGACTTAATGATTCACCTTCACGGCACAGGTGAGGATGGAGACCAGAGAAACAGCTCAGGTACCTGCACCTGTAACAGCTGGAGTGTTATCGATTGTCAGTTTTAGACATGAATCAGTCTGCTTTGATCCACCTGTGACGATGCCCTCCAGCCAATCAGTAACAACCCTCGGCAATTCTTTTAATGAATCCATGCTGTGAGATTTTAAAAAATAAAACTAAATAAACATGGAAGAACAGAGTCCCACAGGTTTCATACACACCTCAGCCAGGTGTGTATGAATCCATCTGATCCTTGTTCATAGGGGAACAGGTAGTGATGGCCCGCTTGAAGCTGACGCTCCAGAGCGTGTGTCGAAAAAAACAACACACTGGTTCAGAAGCACTGTGTCGAGGCTTGCTTCGTTTGGCAAAAGTCACGTGACCAGTGACGTCCGAAGCTTCATTACGCACGTAACTGCTTCGGTACCCGATTCAAACGGATATAAGGAAGTGAATCATCCACGGGATTCGTGGAGTGTGTTGATGGTGACAGAGAGCGAAGAGGTGATCATTCCACTGACAGATATGGAGCCAGCGAGGAAGAGAGGACGTTATGGCGTGTGGAAATATTTTGAGTTGATTTTGCTCAATTCATTTTATCTGCCGAAGTGAAAAACTTGAAATGTCCAAAATCATGTTTTCATAATGTAAATATCATTACAGCATATGACTTTAGGAACACTTCCATGTGAATTAAAGCTAATGAAGACTACAAAAATGTATTTGACACTATATGTACATTACATTGCTACACAGTTTAGAAAAGCATTTTGTTTATTGTTTTTAGGTGATAGTCTGCAGGACCCAGGAATACCTGCATATCTACCAGCTTGCAGTGTGGTTCCTGCACTCCACAGCCTCTTCTGTTCCATGCAAGTGGATTTTCTCCAGGGCAGGAGAAACTATTTCTAAGAAAAGAAACAGACTCAGCCAGCGCACAGTAACACTAATCCTCTTTTTAAATGTAAATAACAAAAGGGCTACCTTACATTGATCATGTTTTTACTTTACAAGTTCTTGATTAGGGGTGGGTTTTGATTATCGCCTTTCTGATTACAATCCATGCCAAATTGAATAAAGTGATATTGATTCATTACAATCCTGTGTCGATTTGTAAATTAACGTTATTATGCCTGAAACGCCAGCATCTCAGGTTAAACCTCACAACATGTCGTCAAACACCATACAGCTAAAACTGTAACTGGGAGCAGGTTTACGGATTCTGCATACAAACGTGAACACAGAGCACGGACCCGACTCGTCAGAATCAGATTTTGGTGCGTCGTCGGGTCCGCGCTGTGTTTGCCTCTTTTTTTCTTCGCTGGCTTCTGCAGCTGCAGGTTTCATAACTCTGTTTACATCTCTAATTAAGTCTCACATGTGTCAGCTTTCTTGTAATAGATACGAAATTATGGATATATACTGATACATGACCAGAATTGTAATATTTCTGACTGAGGCAAAACTTTCCACATTCCAATCAAATTGAATCGGATCCTGTATCGAATCAAAATGATTCTACAAATCAGTGACGATGTATTACGCAAATACGCATTACATTTTTTCAGCCCCCCAATTGAGAAAACAAAACCAATTACATGTTCAAAGCAACGGAACGGTGGCCCAATATCACTCTTGAGTGAGCAGTGATGATTGAGCAGTCCGTTTTATTTTGCAGATTCAAGCTGCTCTTCAAAATATTCGCCACCAGATGTCACCGGAGAGGACTGTGTTGGAAAGCTTCGAGTAATGAACCATTTTTCAATACAAGCTTCAGTGCTTCAGAAAGCTTCATTTGGCCATCACTAGGAACAGGTATCTTTCTTCCTTTAGCATAAGAGACGCTGGAGCATCCTTTATGAAAGGGGAGGGGAAAAAACAAAACAAAACAAAAAAAAAAACATCTGACCACGCATGAAAACAAACATGACCAAAGTGGATCATGTAAATGTTCCTTCTGACTGCATTTTCCATTTCATCCATACACCGCTGATAGATTTATAGTTTTGAACAGCAGCGGTTAAACTCACAGCTGAGCATCACACTGCTGGAATAAAAACTACTTCCTGTTGAGGTACTGTTGCACAAAGAACGCTGTACCAGCTAAAATTATGATCTATATCAGGGGTAGGCAACTCCAGGCCTCGAGTGCCTTTGTCCTGCAGGTTTTAGATGTGTTCTTGATCAAACACAGCTGATTCAAATGGCTAAATTACCTCCTCAACATGTCTTGAAGTTCCCCAGGGGTCTGGTAATGAGCTAATCATTTGATTCAGGTGTGTTGACCCAGGGTGAGATCTAAAACCTGTAGGACACCGGCACTCGAGGCCTGGCGTTGCCTACCCCCTGATCTATATGAACAAAGTGTGCTCAAGGTTCTGTATGATCAGTGTTCATTAGTGATGTCCTTTGTTGTGGTACTGCAGGGTTTGTGTTTACTTCAGGTCAGCTGGGATCAGTGGTGATGGAGTAAATTTAATGCAGTTGCAGAATTCCTCTTCAAAAGGTGCTGCGACAGCCGCATCTGGATATTATATGCAATGGGACAGATTTACTCTGAGGTAGCAGAAGCAGCTGAATTAGTGACTCCCAAGGAGGGAGCGTGAAGGCTGCTAACCAAAATAACCCAGCGCAAAGTCAGGTTTTACTCGTTTTTTTTTTTTCTCTAAAAACAGCGATGGAATTTAGATAAGAGATCTGGATGAAAGAAAATCAATCTGTAGTTCATGTTCTGCAGTGTCACGCTGTTAAAAGAAACGAGTGTGAGGCCGTTCCTTTCCTCAGCGTATGTCTCCTACCCACCTTTCCTTTACCTCAATGATCCTTCCACCGTGGGCAAGTAAAAGAGGTTAGGAAAAGGAAACAGGAGGGACCTTTGAAACTCGCACCTTTTCTCCGTACCAGAAGCTGCTTCGTCTCTGTTCAGAAAGTCAAGAGTTCCTAATCTGAGCCTGATACATAAAACCAGGACCAGCTAAACTCGTGGAGCTGCAGGGGGATCACACTAAGGTCACCAGGAGCCGAAAGAAACGCTTCTGGTGACCCAGTGACCCTGCTGTCACTGATGATGATGATGGAGTTTTACCTTTACAAGAATTAGAAACACGGCCTTCAAGATTTAAACAGTAGATTCAGACACACAGATACTTTAAACGTGGCATGTGTGCAGTTGAGCTTAAACTTTACTTACTGTTAGCAATAAACTGTTAGCTTCCGCTGTCACCGTCACTGCTCCTCTTAGCAGTTTACTTTTAGCCGTTAGCACCTCTCTCTTCGTCACTGTGGTTCCTACCGTTAGCGTGAAGCTAGCGTGTGTGTCAGCGACAGATTTCCGGCCTCAAACATTTTAGTAGAGTAAAAAAAAAATAATTAAGTCGAATAAACGTACTGCAGAGGCTAACGTTAGCTACTGTCTGTCTCACAGCCGCTTCTTTTGTACCGGAAGTGTTCAAAAACACCGGCTCATTGGCGCCCCCTGCTGCCTCACCGCGTGCATCGCAGCGTCCACTGATTGAAGGGAAGACCTTTTTAAAAAAAAATATATATCTTTATGGTTTTGTTTAGTTTATTTTATGTACTCAGACTGAACTACCTGACATGTACTTCAAAGTACTGCAGTAAAAGTACAGTTACTGTGTGGTTACTGCAGGGAAAAAGGCTATAAAAACACAGGACATTCAAATGAAACTGTTTAAATAACTCAGTCAGTCGCTGAAATCAAACTATATTCATGTCAAAGTTACATTGGATTGGATTAGTAACACCTGAAAGGAGAACCTGACCTGGGACATTGAACTTGTTTTATTTTAATAAACATGACTGTATTTATTTTGTTTGTAGTTACTGATGAGGATACTAAAACTCAGAGACACATGGAACCTTTCGACTGTGTTAAGCCCGACCCGCTCAGTCTACCTGAACCATTGAAACTCAGATGTAGGAAAATCCAGACCCTTCACAAAGAGCCTGGAGATGAACCTTCACATTTCAGATGATTCATGTCTCCAAACAGGAAATGATGATCAGCTCACATCATCACCACATGCCCGCTCCACCTTTGTGGCCTCTTTGGATTCAGTGCAGAAATTGCCTCATTTCACCACTTTTAATGTCATCTGATAAAACAGGTGACAAAAAAAGGAGCATTTGTGGAGTTTGTTGCTCTGTGGACTCAGTAACACTGTGATGGAAACAGCGTCCATGAGACGGATCATAATCCCATCCACAAACTAAACTCACTTCACCTCACTGATGTTGGCATGTTCCAGCAGGTCATATAAATGAGAACAGGTGAAACTGTCCTCATTAGACATAATGAAAAAAGCCCAAAATCATTCTGCTACGTTCCTGCTGCAGACACAATCTAGAGCAGGGGTGGGGAACTCCAGGCCTCAACGTCCTGCAGGTTTTAGACATGTCCGCTGATTTAAATGACTAAATGACCTCCTCAACATGTCTTTAAGTTCTCCAGAGGCCTGTTAATGAAGTAATCATTTGATTCGGGTGCACCAAGATCTAAAACCTGCAGCCCCTCAAGGCCTGGAGTTCCTACCCCCTCCCAGACTTTCTGTGACTGAAGTAAAAATGAAGCCATGTGAATCCTGCCTGATCACAGCAAGCCTCTGACGAGCTCCTGACAGGAATCAGTTGTGTCAGTCATACCTATCTATTACTTGAGTTTGTCAGCCATCTTCAAGGTTTCTTTTCCTGGAGTGAAAGTGCGTTGCTATGAATTCTGGGATGTCATGGCTGCTTCTCTGGTCATAAATGAGCCACACTGTAAACATGCTGTGAATAAAAGGCTCGATCTGCATGGACATGTGCATTTACCTGCAAAACCACAAACAGGCAGGAAACAGACCTGAACATTTTATTATTTTCACAATAAAAGCTTCACATAAACAGCCATCTACTTCCTGTCTACACACTAATTAGCACAAGGCTGCCAGCAGTGCTTTCTGGTATTGTAGTGCTGAAGGTGAGCCGGTGCAGAGGGAGTGCTCAGTTCATGGCGAGGAACATCCAGCCGGGCCCTTCAGAATCTGTTTTAAGGCCTGGCCTTCATGAACGCCATCAGGAGAACGCCTAGCAAGCCGGAGCACCTGGACACAGAACAGGTAATAAGAGAGAGAGACACCTGAATACAGCACAGCTGAGACCATCTCACAAAACATACTCCCTGAAGTACTTAAAGAAATGTTTCTGTCTGTAAATCAAACTCTGGCCCCGCCTCTGCCTCACCTGTCTCGGTGTCACACCCTTCTCTGGACTGACTGGACTGAATTTTTGTTCCTCTTAAATTGACTAAATTCAGTCTTTGGAGTCACAGGTGAGTCTGTACCTGTCAGGCGTTTCTCCGTGCATCAGTACAAGGAAAATCTAACAGATAGGTGAAGCTGATACTCTGATCGCACCTGCCGAGTTCACACAAACTTCCTGTGAGTCTCGTCACTGTGTGCAGTTAACTTGATGTGCATTCACCTGTAGCTCTAAGTGGAGGTGAAGGTCATGTGATCCACCTGGTTCATCTTTATGTGGTTGTCGAGGATCTGAAACATTTCCTGGATGTTCGGGACGTAACCAGACTGAAGCTTCGACCACAGGGGCACATCTGAGGGGACGACAGAAAGCGTTACACCAGGAAATGAGGTCAGAGGAATGTCCCTACCTGATCTCCACAAGGAAACCTGGGTGTGTTTGTACAGTTCAAAAATGACCTCTCACCTCCTGTTTAGGAGAAGGTAACTCAGACTCGTATGGTGAAACTACAACATCCAGAGGCAGGCCGCACCTCTTACTTCCCCTTGTGTTCTGAACTCGTCGTCATCCACAGTTTTAAAGAGGCGGGCGGCACGATTCATTGAGTAACTCAGATTATAACTTTATCATTTTAAAAAAAAAATCCTCGATTCTTCATTTAACGGACGGCACTTTAATAACAACAACGTACTTCTGATCTGGTTTCTCTCATATCACGTCATTGTACACACAATTAATAACAAAATAAATACATTAATCTGCACACCTTCATCATTTTGATTCTTGAGTTTATTCAAATATTTTTAATGGGCGGGAATTGCACAGCGATAAGCATTTCGCCGTATGTCACACAGTGCATGATATGTGACCAATAAACTTTGACTACAGACTACAACAGAAGTGTGTGAATAATAAACTGTGTTAAACCTAAAACACTGATAACAGCAGCACCGATGATGACGCTGGCACAGTTTAATGTGGAGGCGGAGTCTGTTTATACAACGTGAAGAGCAAAGAGGCAGAGGCGTAACCGACACAGTGAGCTTAGGTGGGAAGAAAGAAAGCACAGCCTCCGAAACAGCAGCGCTGTTCCTGAAGTCACCATTAAAACCTGGAAACAGCTGACCAACGGAGAAAAGCAAACTTTGTAGCTGCTCCACCCATCGCCGTTTAGTTTACAGAAAAATCTGCAGTAAAGCTGCAGAAGTAAGGCTACATCAAAATTTGCAGATGAATTGTTAACTGAGTCTGATATAATGTTTAATTTATAGAGCTCGCTGAAGGCTGACGGCAGCCAGCCCACTCTCCAGTGATCCCTACAGGGCTGAGTCTAAAGGGGGGCATAGAGTGTCCTACATCATATTTACCTCCAGGCTTTGTAACATTGTTTTTCAGATTTAAAGTGGAATAAAACTATATTGGACAACACGCAATGTGCCTCCTCGTATCGGTCTGAGCTGCCTCACCGCTTTCGGACAGACACTGTAAAACCCGATCGCACACTCGATTATTCTGGTTTACAGGCCTTCATCACTCTCTGAGCTGATACTTCCAGCTCAATCATGAACCTTCTTAAGCAGATTAAGATTCCACACAGGAACAGATCTCTCCTTTCACAATAAAAGTCCTTTACATAAATATAAAAGTTGTTTGCTGTTTTATTATATTTACTGTACAAACTACAACTTGATGTTTAATTACTGCTTACAGTGTGAAAATATCTTGGTTTACTATATATAGTAAACACACCCCAGTTCTTCCAGTTATTTATCACAATTCATGTGTTTCAAGTCCAGTGAATAGGTTGAAATGGTACAAAAGTGGTAAACTGCCAAAGGTTAAAAAAAAAAGGTAAGGTTACCCAAAACTGAAATGTAATGTATACGTCAGAATTATACAGAAAGGCCTTTTTCAGGGAACACAACATGAGTTAACAATTCAAAGCTGTTCTGCAGTATTGGAGGTTGATCAGCCTTGAAAGTTGGTGCTACTAATTCCTACAGGTGTTCCAACTTGTCTGGATTCCGTCCCCCTCTGTCTGCATGAAGCAGTGTTGGAGCACATTGTGGTACCATACCCTCATGGGCATCAGCTGAACAGTACTGTACTGTAGTGTGTTGATACAAACATGGTGAGAATAACAGTGGAAGAGACACAGACCATCATAACACATAAATGTCGATCTGTCCGACAGAGAAACTGCAAAGAAAGTCAAAGTGTCAGTGAGTCCAGTTTCCTTTAGCATCGAAAGGCTCAGAAACAAACTGTGACAGGAAGAGGTCTGCAGACCCAAAGACACGACTGAATCAGAGGACACGTTCCTGAGAGTTAACAGCTGTGATATAGGCGACTCACAGGACAACAGCTTCAAGCAGCTTAATAGTGGTCGTAGTGAGAAAGTCTCAGTTTCAGGTGTAAAGAGAAGGCTTTGAGCTGCAGGTTTGACAGGACGAGCTGCAGCAAGAAAGCCAGACGTCAGAATAAGACAAAGAGGCTTGTCTGGGCCATGAAACACCGACATTGCACTACTGAAGACTGGAAGAAGGTATCATTGACTGATGGATCAACATTTGGACTCTTCGTTTCATCACTCAGGATCTTTGTGCGCCGTGGAGTAGGTGAAAGGATGGTTCCACAGTGTGTGGCATCAACATGGAGGAGGAAGTGTGATGGTCTGGGGCTGTTTGCTGGATCCAGGGTCGGTGACTTTTACAGAGTGAGAGGCTCCCTGAACCAGAACACACAGCACTCTGCAGCTCCATGCAGCACCCTCTGGTATGAGGCTAGTTGTGGTGTTCGAAAACGTTTGACAGGTGGTGCATTTTATAGATATTATAAGCAGTTTTGGTCAAGTTACTTGAAAAAAGTAATCAGTAACTAATTACTTCCCCCCAAAAGTAATCCTGTTACTTTACTGATTACTTATTTTCAAAAGTAATTACTTAGTTACTTTTTTAAAAACACAATTTACAACCTGAATAGGTGATAAAGCGATAGATCTTTCAGCCCAATTCTACTTTTTCTGCAATTTACTGTTACAAGTAACGCATTATTGCCCATCTCTGATTATAAGAGGGTTTTTTTTTGTTTTTTAGAAAAACCATGAAACTCTGCGTGATTTCAGAAAAATCACACCATGGAGCCCTGCTCTAAGAAATGGTCACAGATTTAACTCCATTTGTAAAGCTGATTTAACAAATAAGTGTTCATAGTTTTTAGTGTTTGTGTAGCATCACCTAGTGCAAGTGTGTTTCGGAAAAATACACTGCTCAAAAAAATAAATAAAGGGAACACAAAAATAAACATCCCATATCTGAATGAATGAAATACTCTTAATACTTTGTTCTTTACATAGTTGAATATGCTGACCAAAAAAAAAAAAAAAAAAAAAAAAGTCACACAAAAATTATCAATGGGAATCACATATAGCAACCCATGGAGGTCTGGATTTGGAGTTAGGGCTGCTCGATTATGGCAAAAATGATAATCACGATTATTTTCACTGAAATTGAGATCACGATTATTTGACGATATTTATTTAACCCTTTAAGACCTACTATAGAACCAAGTCCACCAGAGCTTATATTATTTTTTTTTACATGCTGTAGTGCCATTTGTGGGAGCATTTCAAGTTGCTATACATCAATACAACTGTTATAGCCCATATTTTAATAATATGTATGCATTAAGTCCATAGTAATTATATAAATTGCAAAAAAGTGCAATAAACTACAAAAAAAATTGAAAATTGCTTTTGTTTTGTTTACATATATTTCTACTTGGAGAAATTTAAGAGGCTTATCCCTCAAAACTTTAAATACAATAAAGTTGCAAAAAATAGTTTCCCACCACAGGAAATTTATTTTGAGTGTCTTCATAGTTTTATTTTGGAGATACAGCAATTTTTATATACTGCAGGAAAAACAAAAAACAATCCTATGATGCAAATTTGCAAAGAAAACAGCATGTGCATCATTTCACTGTGGGAAGTGTTACGAACAGCTGATTGGAACGGCAAAGCGTGTTTCTGGAATATTATGTTTTTGTTCCTGCAAGCGCTTTTTATGCAATTTTTGCAAAGCTATATGTGGAACGAAACCGTGACCGAGGACAAGCTGATGGCATAAGATGTAAGTACAACTCCTCCGGTTTCATATGCAAAACAAATTATTGCGCTAGCTTACACGGTTCAGGTTCTACAGGGATTTAAAAATAGTTACGCAAAACGGAGCGTGCTGCTCTGACCGGCTTTAAAGGGTTAACAATGACTTTAAAAAAATAATATAAAATAGTGTGCAACACCACTGAAGTTTTTTTTTTTTAAACTCTCTTTTCAACCAACGGCAGTCACTCTCCAAATAACTTCTGCTTAGCTTTCCGAGCTTCCCTCGGGTCCTCTTAATCAGCGGTCTCCAACCTTTTTTGCGCCACGGACCGGTTTATGCCCGACAATATTTTCACGGACCGGCCTTTAAGGTGTCGCGGATAAATGAGGGAGGGGCTAATAATCGGCTCAGTCATTTTTAATGATCGTTGAAAGCCCAGATCGTAATCGTGATTAAAATTCGATTAATTGAGCAGCCCTATTTGGAGTCACACTCAAAATTAAAAGTGTAAAAACACACTACAGGCTGAAGCAACTTTTATGTAAGGTCCTTAAAACACGTCAAAATGAGGCTCAGTAGTGTGTGTGGCCTCCACGTGCCTGTATGACCTTCCAACAATGCCTGGGCATACTCCTGATGAGGTGGCCAATTGTCTCCTGAGCCATCTCCTCCCACACCTGGACTGAAGCATCTGCCAACTCCTGGATGGAGCAAGACATGATGTCCCAGATGTGCTCAGTTGGATTCAGGTCTGTGGAACAGGGGGGCCAGTCCACAGCATCAATGCCTTAGTCTTGCAGGAACTGCTGACACACTCCAGCCACATGAGGTCTAGCATTGTCTTGCATTAGGAGGAGCCCTTGTGAGACGATAGGCTCACAAGGGCTCTACGGATCTCATCTCATTCCTAATGGCAGTCAGGCTACCTCTGGTGAGCACATGGAGGGATGTGCAGCCCCCCAAAGAAATGCACCCCCACACCATTACTGACCCACTGCCAAACCGGTTATACTTGAGGATGTTGCAGGCAGAACGTTCTCCACGGCATCTCGAGACTGTCATGTCTGCCACATGTGCTCAGTGTGAACCTGCCTTCATCTGTGAAGAGCACAGGGCACCTTGGTGATATCTGACAAAACCCAAGCGTCCTGCACGGTGTTGGGCTGCAAGCACAACCCCCGCCTGTGGATGTCAGGCCCTCATGGAGTCTGTTTCTGACCGTTTGAGCAGACACATGCACATTTGTGGCCTGCTGGAGGTCACTTTGCACGACTCTGGCAGTGCTCCTCCTGTTCCTCCTTGCACAGAGGTGGAGGTAGCAGTCCTGCTGCTGTGTTGTTGCCCTCCTACGGCCTACTCCATGTCTCCTGATGTACTGGCCTGACTCCTGGTAGTGCCTCCTTGCCCTGGACAGTACGCTGACAGACACAGCAAGCCTTCTTGCCACAGCTCGCATTGATGTGCCATCCTGGATGAGCTGCACTACCTGAGCCACTTGTGCGGGTTGTAGACTCCGTCTCATACTACCACTAGAGTGAAAATACTGCCAGCATTCAAAAGTGACCAAAATGTCAGCCAGAAAGCATAGGTGGTCTGTGGTCACCCCCTGCAGAACTGCTCCTTTATTGGGGATGTCTTGCTAATTGCCTATAACTTGTTGTCCACTTCATTTGCACAACAGCATGTGACACTGATTGTCAATCAGTGTTGGTTCCTATGTGGACAGTTTGATTTCACAGAAGTGTGATTGGTCTTGGAGTTACATTGTGTTGTTTAGTTGTGTTCCCTTTATTTTTTTGACCAGTGTAGATTGATGTGTATGATGGACCAAAAACAGAAGCCTCCAAGGAACAAATGATATACTTTCAGGAAACCTTATTTCCCTGTGTTGGTTTATAACTACTGTTGGCAAACTGCTGTGTAATTAGGTGTATGGGGTCCTCTACAATTCTTGTGGCTTTGTGGATGCAAAAAGTGTCCGCGATGGAGGAAAGAGAGGCTCCAATGATCTTCTCAGCTGTTCCCACTATCCGCTGTAGGGTGTTAAGATCCGATATGGTGCAGTTACCACACCAGACAGTGATGCAGCTGCTTAGGATGCTCTGGAAGTACCTCAGTAGAAGGTGGTGCAGCATCTGGAACACTTAGCCTCATTTTTGCTTTTAGCCCTAATGGTTTCCGCTCAGTTATCACTTATCACTTCTGTCACTCGTTAGCTAACCTAAACTAATTTAGGTCTGTTAGCAGCAGCAACCAATGAAACAAATGACATCACTCTGTAGGGCTGTGCGATATGACCAAAATCTCATATTCCGATATAAGACATTTATCGTCCCGACCACGATATAAAAAATTTAACATTTTCTGTAAATTCTGTGATTCTTGGGCAGCTCGACTTGCGTGAAGTGTTTCGAGCTGGGTGTCCTTTACCTGGAATCCAGTGTTTTAACTCATGCATGAAACTATACATTTTTAGACATAGATTGTAAAGGCCGCCCTTCTCTTTGTGAGTGTTTATTACACGGCATGTTGCGGGGAAAAGCTTGTTCTAACGTTTGAGTCTGAAGTTTATTTTTTAGCACCTGACGGCTCTTTTTGCTTCTCATCCGTAAACACTCTGCATACAGCGGAGCCACGCGATGGTTTTACCGTCATTGTTGCTAACGACAGCACGTAAAAAACAGGCGCTTGTCCGTCCATAGTGTGGTTATATTAAATATAAGAGAAAGAGAGAGCTTTAAGAAATTAATATAGTCACTACAGTGACCATAGAAATAATGAAAAAATATTGCTGTAAACAGTTTATTTTGCGACACCACGAAACAAATGATAGCGTGATAGGAAACGATAGATGTTTTTATATCGTCATCGAACATTTATGGACGATCTGAGAACTGTCGACATTGCCTGGGACGAAGCTGAAGCAGTCGCTGCTGACCGACATCGATGGAGATCACTAGCTGCCCGATGCGCCGCTCGGCGTAGGAGGAACTAAGTGCTAAGTGTGCATCCGATATATATCGTTATATTGAACAGCCCTATCTGTGAATGTTTTTTGTTTTTAAATCAAGCTTCACATACAGTTTGTTTGAGCAGAGCTCCAGGATAGAAATTAGACTGAATACATACATGTTCTCTTTAATAACTCACACAAAGAAAAGAGTGAGAGATCATGTCTAAGACATGTACGCAGAGCTTGCTGTCAGAGTGACAGGAAGTATGAGCACTTTCATATAAGTAAACAACAAACTGGGTTTCTGGTACAGATCAGGCAGCATTACAGCAGGATGTGAGGTCAGCAGTGATGTAATTGGTTATAGTAAGAAGTGCTGTTCTGTTTCTGATGACTGACAGTTTATTACTCTGAATACTTTGACTTTAGTGCAGACAAGCGTCCAGGAAGACTAGCAACCACTGTTGTGGAAGCTAATGGGGTTCCTTATAAATAAACAAATAAACAAACAAGCGTGAACTACTACAGTAATTTGAGTTGTAGTACTGAAACTGTGTCACAAGCATGATGTTAACACAAAGGTCTGGTCCAATCAGAACTCACCATTTAGTGTGACCTCAAAGGCTCCAGTGGACAGGAAGTGAGTCTCCATCATGTTACAGAGGAAGAAGGCCATGAGGCAGGAGAAGATCTGCAACAGAAGCACAGTGTCCGTTACCATGGTAATCAGTAAACAGCACCCATTACCGTGGTAACAGCAGCAGGATAGGCGGACGATTCTACAAGCTAGCGCTCTGATCACACCATAACCTCAGTCATCAGTCTATTCATGAGTGTTTTTCCAAGGTCATTTAAATCATTCCTCAGTTTAAATGAGCTACACTGACAGCCTGGAGAAACAGGGATTGGTGAGATTTGGCCTGTCAAGCTCCTTTTCCATTACTACCTACTGGGATCAACTTGCCATGACTCGGAGCTCATCTACAATCACAATGAACACCGGTGTACCACAAGGCTGTGTGATGAGCCCTTTCGTCTACTCCCTCTTCACCCATGACTGCAGACCGGCTGATGGTTCCAACACCATCATTAAGTTTGCAGATGACACCACGGTGATTGGCCTCATCAGTGACAAGGATGAGGCCGCCTACAGGGAGGAGGTGGATCGTCTGGCTGAGTGGTGCGACAGAAACAACCTGCTGCTTAACACCGAGAAGACCAAGGAGCTCATCGTGGTCTACAGGAGGAATGCTGACCCACATCCACCCATCCACATTAAGGGGACGGCTGTGGAGCGTGTGAGCAGCTTCAAGTTCCTGGGAGTCCACATCTCCGAGGATCTCACCTGGACGACCAACTGCTCCAAGCTGGTCAAGAAGGCTCACCAGCGCCTCTTCTTCTTGAGGACTCTGAGGAAGAACCACCTGTCCTCAGACATCCTGGTGAACTTCTATCGCTGCACCATCGAGAGCATCCTGACCAACTGTATAACAGTCTGGTACGGGAACTGCTCTGCCTCGGACCAGAAGGCGTTGCAGAGGGTCGTGAAAACTGCCCAGCGCATCGCCGGAGCACCACTTCCTGCCATAAAGGACATCTACAGGAAGCGGTGTCTGAAAAGGGCTGGGAAAATCATCAAAGACCCCAGTCACCGTTCACATGGACTCTTCACCCTCCTGCCCTCTGGGAGGCGCTACAGGAGCCTCCGGACTAAGACCACCAGGTACCGGAACAGCTTCTTCCCCACAGCTGTCAGACTCCTGACATCTGACCCACGTTAAACTCATGGACTGAACACACACACACCCACAATGGACAACTGTACCCTCAAACACACAATAATAACATGGACTGAACCACCACTCACAACCACTAGCACTTTATATAGCCTCTGTAGAAACTATCTACACCCTCACTTATCTTAACTGCACTACTGTATAGCTCTGTGTAAATAATCATTCTGTACATTTGATAATTTTTAATCCTACAACTGTTTACAACTTGCATAGTTCCCATTTCTGTATAGCTGTATATCTCAGATTTCTGTATAGTTTTTTTATTTCATATTTATATCCTGTACATAGCTTGTACTCACTACAGCCTGTACATACTTATAGTTGTACAGTATTCATAACATACTTCACACCGTGTACATTATAACATACCACAATAGACCCATTTCTGTAATATACTTACATATCTATATTATTGCTAATATATATTGTAATATATCTATATCATGGCTAAAGCACTTCTGGATGGATGCAAACTGCATTTCGTTGCCCTGTACCTGTGCATGTGCAATGACAATAAAGTTGAATTCTAATTCTAATTAAAAAAAATATATGGTGGTTTAGATTTTTGTGAGTGACACACTCTCAGACTCATCGAACGATACTACTGACCAGCCAATCAGTGGCATGCAGTCAGACGATGTCACATTTTAGTACCTGCCCGGATCGATTGGAATCCTGGGAAAGCAGTTACAAAAAAAAAAAAAAAAAAAAAAAAAAAAAAGTACCAGGTGCTGTGACCTGATGCAAAACCCGGCAAACAGTGATGAACCGTGCAGAGTTGATTTGAGCAGGCACTAATGGAAAAAGAGCTTCAGAGTTAAGAGACTTGAGCTCACCTGTTGGATCCATAACCAGCACTGATTAGTGCATCAGATAGCACAGCGACTATCTGGCTCTTTGGATAAGTTATACTTGCAGATGTTTGAAGAATGAATGGAGAGCAAAGGACTCCAGTAATGTTTTTTTCACAGCAGGTGGGCATGTTCCAGTAGCTCTGATGTCACGGCAAAATGTGTAATAGGCACGCTAGTCCACTGTATCCATTTACACACCCATGTAAAAATTGGATTACCAGCAGGGGGAGCTAATGTATTTAAAGTCAAGTCAGTAGAGAGCAAAAAACATTAATTCCAGGGTCCTTAATCAGCAAAATCCATTATACTATGCTAATATGTATTTCCATGTAAATGTCTGTATAAACACGTTGCTGTGATTATATTCATGTTGGCTTGAAATAAAACGTCTCCTTCTGCTGGTACTACAGATTACTGCAACTTCTGCAAGCGTGTACATTTCACATTTTGGAGAGGCAAAGCGTGACATGGAAACAGTGGACGAGCGTGTTGATGGAATGGTAGATTTACTGTCATTAGTAAGTCCCACCTGAAACAACAGTGTGGGTGGAGTTTGCCTGTATGTGTCATCAGTTTGTGATTAAACATTATCAGTATTGAACAGCGGCTCAGGCAGCACCAATCAAGAACCACTAACAAACAGCCAATCACGGAGCTATGCACATGTGCTATCTGCTAAGTGCTGGTACCTTGTTGTTCTGACTCCAGGTCCAGGCAGGTGGCGTCTGGAGGTGGAGAAGCGAGAAGGGGTTCTGACCACTGACGATAACCAAAATGGAGAGCAGCTTCAGATACGAGATCAGCTGAGCCGCACACCTGACGGGAGGAGGCAGGTTAGACACAGCTGTAGAGGCTGGGGACAGAGTTTACAGACGGAGCACCTCACCTGCTGAAGCCAGTGGGAGGGTAGTTCTCGCCTTGGATGCGGATGTCCGGGTACACCTCACTGATGGCCTGAGAGTAATCCTGGAAGACTTTACTGTAACCTCAGGAGATACTGAAAGAAGCACATCAGTTAGGTGATTATAATCTGTCACACTTACACACACACACTGTCACACACAATAACATTAGCCGATCAATTATCAGGTGTATTTTTTTTATTTTCCCGAAAGACGGACGTTGAAGACAAGAACACCTGCCTTAAGGTGTCCAATTAGATGGTCAGAAGCGAAGCAACTCGAACTTGATCAGCCAACAAAATCCGGGTAGTCTCCAAATTCCAACCGACCAAATGAGCAAAGTTGGGTTACCCGAAGCTCGTTAACGACAAGTATTCACCGCTAGTTAGCGCTGGCGCCGTAGATCACGCTAACTTAACTCGTATTGTCGATGGTTTGTGTTTAGATTTTCAACCACCCTGTCTTTAGTTTCTCTTCACCTCGGTCATTCTCACGGATGCTCACCGCTAGCCTCCGTTAGCTTCTGCGTTAACTCACCAGTACTGGAACCGCAGTACGGGGCCGCTGTAGATCGCCGCCTTAGCGGGCTTTCCCGGTTCCGTGTCCGGGAAGACGGCCGGGTTGTCGGGTGGTTGGTGCCCACTCTGCGAGCTCGACCTTCCGACATAAATGTCCCGGAGGGTGAGCGCCGTGAAGAGGAACAGGGCCACCAGAAGGCCAGTCTGGCTGTACTCCGCCATGACTGCAGTAGTCAAACACATGAATCGGAAGCAGAACTACATTCGCTGATGCCACGCTTCCGCTCTGCTCTTTCACATTAAAAGAAACGTCCAGCGGGAAAAATGACGGTTTTTGATACATATTCAGCGGGCTTTAAATATTTTGATTGGAGCGATAAAGCTGGTTCGTGTTTAGATAATCTGAAATTTTTTTATCTGAAACATCAGCGGTGCGGTGAAGGGGGGGGGGGGGTTGTTTTTTTTTACTCATCTATAATCACATAGTGACGTCACATTCACCCGACACAAAGTGGTAAACAGTGTAACGTCATAAACGTGGGACACAGCGTAGCGTGTGGTTGGAGGCGCCAAGGTGATAGAACAAGCAAATAAAATCGGGGATTTAATGATTTATTCAGCCTCTGACCCCGAGCACAGAGCACCTAACGGCTGACGTCACACAGGTACGTTTCCGCTGTACGGTCATGTTAAAGATTGCAATATCGAAGAAAAGAAAAAGGAGGTGTGATTCTGTTCTGAATGATTCAATATGTCGCTTGTCTCTGAGATTGTCATTGTTATTGTTCTAAATAAAGTTCATTAAAAAAAAAGATGCAATATCGAGCTGTTAACAGGAGAACGCATGAGATGTCTTTAATTAATGTAGGGGAGAGTGGGGTGAGTTGTGCCAGTTTTTACTTAAAGTGATTTTAAAGCGACCGTAATGTCCAACTAAAACATGTACACATATTTCAGGATGTTGAGCAGTAAAAATGTTCTGACATGTTCAGAACAAAATGACATTCAAATGAAGACGAAATTAACTGCAGTTGTCTTCACAAATCTGGCCTACTCCATAACATCCCAGCTGTTGATGCTACTCACTGCTCCCTTCTGGCTCTACCACCAAGTTTTTGTGATGCGGTTAATGGTTTTATGCACATTTTCTCTATGGGAAATAATTATGAATATTCTCTATTACTTTTTCTTAATAAATGCACACTTAGCCACACCTGCTTTTGCATGTGATATCCCTGCCAGCTGGATCAAAATCTAATTTCTTTGTGCATGAACTGGCTTTTGAGTATTCACAAAGAAACGAACATATAAAGGCTGCTAGTGCCTTTTAGATGTTGTGTCAAAGACTTGATGGCATTTCCATCTGTAGCATCCAGCCGAACTGAGAAGGCCAGAACTGATGGTTGTTGAATGACTTTTATTATTCCTTGCCGTGTATCAGACAACGAACCAACGTAAGAGCTTATTCCCCTGTCGACTGTAGCTAGAGCCATTCATTTTTCTACTATTGTTTTTCTCTCCCTTTTCTCCATTATCAGTAGTTTGCAGTTTTCTTGCGTCTTTTGTTACATCAAGCTAGTTTCCGTTTGCAACATTCACGTCTGGTCACACAGTAAGTTACTAAATCAAAAGCACAAACATTATATTACGTTATATTATATATTAGCTAGCTTTACATATTCACTTTTACACCATCCATCTTCTTCTTTTCCATGTATCATTTTAATGTCATCCTGGATGTTGATCTTCCTCGCCACCTGACGAATGGACTTCCCTTCTCCACCTCATTCACTCAGTAAACTCTCTCTATTATAACTCTGTGGCATGAGGGTCTGTTTCTGTTTTTGGTCTGAAATTAAGAATGTCACAGTGGAAAACTATAAAAATACAATCTACAGTTACAATAAAATAATATGTTTAAAATATTCATAAGTGTGGCCCCTTGGCACAAATTACCCCAACAACACCATTTTGAAAAAAGGCATCATCCAACAGTTTTGAGTATCGACTCACAGTCTAGCTTACCAAATCTCTAACACATCTGTGAAATGTTTTCAGACTTTTCTATAACTGTTCATACGCAACAATCAAAAACCAAATCACCCCACTTTCCCCTGTGCCAAATAATAGCAGCTGATCTTCACAGCTACCTGAGGAACAGCTGAGCTGAACTTCCTCCTGACATGAAGCTTAATAAACAGAAACAGGCAGTTTTCTCTTCTTCTCCACACAGACTGTGACAGTAAAACACAAGTTTTTGTTTAACTGGTGTGATCCGTTTACATATTCCACTCTCCGTGATCAGCAGGTGTTAAACAGCTGACAGGTGAACAGGATGTTTGCAGGTAAACTTGAGGCTTTGTCTGTAGCGTCATGAGGAAAATGTTGGCTTGTTATTTAAGTTACAGAAGGACAGAGGTGTGAGACTAGGTGGAAGACTTTTTGATTTAAAAAAAAAAAAAAAATTCAAATAATTGAATTGTGGTCTGATGAGAATATTGTAGAGCTGGGCGATAGAACGATAACGATATGTATTGCGATATAACTTTTTCTTGATAGAAAAATTAAACTATTGCGATAGACCTCGCCGCTCTTGTCCTCTTAAAAAAAAGAAAAAAAAGAACAGCCACTCCAAATTAAGTAGCGCAGAGCCGAACCAATCACAGCCACAGCGTCACGTGACGTGAAGTGACTTGTTACGTACAGCAGCCAGCCACCGTACCGCCCGGGTAATGGAGGAAATGAGTTTGCCGACTAGAAAAATCAACCGAGCGTGACCACGCTCGGAAGAGAAAACAGATGATGGTTCCAATGCCGGAGAGATTGTCGAACGGAAGAGCCATAGAAGTTCCATAGTGTGAAGGTATTTCGGCTATTTCAAGTCTGACAAAAAACAGAGTAGCGTTCACTGTAAATTGCTCAGGCTATGTCCACACGTACCCGGGTATTTTTGAAAATGCAGATTTTTTCTATGCGTTTGCACCTTTCGTCCACACGTAAACGGCGTTTTTGGTCACTGAAAACGAAGATTTTTAAAAACTCCGGCCATGGTGGATATTTTTGAAAACTCCGTTTTTGTATTTACGTGTGGACTAGAAAAACGGAGAAAACACAGCGTCAAAAATGTGCGCATTTTTTGACGTCACACTGTGCGCCACGTTATTGTGTCGGTGAAATGAATTTCTACAATACTGTTAATTCTACTCTCTGCAGTGTTTAAATGCTTACATATACACACAGTTACTGTCCCTCCACACATACGACCCGGTTCTGCTTTTATTAGTGATGTGCGGATCGATCCTGAAATATCGATTCCTCCGATACCAGTCATTTATGTTCTAGAATCGATTCTCACATGAAAATATTGATGTTTTTAGTAATTTAGGGTTAATTTGTAGTTTATCATTAACAGCAACACAGTGGAAAGAAACTATAACATTCGGATTGTCTACATTCAACAGCTACAGTGGGGCAAAAAAGTATTTAGTCAGCCACCGATTGTACAAGTTCCCCCACTTAAAATGATGACAGAGGTCAGTAATTTGCACCAGAGGTACACTTCAACTGTGAGAGACAGAATGTGAAAAAAAAAATCCATGAATTCACATGGTAGGATTTGTAAAGAATTTATTCGTAAATTAGGGTGGAAAATAAGTATTTGGTCACCTCAAACAAGGAAAATCTCTGGCTCTCACAGACCTGTAACGTCTTCTGTAAGAAGCTTTTCTGTCCCCCACTCGTTACCTGTATGAATGGCACCTGTTTGAACTCATCATCTGTATAAAAGACACCTGTCCACAGCCTCAAACAGTCAGACTCCAAACTCCGCCATGGCCAAGACCAAAGAGCTTTCAAAGGACACCAGGAAAAGTATTGTAGACCTGCACCAGACTGGGAAGAGTGAATCTACAATAGGCAAGCAGCTTGGTGTGAAAAAATCAACTGTGGGAGCAATCATCAAAAAATGGAAGACATACAAGACCACTGATAATCTCCCTCGATCTGGGGCTCCACGCAAGATCTCATCCCGTGGGGTCAAAATGATCATGAGAACGGTGAGCAAAGATCCCAGAACCACACGGGGGGACCTGGTGAATGACCTGCAGAGAGCTGGGACCAAAGTAACAAAGGTCACCATCAGTAACACACTACAACGGCAGGGAATCAAATCCCGCAGTGCCAGACGTGTTCCGCTGCTGAAGCCAGTGCATGTCCAGGCCCGTCTGAAGTTTGCCACAGAGCACATGGATGATACAGCAGAGGATTGGGGGAATGTCATGTGGTCAGATGAAACCAAAGTAGAACTTTTTGGTATAAACTCAACTCGTCGTGTTTGGAGGAAGAAGAATACTGAGTTGCATCCCAAGAACACCATACCTACTGTGAAGCATGGGGGTGGAAACATCATGCTATGGGGCTGTTTTTCTGCCAAGGGGACAGGACGACTGATCCGTGTTAAGGACAGAATGAATGGGGCCATGTATGGTGAGATTTTGAGCCAAAACCTCCTTCCATCAGTGAGAACTTTGAAGATGAAACGAGGCTGGGTCTTCCAACATGACAATGATCCAAAACACACCGCCCGGGCAACAAAGGAGTGGCTCCGTAAGAAGCATTTGAAAGTCCTGGAGTGGCCTAGCCAGTCTCCAGACCTCAACCCCATAGAAAATCTGTGGCGGGAGTTGAAAGTCCGTGTTGCTCGGCGACAGCCCCAAAACATCACTGCTCTCGAGAAGATCTGCATGGAGGAATGGGCCAAAATACCAGCTACTGTGTGTGCAAACCTGGTAAAGACCTATAGTAAACGTTTGACCTCTGTTATTGCCAACAAAGGTTATGTTACAAAGTATTGAGTTGTATTTTTGTTATTGACCAAATACTTATTTTCCTGATTTACGAATAAATTCTTTACAAATCCTACCATGTGGATTCATGGATATTTTTTTTTCCCACATTCTGTCTCTCACAGTTGAAGTGTACCTCTGGTGCAAATTACTGACCTCTGTCATCATTTTAAGTGGGGGAACTTGCACAATCGGTGGCTGACTAAATACTTTTTTGCCCCACTGTACCCTCTTTGCCCTCTTCTGCCTTTCATAGTCATGTGCGAAATACGGCTGTATAAATGACTCGCAGCCCCTTGGTGCGCGCACTCACAACAATAGCTGAGCCTAATTGTGCAGACGTATTTTACCTCCACAAATAGCTGAGACATGGTTTGCGATACATGTGGCAAAAAAGTGCTCCAAGAGTGAGGTGTTGTGGCTATACTTTCCCAACCTTGAGACCTCAGAATTAGGGAGACAATCAAAAGGGCACATTTTACAGGGTTTATTTATCAGATAAAATACGTTAAATGTCACCGAAACAGCGGGGGTGTCCAAATTCAGAGGCTGCTTCCACCTGAGGACCCGCCCTTCGCGGTCTAAAGAAAGCCGGGTAGTACGTCTTGAGTTCCCTCGGTGGAGTGAAACTCAGCCGTCTGCTCCTTGCTATCTAAAATATAACCGGGCGCTGGCATAAACTCTCGACCGTCTCACACTTTCTTTAATTAGTTTTCTGTTTGATGTTTATTCAGCAGTGTGAAAACCCCGGAGGAACACACCTGTGGGATTAATAAAGTTAAATTTAATTTAATCTAATCTAATAACTTTAATCTCAGCCAAACCGATTTACTCACGAACAAACAAAACACTGAAAAAGCCAAACAATAACATTTTTAAGTTATCAAAGTGACTTATATATCATGTTTAACCCAAGTAGTGAAAGCCTGCGGGAGTTTGAAGACGATGTGTTGATCGGCTCAGATATTTGAAGTTTACACAGCTACATTCTCACCTGAAAACATGTTAAAAGTTGGGGTTTTTTTGCGACCCAGAAAGAGAAAGAAGAGTAATATTAAAACTAAGTAGCTGCCGCCATTGTTGGAAACTGGAATTGGCTCGGCCGCGCTATGAATTCTGCAATATGGTTTTTCAATTTTGTTGTCCAGGTGGAAATTCGGGAGAATGGTGGCTCCGGGATTCTCCCGGAAAAATCGGGAGGGTTGGCATGTTTGGTTGTGGCAACATCACTAACCTTGTCAAACACCTCAGAGTAAATCATATCACAGAATATGAGGCGCGTATGTTGAGACGAACTGAAGAGGAGGAGAGGGACAGGTGCTGCTAGGGCGAGACACACGTCTCTCACAGAGTCCTTTAGTGCTGCAGGCAGGCAACGTGTTCAAATAGCGCATAACTTCAGTTTTTTTTTATTTCTATATGATGAACTCTGCATTATTAAGTGATAAGAACAAGTAATCTGATGTCCTGTAATCATTATGACGCTATAATTTGAGATAAATAAATAAAATAAGTTTTTTTGTATAAAGTATCGGTATCGGATCAGTATCGTCGATACCACCCTGAAAAGTACTTGGTATCGGAAAGGAAATCAGTGGTATCGCACATCACTAGCTTCTATGCCCCAGCTTTGTTTACTTTTTCCCACCGAGGCTTCTAGACTTCTGATTGGCCAACATTTCTGCACGGTTAGAAATCTAGCTCCACCTGCTGCTTTGGCATGTTCATAGCAGCGTTTTCCTTCATTTCTGCCTTTATGTGTGGACGGGATTATTTTTTAAAACGAAAACGGAAAATCTCCGTTTTCAAAAATGCCCGTGTATGTGTGGACGTAGCCTCAGTCTCTGACTTTAAGCGCTAATTCGTCATTCGGCTTTTGTCAGACTAAAGTAACTGTTAAAACTGTTTGAAAAGCTCAGCTATACAACAAGGAGAGATTGAGAATTTCCTTTTAGTTCTCAGTTTATTTGATATTGACAAAAGTTAGTCAATTTTGTCTGTTCTTCTGTAAAACAAACTAAGATTTATTTTTAGAATTAATATTTTGTTTCTAAGTGGAATTGACAATTTAGTAGTCTGTTTCGTTTGTTCTATTTTGAAACTTAAACGCTTCAGCGGCTGCCTTTTGTGTAGTTTGCAATATTTGCCTTTATTTATCTGAAAAAGTCTCATGTTCCTTAAGTACATCTACCCTGTTGAACTTATTATGGGAAATAAATATTTAAATAAAAACAAGCTGCTGATTATTTCACATTTCACTTGTGAGCAACGGCACATTTAAATCTTACAAATATAGTTATTTGGCTTATATCGTGATATATATCGTTATCGCCTGAAATGAAAAAAACATATCGTGATATGAAAAAATCTTATATCGCCCAGCTCTAGAATATTGATATGGGTATGCATTTGAACGAGCTGGACATGGAGCCCATTTTTGTCTTGTCAAACCTCATGAACCAGAGACAGAGACGACATCCAGTGAAAACGACGCAACATCTGCAACACGGAGAGAGCTCACCTGGAACACCGATCACACTCACGTTTGTTTGTTGGCAAACAGGTGAAGTCCTGAAATGTTTCTGATCTCTGAGGAAGGTTTCTCATCGATAAATCGATCACTGCAAAACCTTGAGCTCACAGTTGCTTCACCAATTGTAATAACCTGTAAATAATCTGCTCATGATGGAAGATGAAGAGGAGTCTCATCCTTCCCTTCAGCGTGGTCTCCTACACATGGACTTCATATTTCACTCCATCCTGGTTCCTGTTGCAGTCATATGATATTTTACGGCCGTCCTTTCTGTGTCATCATTTCAGGCCTGTGAGGGTTACCATGTTAAGTGTGGGGGGCTCGTCGAGGATCTTCAGCCTTCCCATATGAGGATTCTGCTCAGCTGTGATCTACAGGAAGTCACTTCCACCTGTCATCACCTCTCCTGGCAACTACCTCCATAGATCAGGAGGGGGGGCACACGTGTCAGGTGTGCGGGCCCTGTCAGGTGGCAGCAGCGATGCTGCAGGTGGGTGGTACAGCAGCCTGGCGGACTCGACCCCAGTTCACCTGTGTGAACAGCTCCTGGTGAGCGTACAGGAGGCGAGCGGGTTGCCATGGTGGTTTAGCATCTGCGTAGCGACGCTGTCAGTGAGGACGCTCGTCACTCTGCCGCTCGCTGCCTACCAGCTGGTTGTCATCTCTAAGGTCAGTGACGCAGGGCTTCACATATAAGATAAGATAAGATAACCTTTATTAGTCCCACACGTGGGAAACTTGTTTTGTCACCGCAGAAAGTGGACAGTGCAAAGTTACATAGCAAAAACTGGAGAACACTGGAACACAATAAGAATAAGGTACTGTACACAACTGTACAGAATAGAATAAAATACTATATACAATAGGATAAAAATAGAATACAAATGCTTTATACAACTGAGTAGAAATACAACTTTGTTGGAAAAAGAGCATTGCACTTAGTCTTATTGCACATGTGTGGATGTGTGTGTTTGATCAGTTGAAGTCTTTGTTGTGGAGTCTGATAGCAGTGGGGAGCAAAGACCTGTGAAATCTCTCCGTCCCACATCGTGGGTGCCGCAGCCACTGAAGGAGCTGCTCAGTGCTGTCAAAGTCTCCTGCATGGGGTGGGAGATGTTGTCCTACAGGGATGACAGCTTGGCCACCATTCTCCTGTCACTCAACACCTCCACTGGGTCCAGAGGGCATCCTAGAACAGAGCTGGCCCCTTCGGATCAGCCTGTTCAGTCTCTTCCTGTCCCCAGCAGAGATGCTGCCACCCCAGCAAACCACACCGTAAAAGATGGCTGAGGCCACCACAGAGTCATAGAAAGTCTTCAGGAGTGGGCCCTCCACTCCAAAAGACCTGAGGCTCCGCAGCAGGTACAGCCTGCTCTGCCCTTTCCTGTAGAGGGCGTCTGAATTATGAATCCAGTCCAGTTTATTGTTCAGATGAACACCAAGGTACCTGTAGCTGTCTACAGCCTCAATGTCCATACCTTGGATGTTCAGTGGTTGCAGTGGAGGATGTTTGTGCCTGTGGAAGTCTACCACCAGCTCCTTGGTTTTACTGGTGTTGATGTGGAGGTAGTTCAGCTGGCACCAGTCCACAAAGCCTTGGGTCAGTTCTCTGTACTCCCTGTCGTCCCCATCAGTGATGAGGCAGACTATTGCAGAGTCATCAGAGAACTTCTGCAGGAAGCACTGGGTGGAGCTATGGGAGAAGTCTGCAGTGTAGATGGTGAAGAGGAATGGAGCTAGAACCGTTCCCTGTGGGGCCCCGTACTGCAGACGACCCTGTCCGACACACAGCCCTGAGTTCTCACATACTCTGGTCCGTCGGTGAGGTAGTCCAGAATCATGTGGTGAGGTGATGATCCACTCCAGAGTTCTCCAGCTTGTCCTTCAGGACAAGCTGGAGTGTTAAAGGCACTGGAGAAATCAAAGAACATGATTCTCACAGTGCTACCAGCGGTCTCCAAGTGAGAGAGGGAGCGATGTAGGAGGTGGATGACGGCATCATCCGCTCCAATGCCAGGCTGGTAGGCAAACTGAAGTGGGTCCAGTGATGAGCTCACAAGGCGCCGAAGCTGAGCCAGGACCAGCCGCTCCAGGGTCTTCGTCAGGTGGGATGTCAGAGCCACCATCTTGTACAGTGGGGCAAAAAAGTATTTAGTCAGCCACCGATTGTGCAAGTTCCCCCACTTAAAATGATGACAGAGGTCAGTAATTTGCACCAGAGGTACACTTCAACTGTGAGAGACAGAATGTGGAAAAAAAATCCATGAATTCACATGGTAGGATTTGTAAGGAATTTATACGTAAATTAGGGTGGAAAATAAGTATTTGGTCACCTCAAACAAGGAAAATCTCTGGCTCTCACAGACCTGTAACGTCTTCTGTAAGAAGCTTTTCTGTCCCCCACTCGTTACCTGTATGAATGGCACCTGTTTGAACTCATCATCTGTATAAAAGACACCTGTCCACAGCCTCAAACAGTCAGACTCCAAACTCCGCCATGGCCAAGACCAAAGAGCTTTCGAAGGACACCAGGAAAAGTATTGTAGACCTGCACCAGACTGGGAAGAGTGAATCTACAATAGGCAAGCAGCTTGGTGTGAAAAAATCAACTGTGGGAGCAATCATCAGAAAATGGAAGACATACAAGACCACTGATAATCTCCCTCGATCTGGGGCTCCACGCAAGATCTCATCCCGTGGGGTCAAAATGATCATGAGAACGGTGAGCAAAGATCCCAGAACCACACGGGGGGACCTGGTGAATGACCTGCAGAGAGCTGGGACCAAAGTAACAAAGGTCACCATCAGTAACACACTACAACGGCAGGGAATCAAATCCCGCAGTGCCAGACGTGTTCCGCTGCTGAAGCCAGTGCATGTCCAGGCCCGTCTGAAGTTTGCCACAGAGCACATGGATGATACAGCAGAGGATTGGGAGAATGTCATGTGGTCAGATGAAACCAAAGTAGAACTTTTTGGTATAAACTCAACTCGTCGTGTTTGGAGGAAGAAGAATACAGAGTTGCATCCCAAGAACACCATACCTACTGTGAAGCATGGGGGTGGAAACATCATGCTATGGGGCTGTTTTTCTGCCAAGGGGACAGGACCACTGATCCGTGTTAAGGACAGAATGAATGGGGTCATGTATCGTGAGATTTTGAGCCAAAACCTCCTTCCATCAGTGAGAACTTTGAAGATGAAACGAGGCTGGGTCTTCCAACATGACAATGATCCAAAACACACCGCCCGGGCAACAAAGGAGTGGCTCCGTAAGAAGCATCTGAAAGTCCTGGAGTGGCCTAGCCAGTCTCCAGACCTCAACCCCATAGAAAATCTGTGGCGGGAGTTGAAAGTCCATGTTGCTCGGCGACAGCCCCAAAACATCACTGCTCTCGAGAAGATCTGCATGGAGGAATGGGCCAAAATACCAGCTACTGTGTGTGCAAACCTGGTAAAGACCTATAGTAAACGTTTGACCTCTGTTATTGCCAACAAAGGTTATGTTACAAAGTATTGAGTTGTATTTTTGTTATTGACCAAATACTTATTTTCCTGATTTACGAATAAATTCTTTACAAATCCTACCATGTGGATTCATGGATTTTTTTTTTTTCCACATTCTGTCTCTCACAGTTGAAGTGTACCTCTGGTGCAAATTACTGACCTCTGTCATCATTTTAAGTGGGGGAACTTGCACAATCGGTGGCTGACTAAATACTCTTTTGCCCCACTGTAGCTGTTGAAGGTCATCTGTGCAGTGTCATTGCAGTAGTTACCAGAGTCACCTCACAATGACAAGGTTGCTGCTTCAGCTCGTTCTTCCTGTGTGATCCTGTTTCTGGCTGTAGGTGAGGCGGATGAGTGCAGAGTGCAGACCCTTTCTTTCACTGCATGAAAGCAGACTTAAACATGTTTGATGGTTTAAAATACTTTGAGTGGTCAGTAAGAGGGGAAAGGTCTGTCTGTGTCCACAGACTCATCCAACATACTTAATGCTGGTCACATGATCTCAGGTCAGAGTTTGAGGGTCTCATGATGTTTTTGCCGCTTCTAATCCATCTTTGTGCTTCTAAAAGAAAATCCAGCACTCCCACGTCTCTACATCTGACCTTAAATCAGACTGTAGTTTGTCCTCAGAGAGAAGAAATATTTCAGGAATCCAGACATTTTTCCCTCCCCCTTCTCTCCCACGAATTCTGTCCTCCTCGTCCTCCTCCTCGTGTCCTTTTAAACTGAAATGAAAAAGGAAGCCTCTGAGAATCTCAGCTGACACATCAGCTTTTAACCGCCTTTAAGTTACTTTACTTTACCTCATCATGTTTTGGAGGAATACTCTGCAGCTGCCTCTGAGTTTATCTAGTCAGAAGCATCCGTTTATTTAAGGTGCTTTTTTCCCCTGTGAGATGTCCCAAAAAAGTTCCAGTTGGTCAGAGCAAAGATGTAAGCTTTATCTAAAGCAGCCCCTTAGTTCCTGCAATGAAAAACCCACAAAACTAACTATTATTAACCAACCCCCCAGAATCTAACCATAGTAACCTTCAGGTGATGTGCAGGTGGAGGCACTACAGGCTGAAATCTCTGAGCTGGCCAAGAGACTACGCTATGAAGTGTCAGTCACAGCAAGAGAGAGAAGCTGGACGGAGAGAGAGAGCCGGTGAGACACAACTAACAGACTTAAAACAACAACAAACAAATACATTCAAAGAAACAAAAAAAAACATCCAATAGACAGCATACAACCAGTCAGTCTGTCCTCCTGCCAGGTTCCAGTTCAAGAAGAACCTGCGGCGGATCGTCTCTCAGCTCTACGTCAGAGATAACTGTCACCCCTTCAAAGCCAGTCTGCTGGTCTGGGTTCAGCTGCCACTCTGGATCAGTCTGTCTCTGGCCCTCCGAAATCTGAGCCTGGATCAGTCTGGTAAGAACCTGGACCAAATGAAACTAACCTAACCCAGCCCAAAATTATGAGGTAGGATACAGTACTGTGCAAAAGTCTTGAGCCACCCCTCATGTCTTAAAATTTTTGACTTTCCTGTATTTTTGTTAAGTGCTCTTGTGCGATAGTTCTCTTACGCGCTCATTCTTTTCCCTCCCTGCGACGTACAGCAGCTGGAGCTTCAGCTAGCAGACATACTGCGTGACAAACTGCACACAAACAGGCTGATATCATGAATAAGAGACAAAGAGAAATGCTTAAGGCACAGAGAAAAAAACAACTGAAACAGGCTGCATAATATATTTACCTATATGTTTGCAAACTTCGAAAAATTGGTGCACCTGCTCAAGAGTCATGCATAGTACCGTGACTTTTACCTGGTCCAGGATGTAGTCTACACCACTCCCAATCCAGGACCTCTGTTTTTCCTGCAGACCTGCAGGGGGCGCTGGCAGCAGGAGGTGCTCTGTGGTTCCCTGACCTCACCATACCGGACTCCACCTTGATCCTACCTGTCTGTCTGGGACTCGCCAACCTGCTCATCGTAGAGGTCAGTTTGTCAGCAGTATGTAATTAGCTGATCAGTGGTGTAATCAGTCTAAGCTTCCTGTGCACTTCTTCTTCAGGTCTTTTCTCTGCAGAGAGTCGCAGCGTCTCGAACCCAGCGACTGGTCTTGAACACCGTTAGAGGATTTTCTCTGCTGATGATCCCAATCGCTGCCACGGTGCCCTCTGTGAGTTTAAGGTGTAGTCCATCACATTGTCTGCCTGAGGTCTTAGACCAGGTCAGAACAGCCATTTGACATTCAGGAAAAAAGTTACAAGCTGAAATTTACAAAAAAGAAAAACATTTTAATCATAAAACATGCGTACTACACCTGCAGGGAAAATAACCTTTACACATTACAGCCCACTTAGACATGTGTACACCTGGACCGCCCTCATTTCCCGACCACTACACGTCCCATTCAACCTGAACAAGAACTTGAATTTGATCTGTGATCAAATGGGACACCATGGGACACATGGAGACTGAGTCTTATTCATTCACACAGCACAAATATGCAGGTGATGAAGGTGTAGTAAGCTGGTTAACATGAGACAAAAATGGCATTAAATAAATAAATAAATATAATTTTATTTATATAGCACCTTTCTAGACAGAGTCACAAAGTGCTGCACATAGGATAATAAATAATAAAAGGGTAAAACAGACAATATAAAACAGTCAGAAATTTAACCAAAAACAGTCTTAAAAAAGGTGAGTTTTGAGTTTTTTAAAAACAACTACCGAGTCCACAGATCTTAATGTATGAGGGAGAGCGTTCCACAGTCTCGGGGCCACAGTGGCAAAAGCTCTGTCACCCTTAGTTCTCATCTTAGTCTGTTTTATAGCAAGTAAGCCCTGATCAGATGACCTCAGGGACCTGCTAGGGATATAGGGCTGTAGCAGATCGGAGATGTAGGCTGGTGCCAGTCCATGCAAGGCTCTAAACTGAACCATTGAACTGGTGGACAGTAGGGCTGCTCGATTATGGCAAAAATGATAATCACGATTATTTTCACTGAAATTGAGATCACGATTATTTGACGATATTTATTTAACCCTTTAAGACCTACTATAGAACCAAGTCCACCAGAGCTTATATTATTTTTTTTACATGCTGTAGTGCCATTTGTGGGAGCATTTCAAGTTGCTATACATCAATACAACTGTTATAGCCCATATTTTAATAATATGTATGCATTAAGTCCATAGTAATTACATAAATTGCAAAAAAGTGCAATAAACTACAAAAAAAACTGAAAATTGCTTTTGTTTTGTTTACATATATTTCTACTTGGAGAAATTTAAGAGGTTTATCCCTCAAAACTTTAAATACAATAAAGTTGCAAAAAATAGTTTCCCACCACAGGAAATTTATTTTGAGTGTCTTCATAGTTTTATTTTGGAGATACAGCAATTTTTATATACACTGCAGGAAAAACAAAAAACAATCCTATGATGCAAATTTGCAAAGAAAACAGCATGTGCATCATTTCACTGTGGGAAGTGTTACGAACAGCTGATTGGAACGGCAAAGCGTGTTTCTGGAATATTATGTTTTTGTTCCTGCAAGCGCTTTTTATGCAATTTTTGCAAAGCTATATGTGGAACGAAACCGTGACCGAGGACAAGCTGATGGCATAAGATGTAAGTACAACTCCTCCGGTTTCATATGCAAAACAAATTATTGCGCTAGCTTACACGGTTCAGGTTCTACAGGGATTTAAAAATAGTTACGCAAAACGGAGCGTGCTGCTCTGACCGGCTTTAAAGGGTTAACAATGACTTTAAAAAAATAATATAAAATAGTGTGCAACACCACTGAAGTTTTTTTTTTTTTAAACTCTCTTTTCAACCAACGGCAGTCACTCTCCAAATAACTTCTGCTTAGCTTTCCGAGCTTCCCTCGGGTCCTCTTAATCAGCGGTCTCCAACCTTTTTTGCGCCACGGACCGGTTTATGCCCGACAATCTTTTCACGGACCGGCCTTTAAGGTGTCGCGGATAAATGAGGGAGGGGCTAATAATCGGCTCAGTCATTTTTAATGATCGTTGAAAGCCCAGATCGTAATCGTGATTAAAATTCGATTAATTGAGCAGCCCTAGTGGACAGTTATAAGTATTTGGGGGTTGTTCTTGATAAGACCCTGTCCTTTGAGTCACATCTTGCTGCTACAGTGAAAAAGGTTCAACAAAGACTGTACTTTTTAAGGAGGTTGAGAGGTTTTAATGTTTCATCTGAAATGATGACTCTTTTTTTATAAAAGTTTTATTGAATCTGTTTTAACTTTCTGTATCATTGCTTGGTACGGTAATATGTCCCTGAATAATAAGACCAGACTTAACAACCTGGTTAAAGTGGCTGGCAATATTTCAGGGAGGTCTCAGGTCCAGGTTGTGGACTTTTATAACAGGCAGGTACTGAGGAAGGCGACCTCTGTCCTGTTGTGTTCAGGACAGAGGTCCTGAACACAACTCTTTAATGATTTTCAACTGCTTCCATGAGATCGTCGTTATAAAGTGCCTGCAGTGAAGACAAAGAGATATAGATTGTCTTTTGTACCTAGTGCTATTATCATAGTTAATAACACTAAACCATAAGTGTTGTTGCCATTGCACATTGCACTTTTTTGATGAAAAATCTAGGTTGTTTTATCAGGCTTATATTATTTTGGTGAGTGTATGTGATGTGTTGGTTGTCTGTTTGTTTGTACGGACATACTGCAAATCAATTTCCCATTAGGGACAATAAAGTTACCATTGACCATTGAAATATCAAGACCAGGACCTTAAAATGTACTCTAAATTCAACAGGAAGCCAGTGTGGCTGAAATAGCAATGGTGTCACATGTGAATACTTGGAGGATCTTGTCAAAAGTCTAGCTGCAGCGTTTTGCACAACCTACAGATGATCCAGAGAACCTTTGCTTAGACACATAAACAAAGAGTTACAATAGTCCAAGCGTGAGGAAATAAATGCATGTATAGCTATCTCCAGTTCAGGGCAAAATAAAATAGGGCTTAACTTAGCCACATTTCTTAAATAATAAAAACAAGACCAGACCAGAGAATTCACATGCCCATCCAATGTGAGAGTCGAGTCAAAAGTGACAACTAAATTCCTGATAGAGGATTTAACATACACAGGAAGAGGACCAAGGGCTTTCACTATCTGGGATACAAATCTGTCCGGAGCACATACGAGGACTTCAGTTTTCCCCTCGTTGAGTTGGAGGAAATTTACAGCCATCCAACGTTTGATGGAATCTAAGCATTCTAAGGCATTCTTCATCCTTCACATCAGCTGATCATGAGTGTCATAGCCCCGCCCTCTCTGAGCCTGATCTGAGCTCTAATTGGCTTATATCTCTTACAGGTAAAAGATTATTATGGCCACTGAATGGTTTAGGTGATTAAGTTGATCTGTATATAAGTGAAAGTTTTTAATCTCTCCACAGTCTGTGAAATGTCGGTACTGCCACCTACGAGCTTTACACTGGTGAGCTCGTTCTCCCGACATTTGTGAGTGAAGCAGCATTTGCCTCGTTTCCTGTTCATAAACACAGCTCTGACTGAGGAATGTTTCATGTTCAGATCTGCCAAGTCAACGAATGTTTGAACGTGTTGAGTCGCTCCCGCATTCCTGTCAGGTCATCAGATTAAAGTGTCTGTTCAGGGTTTTATTTTGAAAGAATGTTCCTGTGTATTAATCAGATTAAGGTGTTTTATTCTGAAAGTGTCTCACTGTGTCTCTCCTCACAGTCCATGGCTCTGTACTGGTTTGCTTCCAGTCTGGTGGGATTCAGTCACAACCTCCTCCTTCGCTCTCCTTCAATCTGCCGACTCTTGCAACTGTCGACTCCTCACTCGACATCTCCATACAGAGACCTACTGACCGCCTTCTTCGCCAAATACCGCAAATGACCGCGCTGTCAGATAATACAGCTGCAAACACCTACAAAACAAGTTGAGGACAGCAAACTGACTCAGTTTAATATTTACTAGCTGCCTGGGTCCACCTGATGGAAAAAAAAAAAAAACCAAAAACAGCTGACTGTAACTTCCTGTCAGAGTTTAAAGTCCTATAAAGTCAGATAAACGTCTGCGATGATGTGATCACCTCAGATATTTAAAGTGTTTGATGTTAATCTGAGATGTGTCTGTCTGGTCATAAATAAAGTCACTTCAGACTGTGAATGCTCTGTGTTCAAGTTCATCTCTGAACAATAACAGTGAATGCATGATCTTTGACCGCCTGTTTATTTTCCCACAGACACTCTCTAAACTTAGAAACCGTTAAAGAGGAAGGATTACAGATCAGCTACTTATTGATCAGATGTTTCCCGTATTTATACCTGTGTGGATCAATAGTGTCTTCTCTGATTCTTCTGTCACACAGTGTGACACAAAGTGGATGAGCTGTTGTGATACTCTGCACTTGTCCCAGAAGTACTGACTTTGTCTACATTATTCTTTCTATATATTTATTTGCTATGATTTGCTATGCACTGACTCTCCTGGCTTTGTTTGTGTGAGCATTCAGTCGCCTGAAAAACAAACAGCCAGCAAATTAAAGCAAATACTCCGTTACATGTTGTTTTATATTTTATTATGTCACAGAATTAAGTCATTTGTTTTCTTGTTTTCAATCTGCACACAGGTCATGTGCGGGAAAGGCCCGCCCAGCATCTCCTGACTACTACTGATGATCTGTCATCAGCAGGTTAAACCAGGAGGAGGGGTTTCTTGCTTGCTTGCTTGCTTTTGTTTGTCTCATGATACAAAGGGATTTGTTGCATATTTTTTCTTATATAGAGCCATTTAGTCATAAATGTGTTAATCAAAAGATTGGGGAGCTTTTTGTAATTCTCAGTCATTTCTGTTGAGTTTTAGATTCCTCAGCTCAAGCCAATGGTACTGGCTAGAATAACTGAAGGTAAACTGATTTGAGCTGCGTCCCAATTCAGGGGCCTCGTCCTTCGGATTTGAAGGCCGATTAGTTACAGCGACGTGACGAAGGCTGCTCCAAATGGGGCCAACAAATATGTCCTTCATTTTCCCAGATTTGAAGGATGGGTCGGGTGTATCCTTTGTGGCCCACCACATCCCAGAATTCATAGCGTGGCCCAGCCAAGTTTCCAACAATGGTGGCAGCTACTTAGTTTTAACGCCGACAGTCTCGGTTGTTGTGTCCTTTGGCAATACACTTCAGCTGTTGCCTACTGGTTGTGGTCAAATTCCAAACATTTTTTACAAATAAATAACTGCAAAGTGGGGTGTGCGTAATTATTCAGCCCCCTTTGGTCTGAGTGCAGTCAGTTGCCCATAGACATTGCCTGATGAGTGCTAATGACTAAATAGAGTGCACAACTGAAAACCTACAAGACAAGGCCGTCCACCTAAACTCACAGGCCAAACAAGGAGAGCGCTGATCAGAAATGCAGCCAAGAGGCCCATGGTGACTCTGGACGAGCTGCAGAGATCTACAGCTCAGGTGGGGGAAATCTGTCGATAGGACAACTATTAGTCGTGCACCGCACAAAGTTGGCCTTTATGGAAGAGTGGCAAGAAGAAAGCCATTGTTAACAGAAAACCATAAGAAGTCCAGTTTGCAGTTTGCCACAAGCCATGTGGGGGACACAGCAAACCTGTGGAAGAAAGTGCTCTGGTCAGATGAGACCAAAATGGAACTTTTGGTCCCAAATGCAAAACGCTATGTGTGGCGGACAGTGTTGGTCAAGTTACTTGAAAAAAGTAATCAGTAACTAATTACTGATTACTTCCCCAAAAAAGTAATTCCGTTACTTTACTGATTACTTATTTTCAAAGTAATTAATTACTTAGTTACTTAGTTACTTTTTAAAAACACGATTTACAACCTGAAGAGGTGATAAAGCGATAGATCTTTCAGCCCAATTCTACTTTTTCTACATAATCCATCATACAAAATGTAATCAAATGGAAAAGTATCTTTTTTTTAACTTGTCTTATCAGTTTTAATCTTTTAACTTTATGCATCAAGCAAAAATTTAATTATATGCAACATTCTCTGACTTGAATAAATTAGTTTAACATTTAAACCTATTTTCTGCACATTCCAGCACATAAAATACAATATTTTTTGTGTTTACACTCACTCTTTCAAGTAAAACACAGCAGAAAATAAATAAAGTCAAAGACTCAGCGGTCCTGTTGCTCTATTTTCACCTGTAAAGCAGGACTGCGGTAGGCGGAGGTTTACCCTGGTGCAGGTGTGCCGCGGTCAGTTGAAGAATCCGTGAGTTTCTCTGTGAGGTTCAAGGTTCAAGGTTCTTTATTATTTGTCACATGCATAGTTATACAAGTATAACACACAGTGAAATGTAGCCTGACACGCTCCTCGACATGTGCAAAAAATTGGGGGGGGGGGTGTAGAGGAAGAACATTACATATATATATATATATATATATATATATATATATATATATATATATATATATACACACACATATAGTATATACACTGGGTGAATGTGCAGTAGTAGCAGCAAGCAGGTGAATTCTGTACATTAATATGAATAGATATCTGACTATTTTACAGGATAGACAATATAAACATATTTAAAATTAAAGGAATTTGAAATGTACATTGTGCCTTGGTTTAGTGTCTGGAAGAGTCCTGTCTCAGTCAATTATAGATGATGTGAGAGGGCGGGTGTGTGTGTTTAGGGCACGGATGGCTTGGGGATAGAGGCTCCTCTTGAGTCTCTCTGTCCTTGCCCGGAAGATGCGGAACCTTCTACCAGATTGCAGAAGTTGGAACAGTTTGTTGCCAGGATGGGACGGGTCCTTCAGTATCTGCGCTGCTCTAGTCCGGCATCTCCTGGTGTAGGTGTCCTGAAGCAGCGTTCTGCTGTACGGATCACTCTCTGGAGAGCTTTTTGGTCCTTCACACAGCTGTTCCCGAACCACGATGTCATGTTCTGTGTGAGGATGCTCTCCACAGCGCCTGTATAGAAAATCCTGAGGATCTTTGGAGAGACCCTGAACTTCCTCAGTTGTCGTAGGTGATACAGGCGCTGCCTAGCCTTTTTGGTCTGGACCTGAATTCCCCATTACGTCGTTGCGCACTCGGTGCTTGCTTGGAAGTTTAGGGTTTTTTTTCGCTGTAAAGTTTTCTTCCCACGCACAATGGACGCTAATGTTTTTGTCACTTTTCATGGAATCAAACTCAAAGTAAGGTCAGTACTTCCACGCTTTAAACGCTGCACGCTCATACTCTCTCCCATAATCAATATGTGATCCATTGTTGATCTGCACAAGGCTGTTGTCACTAACGGTGCACTCGCTTACGTCACTGTCGTGAGACATTCTCCCAAAAAAATCACGGTTTTAGTAACGCAGTAACGCAGCGTTCCTACGGGAAAGTAACGGTAATCTAATTACCGTTTTTGCAATAGTAATCCCTTACTTTACTCGTTACTTGAAAAAAGTAATCAGATGGTAAATGGTAAATGGCCTGCATTTGTATAGCGCTTTTCTAGTCCCTAAGGACCCCAAAGCGCTTCACACTACATTCAGTCATTCACCCATTCACACACACATTCACACACTGGCGATGGCAAGCTACATTGTAGCCACAGCTGCCCTGGGGCGCACTGACAGAGGCGAGGCTGCCGGACACTGGCGCCACCGGGCCCTCTGACCACCACCACCATCAGATTACAGTAACGCGTTACTGCCCATCTCTGGTGGCAGAAAACTAACACTGCACATCACTCTAAACACACCATCCCCACTGTCAAATATGGTGTTGGCAGCACCATGCTCTGGGGGTGCTTCTCTTCAGCAGGGACGGGGAAGCTGGTCAGAGTTGATGGGAAGATGGATGGAGCCAAATACAGAGCAATCTTGGAAGAAAACCTCTTGGAGTCTGCAAAAGACTTGAGACTGGGGCGGAGGCTCACCTTCCAGCAGGACAACGACCCTAAACATAAAGCCAGGGCAACAATGGAATGGTTTAAAACAAAACATATCCATGTGTTAGAATGACCCAGTCAAAGTCCAGATCTAAATCCAATCAAGACTCTGTGGTAAGATCTGAAAACTGCTGTTCACAAACGCTGTCCGTCTAATCTGACTGAGCTGGAGCTGCTTTGCAAAGAAGAATGGGCAAAGATTTCAGTCTGTAGATGTGCAAAGCTGGTAGAGACGTACCCTAAAAGACTGGCAGCTGTAATTGCAGCAAAAGGTGGTTCTACAAAGACTCAGGGGGCTGAATAATTACGCACACCGACTTTGCAGTTATTTATTTGTAAAAAATGTTTGGAATCATGTATGATCTTCGTTCCACTTCTCACGTGTACACCACTTTGTGTTGGTCTTTCACGTGGAATTCCAATAAAATTGATTCATGTTTGTGGCTGTAATGTGACAAAATGTGGGAAAGTTCAAGGGGGCCGAATACTTTTGCGCTTTGTTGGATGGTGGAGGCTGTCATCTGGTGGTTAAATACTGGAGGTGATCAATCAATTATCTAATTATCAGAGACTCCACCCAACAACTCAGCAGACACGCCCAGGTATCCACCCCCTAAGAAAGAAAAGGGGAAAAAAAACCCACAGCTATCCTCTGGTGGGAGGAGTCACACATAAAACAAACACTGACAACATTGGATCATAACACAGTTAAAAGTTGAAATGTAAATGGTTGTTTTTTTATTATATAATTGATTTGTTTACATTTTATGTGGAGTGAATAAATAAAAGCATATTTATATATAAACATATAAATAAAAACATGTTGTTGTTGTTTTACATTAGTAATTCATTTTGTGCATAATTTTATATTACTGTTGATAATAAATTAATTAAACCAACAACTTGAAGAGCTGGTTGGGAGCCGGAATTCCCATCACTAGAGAAAGCGAACTCCCGGCACACCGTTTTCAGACCCCCCGCGATCTTTGGCTACTCAGGTTAAACATGATATATAAGTCACTCAGATAACTTAAAAATGTTATTGTTTGTTTTTTTCACTGTTTTATTTGTTCCTGAGTAAATCGGTTTGGCTGAAATTAAAATTCTAGTTTTCGCACAGCTGAATAAACGTCAAACAGAAAACTGATTAAACAGAAGTGTGAGATGATCGAGAGTTTGCTCCAGTGTCCTGTTATATTTTAGATAGCGAGGAGCAGACGGCTGAGTGTATTAAACCCCACCGAGACAGCGGTGACGCAAATCTGACGGCCAATTTCACAGCCACTCACTTCAGGCCTACCCGGTCTTTGGAGGACACGGCCCACGTAGACTACGAAGGACAGGTCCTCCAAAGGATGCAGCCTAGGAATTGGGACACAGCTATAGTCAGTCTCTGCTTGATTAAGGTGAAGGAGGAGAGGTAAGCTGTGTTACCGATTCCATGTGCGTTTGTTAAGTTTCACAAATAATGGAGGTCACTGTAAGTAAATTGCCCGTCTCTGGGAACCCAAAATGTCTGCTTACCTTACCCCCTTCCTTGATACTCGAGTCAGACTGCTTCCCACAGTAATACTATAACACAGAATACAGCACAGTTGTAATAATCAGAATACTTTAATGATCCCTGAGGAAAGTATGTGGTGTCAGTTGTACAAAGTCAATAAGAACAGTAACAGACCAAACTAAATAATAATACACTATAATGCAAAGTTTACAAAATAAGAACTAGCTCTAATATATAAAAATAACTCAATTATAAATATCTAGAATAATACGTGATATATACGATTCACATTTTACTTTAAAATGTAAAACTTTGTTATTTACTGCAGAGCGTGTGCAAAGAGTATAACTACTGCACTGTGTGCTGATGGAGCTGTACAGAGATGGCCTCCATTCCCACAACATTACTGGCCTTGTGACCAGTTTATTTACCCTCAACCTGCTGTCCCAGCATGCAACAGCACAGAGGATAGCACTGACCACAGCAGGCTGATAGAAAAATCCTGAACATTGTCTGACAGATGTTGAAGGACCTCAGAGACTCTGGCCGTTCCTGTAGAGTGCAGTGGCATTTTTAACCCAGTCCAGCCTATTATCAGTGTGTCCTCTGAGGTATTTATGCTCCTCCACAATGTCCACATTGACCACCTGGATTGAAACGGGGGTCACGAGTTTCCTGGTCTTCCTAAAGTCCACAATCAGTTCTTTGGTCTTTGTCACGTTGAGCTGCAGATGATTCTGCTCGCATCACGTGACAAAGGAGTCATCAGAAATTTTCTGAAGGTGGCAGGTCTCTGTGCATGTAATACTGTATGGAAATAGTGTAAAGTACAGTAGTACACAGTACAGTAATGCAGTATTACTTTACAGGGTCGTATTATCTTCTAGGCTGAGGGTGGGATCAGCTGTGGGTGGAGGCGGAGTCCCACCCTTGGAGCAGCTGTGTTTCAGCCCCTCAGTTTCAGACTGACTCAGAGCTGCTCGCAAACATGAAGTCTTTCTGCCTCCTCTCTCTGATCCTCCCGGTCCTCTCAGTCCAGGACTCTGCCCCTTTGGGATGTGGATCTTGTGATCTGGCTCAGTGTGCTCCTCTCCCAGCGGAGGGCTGTGCTGCTGGCTCTCTGGTGGACTCCTGTGGCTGCTGCTCTGTCTGCGCTGCCGCAGAGGGTGAGCTGTGCGGAGGTCGCCGGTCGGCAGCTCGCCGCTGTGGCTCCGGTCTGGAGTGCGTGAGAAGCGGCGAGAACAAGAAGAACAAGATGGGAGTCTGTGTCTGTAAGAGCAAATACGAGGTCTGCGGGACAAACGGAGTGACCTACACGAACACCTGTGCACTGAAAACTGCAGGCCTGCGAGCCCAGAGTGAGGGAAAAGAATCTGTCAACATGCAGAACAAAGGTCGCTGTGGTTCAGGTGAGGTCGCAGGTCATGGTATCAATCTATGTAGCCTGCAGAAGGGGGTCACTTATTCTGATATGTGGCTTGATACAGTTGGAGAAATAACCTGCAGCTGACGTACATATATACGTATGTATTTATACGTTGCTGTGATGTAAATGTAGAGCAGTTAAAAAAACCTAAACGTCTCTTTCCCCTTCTGTGGTCCAGCGGACTATGAGGCAGTCTGTCAGTTACAGACTGATGTCGCCTCTGATAATCCTCCTCCATCCCAAACATCACATTCCTTTCTACATGAAAACACCCACTGAGTGTGCTCAGAGCAAACTGAATTCCTGTGAGGTCACTGAGGACTTCCTGTCTGGACCTGTTTCACCCACATTCATCTTTTCTTTCTGTCTGCAGCTCCACTCATTGTTACTCCTCCAGGTGAGGTGTACAACGTGAGTGGCTCTCAGGTGTACCTGAGTTGTGAGGTGGTGGGCGTGCCCACACCAGTGCTAACCTGGAAGAAGGTGAGTTTGTGTGCCATCATTCAGCAGTTTGTCACACATTTAAGATGTATTTTGTTTTTCTCCATAAAAAGAAACACTCAAAGGTTCAGGCGTGACTCCACAGAAGTGTTTGCCTTCCTCTTTGCTGCTGACTTCCTGTTTCCTGCCGCTGCCAATAGAAACAATCAAAGTTCTCCACCTGGAAACATAAAACAGGAAATTATCCTGATTTAAACATTTCCCTGAACAGCAGCTTACATCACTACTTAACAACAATAGTCACCTTGAGGTACTTTAACATGCAAGGAACAGACCCCGCAGTATTAGAGGGACGCCAAGCAAAAATTAAATTATATCAACAGTCTTTGACTTGAAGAAATTGCTTAACACTTAAACCTATGTTCCGCATATTCCAGCATATAAAATAAAATCATATTTTGTGTTTACACTCTTTGAAATAGATGCAAGTAAAATGGCAGAAAATAAATAGAATCAAAGACTCAGCAGCTCTTAAATCTATTGTCAGCTGTTTATCAGGAGTGGGGCGGGTGGAGGTTTGCCCACAGCAGTCATGTCAGTGAGGGGATCCGGGGGTTTCTCTGTGAATGTCACATTCCCGTGGCAGCGTGCTCGCTCAGAAGTTTAGGGTTTTTTTCAACTGTAGAAAGAAGTTTTCTTCCCACGCAGAGTGAACAGCAGACGCTAATGTTTTTGTCACTTTTTATGAAAAAATGTTTACGCTTTAAACGCTGCATGGTCGTACTCTCTCCGTACGCACTCCATATTATCCATTGTTGATCGCCACACGTCTGTTACCACACGCTTACATCATTGTCATGAGACACTCTCACAAACAAAATCACAGGTTAGTACCACAGCAATGCAGCATGCTTAGGGGAAAGCAACAGTAATCTAATTACTTTTTTGCAATAGTAATCCCTTGCTTTACTCGTTACTTGCGAAAAGTAATCAGATTGCAGTAATGCATTACTGAAAATCTCTGGTGAGGATGTAACAGTATTAAAAGACAACCAACTTCTGTGGGAGTGGATGATATGCTTCTTCAATAACATGAGAGAATAACACGGATGAATTCTATCCTTAAACTTTGTTACTGCACCTTCAGAAGGACATGTAATGCAGTGTATTACCCACTGCTGTGTAATCTGTTACTGTAAACTTAAATGTTATTAAAAATGATCACGAAAGACAGTTTTCAAGAAATACAGTTAAATGTTC
The DNA here is from genome assembly GCF_963969265.1 of Rhamphochromis sp. 'chilingali'. Classification (NCBI taxonomy): domain Eukaryota; kingdom Metazoa; phylum Chordata; class Actinopteri; order Cichliformes; family Cichlidae; genus Rhamphochromis; species Rhamphochromis sp. 'chilingali'. The sequence continues at coordinate 17,931,655 of NC_137940.1, read as the reverse complement.
ACTTTCTGTGGGATATGTCAGAACAAGGGTGTGAACTCAATTGAGTCTAATAATAGATTAAATTCCATGTTGAGGCTGTTATTTTCAGTAAAGGAGAAATGGTAGAGAAAGTCTGAGTATGGGTCAGCTGCATGATAGATAACAATTCAGTTTTTTGGTTAGCGTGTTATGAGGCTCAGAGTCGGCCTTTCAAAACTTAAATTGTTTTTGGCTCTATTGTTGATTGATAAGCTAGAGATGAAGATCGTCTTGGCCTGTGTCTCCAACATATCATTATGATAATCGTTGTTATCGTTGGAATCCGGTCTTTAAGTTATGACATGATGCTTCCGGGCCCAAACTACCCTGCGTTTAATAAGGCTTTTTGTGTTTTTAACATGTTTTAATGCTTTGTATCTTGTTGTATTTAATCTCAAAAAACCCTAAAAACAGTCTGTGATCACTGTCGGCCTCTCTTGGTTTTTATTACCGCTGTTCATTTTAAAACTCAGTTTTTAAACCCTTACGATGTAACTACAGCCCAGCCCAAGCAGCAGTAGAATGACTAACCTCATATTGTGGATGGATTATCTCAGTTGTTCTCCTGACTGAAGTTTGGTCCGTTTACAGCATCCTGCCATGCAATTGTATTTGTCTCTAACCATTGGGAACCCTCACGTTAACTTTTATGGAGTGGAAAAAAGTTAGTATTCATCCTCCAGCTTCACTGTGTTTATGCTATGCTAACATAGCTGTGTCGCTAGCGATCACGTAGCACAACATTATATACCAGCTAGCCCAACTTCAGTAACCCTTCAAACGTCACTGCTGTTTAGTTTTCTGTCTTCATTTATGTTGGAAGTGACAGCAGAGCTGTACGTTTGAATTTTTCAGAAATCTCTCAGTCAGAACATGCTATATCATGTTTAGGTGGAAACTAGTGAGCTAACTCCCTGCTAACTTCTAACTCTGTTAAATATCATAAATCCTGTTTTCATGGATGCCTGGATGTTAAACTTCATAGTTACACCTGGTAAAGCAGCAACGCTGATCATTTTATTACAGATGAAAGAATTTAGACAGTTTAAACTCTCAGTGATGCTGCAGTGTTTGTTTGGGACCTGCAGCGGAGTTTGGGCCCAGACATGGCTAATAACGTCAGACTTAAAGACTGGATTGGCTATGTGAGGAGTTCAATTTAACTTCACAACAGCTGCTGCCTCAAGGCAGTAATATAATAAATAGGTTAATTTACAGCATTCAGAGATATCAGCATGTTTCATGAACTTTCTTTATTTTTTTTTAATCAGGGCTTAAAAACTGATTCTGACGGCTTGTACACTAAGGGCTCAGGTATGTTCAGGTGTGTCTATCAGGGTGGCAAGTAACGGCCTGTTTGAAGAGAATTTACAGACCTTAAGCCCTAAGACCTGCTCAGAGCTGTGGTGAAGCAGGATGTCCAATCATCAGTCTCAGCTTCAGGTGGGGATGTCAGGTGGTTCCTCCACCACAGTCAGAGTATGAGTGAGAAACCCGTTAGAAGACCACAGGGGTTAGACAACTCTGTGATGACATCACAGAGTCAATAAGGTATTTGAAGTTGGATGGAGCTTCTTCCTGGAGACCGTGACAATCTGGCGATCCAGACTCGAGGAGGACCGGAGAAGCATGAAGTGACCGGCTGGGTGCTGGTCAGTACAAACACTATGTTATGTCACTGCTGCAGTGGGACCAATCAAAATAGACCATGGTGTTTGTGTTTCAGATCTCGCCTCTGACCAAAGAAGAAGAAGGATCGTACGAGTGTCACGCCACAAACACCAAAGGAGAAGCTTCAGCAGTTGGAGCAATTCATGTGGTTGAGTCCATCGATGAGCTCACTGCCAGGAAAGGTAACATCTAAAATTACCTTATGAAACATCCCCCATGGTCATCACTGACCTTGGTCTCTGGAGGATTTACCTCAGCCTTTGTCAGCCTTTCAAAAACACCATCAGACTCAGCTCAGTTTTTCAGGCGTAGATTCTTCCACTTCTTCCATAACTATAAACTGTTAAATGAAGAAAAATGTTTCTAGTCCAAGAAGCAGACTTATCCATGTCAGTGAAACACGCTTTAGGGCGGCAGTGGAATCAGAGCTCCTGTTACTGAAACTTTTAAAATGATAAATAAAACATTTGCAGAGGCATTATCCAGCTTTTATTACCTGAGGCCTGTTCTCTTCTTATCCCATTACAAAGTAAGCAGAAAAATGATCCAGAGATGATTCTAAGCATGCCCAGATCATCCAGTTACAGACTGCTGGGCTCCTGCCAATTTATTCTGATAATCAGTCTTTTTTTCTTCACTAATCACAGATATATCATACAGGAATGTGGGGTCTAGATGGAGAGCACTGCAACCTTACTGACAAAATAAAGCATAGCCATCAGAATCCAGCATTGCCAAAAGTCTCTAACATAAACGAATAATGAAGCAGCCCAGGCTGCTTCATTATTCTTCTAAATTCTTCATTCCAGATTTAGAAGTGACTGGTGATGGTTAAGTTACATACAAGTAACATGTGTTGTACATGACACGTCAAACAAATGCAAACAGAGAACGTAACATCACATTCACAAGGAGATGATGAAATGAACTGAATATACAGGAAAATCAAAAGATTGGGACCCTTTTAAAAAACAGAAATGTTAATAAACACTGTATGTGGGATGACGTGTATATGTCTATGTATGAAAGTATTACATTTATACATACATACATGTATATATGCCACCCAAGTGTTTGTGATCATTGCTAATGAGTCTTTTACACACTGTGGAGGAATTTTGGTCCACTCATCATATGAGAATTGTTCTTATCAGCATCACCCGCATTTTTGAGGTCATGCTACAGCATCTCATTCAGATTCAGGTCAGGACTTTGGCTACGTTCACACTGCAGGTCTTAATGCTCAATTCTGATTTTTTGTTCAAATCCGATTTTTTTGTCTGCTTGTTCACACTACGAATAAAATGCGACAGTAAACGCGCTCTAGTGTGAACACTCAAAGCGGCCCGCATGCACAAAAGAAGACGTCACACACAACGCGCTCTGTTTAGACCCAGAGCAAACAGTATTGTTTGACTGATGGCCCTTAATATAGAGACTTCGGACTTTACGTTTCCCAATTTTTGCTTTAAGTTATTTTGTTATTCACATAATAATGTAGATAACCTAATAATGATCCTTATAGCTGTTTTAGAGGAGCGGTGCTTCAAAGGATAGTTGCAGATTTGTCAGAATCTGCAGATTATACAGTACAAATAAAATGTTCACGTTTCTCCAACGTTGTCTTCCCAACAGTTTCACTGACATCTACACGGGATGGCCAGGAAGCGTTCGCGATGTCTTCTCGGGCGCTGATAATTGGCGTCTGTCTTGTGTCAGTGACGTAAAAGACGGATTTAATGCGACATGACCGTTCAAACAGCAGTCGCTTTCTAAAACATCGGATATGTATCGGATTCAGTACCACATACAAAAGTGACCCAGATCGGATTTGAAAATATCGGATTTGTGCCGTTCACACTGTCATACCATGATCGGATATGGGTCACATAGTGTCAAAAAAATCGGATTTGATGCGCTTTTGCCTGCAGTGTGAACGTAGCCTTTGACTAGGCCACTCCAAATTAAAGATGGACTTGCTGGTGTGCTTTGGATCATCATCCTGCTGCAGAACACAAGTGCACTTCAAGATGTTTTGGTAGAATTCACGACTCCATTAACAACAGCAAGACATACAGCTGCCAAAAAGTTTTGTCTTGCCAGAGCACAGAGTATGTTGGGGATCAAGATGTTTTCTTAGAAAACCGAGACAAGCCTTTCTGTTCCTTTTGCTAAGCAGTGGTTTTTGTCTTGGAACTCTGCCATGCAGGCCATTGTTGCCCAGTCTCTTTCTTATGGTGGAGTCATGAACACTGGCCTTAACTAAGGCAAGTGAGGTGTGCAGTGTTTTGGATCTTGCTCTGGGGTCTTTTGTGACCTTTTGGATGTGCCGTTGCTCCACTCTTAGGGTAATTTATGTTATAAATTGGAGTGGGGCGATCACCTTTTTCACACATGGGTTTGGATTTTTTCCCCAAAGATGAACAAACACCTTTATTTAGAATATGCATGATGTTTTTAATTTTTTACTTGTGTTATCTTTCATGATCTGACATGAGCAGACCCACGAGCAAACATGTTTTCGCACCACTGTATATAAACAATATATCAAAAGATTGGGGGCCTGTTCTTCGTACCGCGCTAAGTGAGTTAGCTGGATGAGATTGTTGATGATTTCGCGTGATCCTGGATCGTTCGGTTCCCCGAAGCCCATCCGGGACTTGCTGTCATAGCAACAGAGCCGTAAGCGTAAACCTGCTGGGGAGCAGGTTTACTTTATGTAAACAGGATTAGATCGCGGCCACGCAGGTATGTCCGCGTCATTCATACGAAAGCAACAGCGATATTCCACCACTGTTTCACCATAAATAAATAACATCAATGTAACTAAAGATAATGCAGCACTTGATCCTTTTATTGATTTCACACAGATACATACAGGTCATTCCCTAAAAAAGGGAAATGTACTATTAACATTCTATTACATGTATGTGATTATTACAGATGTAATTCATATTTCAGAGTAGTAATTGTAAATTACTTCGTGTAATCAAGATGAGAGACCACGGCTATAAAAGCGAAGGTGGATTTGGGAAGTCTGTCGCAGTCATATCCTGTCCGTTTACGCGAGCAACCCATTGCGGAAGGTGCAAGATTGATAAGGAGAGTCCTCAGAATTCAGCGTATATTGCGGGACAGACAGGATCCTTTAGCTCAGCGCGACAGTGTGCTCATAGAAAGATATTGATTTTCCCGTGAGGGTATTATTCACTTAACCAACTTGTTGACGAGGGGGTGCAGGACCACCACCTGTCTTTTTTTTTGCTCTGCCCTTTTCTTGGTTGCTGTTATGAACAAACAAACAGAGTATTCCAGGGTCTCTTTCCAAGAGACGACAAGCAATATAAGTGATAAATATTACCATTCTGTAGAATATTCTTATATTTCACTTTTACTTGTTCCCATGTTCTAGTGGGTCCTGTTGTGGCTCTAATGTGAAAGGGGATATAATATAACATATTATAATATAATATAATGTAATATAATATTGGATAATATGGTGTGATATGATAAATCTACCCTACCGCCTACTGGTGTTGGCCAGAGGGGCCGATGGCGCAATATGGCAGCCTGGCTTCTGTCAGTCTGCCCCAGGGCAGCGGTGGCTACAACCGTAGCTGCCTCCACCAGTGTGTGAATGTGAGAGTGAATGAATAGTGGCATTGTAAAGCGCTTTGGGTGCCTTGAAAAGCGCTATATAAATCCACTCCATTATTATTGTTATTATTGAATTACTTACGAGTTTGATTTGTCAGCAACTTTCTGCCAGCCCTCTCTCCTTGCTTTTGCAGCCTTTGCAGTGTTCCCTTGCGTTTTAATTAAACTCTGAAACTCCTGAAATCCCTCACTCAAGAGTTCTTGCTCTGCTGCCGAAAAATACTGAGCGCGCTCCTTCGACATTTTCGCCGACCAATCAAAGGGTTGCCGATCAATGTTTCTACTATCGATGCGTAGCCCCTGTTGGGCCACCCAGTGATCTCACATTACTTCATCCAGCTATACTAATCGTCAACAACAGGTGTGTTCGGGGAACCGGAATAGCGAGCTCAGAGTTAGCGCGATGATTTGGTCTTGGATGTTTCATTTGATCTTGGATGTAGTAAGCGACGTACGAAGCACAGGGCCTGGGACACCGCCTTTACATTATTGACATTTTAAAATGATAATTTGTTGAACAAGAAAAGAAACATATCTGAAAGTAAATATGTCGTGTTTCTTTCAGTGACAAAGGAAGTCAACCTGTGATCAGCTGATCGTCTCAGGAATCCCAGACTTTTAACTTCCACTAAAACCTGAATTTGTTTCCTTTCAGTCGTTTTTAGTTTTAATCCAGCCTTTTTCAAACTTCAGTCTTTTGTTCTACATGTTATATCTTTTGTTATATTTGTAACTTTTAAAGTATTTTTCCTCCTCTGGGCACCAGCGGAAGTTTGAAATGGTGAAACAGGTGTATTTGTTTGTTGCAGTCTACACATTAAATATGAACCTTAAACTGCATGTTTTTCTTCTCAATTTAATAAACCATAATAATGTTTGTGTGTTGTTTGAATCTAATCAATATTTCAACTCTTTCAGTTAAATAATCAATGTTTCTACTGTGAAGGTCCCAGAAAAACATTATATTTTCAAAAATAAAAAGAGAAAAATGGAAAGATCAACTAATTCCTTGTGATCAATGTGAACTTTCATTAAATACAAACATGCATTCATCCATTTGCTTTTGCTTATCTGCGGCTGGGTCGTGGTGGCCGCAGGCTAAGCAGAGAAGCCCAGACCTCCCTCTCCCCAGCTGATCCAGTGGAACATCAAGCTGTTCCTAGGTCAGCTGAGAGGAGGCCCTGGGGCAGATCCTTTCACCTAGTCAACGGCGTACAAAGATCCTGCGCGATGAACCGTAGATTTCAAAGTTTGATTCCTCAGTCCATAAAACCTTCCAGTCTTCAGTAGTGCAATGGTGGCGTTTCATGGTCCAGACAAGCCTCGTTGGCTGTGTCCCAATTCAGGGTCTGCACGCTTGAAGTACGCGCACTACGCATACTACGTACGGTGCGTACTATAAGTACGAGAAGTGCGGAAGTGAGAGGCTTGTGAAATGGGACGGTATACGCTTTGTCGCGCTGTTCAGGTTGCCTAGCAACCATGATACTAACCGCGAGACACGTTACATACAGCTTTGTTTGACAGAAACGAAGGAGAATGTTTTGTCAGTCATTCATTTTTGTCATGACATCACTTTGATTAGTTGAGTATCTGAGGCTGAGACCACGGGACTGTAAAACATGATTGTTGGGCTTCATTTCTGTGCTGAACAGTCATTTAAGATTAGTTAGTAAATAACAATTAGTTAATGTTGTTCATGAGACTAAAGTCATCTCACTGTGGTAATGTAAATATAATATGGCCAATATTATAGTATTGTCAGATTATTATGATATTGATTATGATATAAACACCCAGCACGCCCCTGCGGGCGGTTTATCCTTCAAGCTCGGGTCCTCTACCAGAGGCCTGGGAGCTTGAGGGTCCTGCGCAGTATCTTAGCTGTTCCCAGGACTGCGCTCTTCTGGACAGAGATCTCCGATGTTGTTCCTGGGATCTGCTGGAGCCACTCGCCTAGCTTGGGAGTCACCGCACCTAGTGCTCCGATTACCACGGGGACCACCGTTACCTTCACCCTCCACATCCTCTCGAGCTCTTCTCTGAGCCCTTGGTATTTCTCCAGCTTCTCGTGTTCCTTCTTCCTGATATTGCTGTCATTCGGAACCGCTACATCGATCACTACGGCCATCTTCTTCTGTTTGTCTACCACCACTATGTCCGGTTGGTTAGCCACCACCATTTTGTCCGTCTGTATCTGGAAGTCCCACAGGATCTTAGCTTGGTCATTCTCCACCACCCTTGGGGGCATCTCCCATTTTGACCTCGGGACTTCCAGGTTATACTCGGCACAGATGTTCCTGTACACTATGCCGGCCACTTGGTTATGGCGTTCCATGTATGCCTTGCCTGCTAGCATCTTGCACCCTGCTGTTATGTTTTATATATATATATATATATATATATATATATATATATATATATATATATATATATATATATATATATATATATATATATATATATATATATATATATATATATATATACATACATATATCACTGACTTTCAGCTTGTTGTGTTTGTGGATATATGACTGACTTTAATTATTAAACATTCGCACATAAATAAGTGACGTCATATTCAGTACTTTTGACAGTTCACTCTTCGGCCGCTCCATCTTATTAGGGAAATTCCACATACATAAATGTAAATTTCAAAACTCAACCCCATCATTTAATTTGTTTTTGATTGAAATTGAATATTACTTAAACTCTCTTAAATTAACTTCCAATAAAAAAGGTTTATCATTGATTGAAATTCATTCAGAAATGTTTAACGAATGAGCCGTCACAACTTTCAAATACAAAGTTGTTATGAAGTCTGTCACATTCCCCCCCCCCCCTTTTTTTTCTTTTGTTTTTTTCCTTTATTTATTTATCCTTCTTATTTCATTGTACTGTATATTGTTACTCTTATTTGCCTTGTATGTCTGCTGTACAAACTGAACTGGAATGACTGACTTTTCGCTTTATAATTTCAATAAAGTTTGGGGAAAAAAAACCCCTCTTCGGCCGCTCCGTTCTGCCGTATTTTGCGGCAAAATTCTCCACATCCACCGCCACGCTATGACTTGTGGGATATATGGGACCACGAAGCGTGCACTGGACCACGCTTGATATTTGGGGAAATCGACGGCGCATTTGGAGTATGCATTTGAAGTACACTTCGAATTGGGACAGCCGTCGTCGCGTGGCGGTGATGTAACTGCACTTAAAATGCGTACTTCAAGCATGCAGACCCTGAATTGGGACACAGCCTTTGTCTTATTCTGACGTCTGGCTTTCTTGCTGCAGCTCGTCCTGTCAAACCTGCAGCTCAAAGCCTTCTCTTCACACCTGAAACTGAGACTTGCTCACTACGACCACTATTAAGCTGTGTGGACGTAGCCTGATTCAGTCGTGTCTTTGGGTCTGCAGACCTCTTCCTGTCAGTTTGTTTCTGAGCCTTTGGATGCTAAAGGAAACTGGACTCACTGACATCTTGACTTTGTTTGCAGTTTCTCTGTCGGACAGACCGACATTTATGTGTTATGATGGTCTGTCTCTTTTCCACTGTTATTCTCGCCATGTTTGTATCAACACACTACAGTACAGTACTGTTCAGCTGATGCCCACGAGGGTATGGTACCACAGTGTGCTCCAACACTGCTTCATGCAGACAGAGGGGGACGTAATCCAGAACAGTTAGAACACCTGTAGGAATTAGTAGCACCAACTTTCAAGGCTGATCAATCTCCAGTACTGCAGAACAGCTTTAACCTCCTAGGACCTGGCGACATCACATTTTGGGTATTTAGACCAAAACACTCAATTTCGCTCTACAAGGGCCAAATATCCACTTAGGAGGATATTATACTTGTAACAAGTGTCACCTGGCAGTTTGTTGCTCTCTACCAGGTGATTGGCTGAAGAGCTGTGAAAAGGTAGTGGGTTTGTGGGGTGAAGTCAGCGCTCTTCTGTGGAAAAAAACAGAGGCAATTAATTCACTCGAGTGCGAGTGGGTATACTGTCGGTAAGAGACTTTTGCCATTTTTGTTTGGATCATTTGCTATTGTATGTGCCTATTTTTAATGTGTTGTTGGACTTTTTTAGTGTGACCACTGTTAAGGTTCAAAATTGAGGAAGGAGAATACAAACCACCCATGGTCCAGGAGCTCTTGGTCAAACAATGATTTTAATGAATACACACGTGTGGGAAGACAACTCTGTATGCAGACAGCAAGTAGTCTTCAACTTAATCAAAGCATGAACAGATATTTTATAGCATCAGGGTTTGATTTACTGACGCCCCTTCATGCGTCACAGATACATTTTATACATAGATCAGATCAACACCACAATGACTTTTAACCCAGAAGATCATCTTCTATTTTCATGGCTGGTACTTTCCGTTCTTGTCTTAAAGTGAATTGTTCCTCTTTCTTACCGAGACATGACTAATCTCTCCTCTAAATAAATCTAACTCATGTGTGTGTGTATGTTGACCTCACATGCTCTCTGTGTCACCTCTTCACCTACTAACTGTCTGTGTCTCGTCCTCAAATGCTCTTTCTCAATTCACCTGTTGCACTTCTGACCTTTCACCAGACCAGAAGCTCACTGAGACTATATGTATGTCTTCTACTAAATAAATGTTTTAACCAAGAACTTCTACTAAAACCTTAATATAAAATGACCTGATATAAGTGTTTTGTAAGCATGTATTGCAATTCCTTCTATGGCTCCAAGTCACTTGCACAATAGATTGTCCGGACATCGCGCCGAACAAAGCTTCCAACCCCCAATTAATTGACCGAGCTCCAACTCTTTAATAAGCACAGATATGCATTGTGTATAAAATAGTCATAACTGCACCTGAAATACAAGGTCAACATAATAACTGTATGCATAACATCTTAAAGCCTTCTTAAAGCTATCTGTTACATTGTTAAAGCCTCGTCTTAGCCTGCTGCTCAAAATAACTTCCTGCTTCTGCAAACTCTCTGCAAGCCTGTTTCCTGTCAGCCTGTGACTTTTAGCCTTTCTGAAAGACACACACTGTTCAACCCCTGAATGCAATATAAACTCCAGATTATATTATTAATGCAATGGTAATAATGATGATTATTTAACAATAGCAGTAAAATAATTTCCCTGCTCCACACCACGAATTTTAATAGAAGAATTGATCAAGCCCTAGATCGACGGTGCGCAGGGAAACTGATCAATATTGTAGGTATATTGAGTGTTTGTTTTGAATGGTTTCATAAAACTGATATTTTATTGGGTAATATTTTAATCGATAATCTCGATAGTCTCTGCTGTCCTTTCTTTGTTCTTTTGATTGATTTGTAATTTTGTTTTGGTTAGTTGTCCAGCCGTAAAGGCGGGTATTGATTGAGAGTGAGTTGTGTAAGGGCGGACTAACCTCCCTTTTTGTTTTTTGTTTAATTGTTTGTGCCACTTCCCTTTATCTCCCAGATCGCAGGTCATGCATAGCACTGATTCCCAGCTGCGCTGAGACCCGAATTGTTTGCAGTGCGTGCCACGATTGCAGTGTCGCTAAGCAGGGTGTGACGGGTTGCAGTGTTATTTTCGCACCGTTGGTGTGGTAAGTCTCATGTGCAGCTGGGATATCAGCAGAATGTGTTGTAAGTCCTGTCTAATTGATGTAATAAATAAATGATCAATTTATTTCTTTGCCCCATTTACTCATACCTTGTCCTCGGTTACATACTGCTACTGTTCTATCGAAATTTTAAACGAATATCCTCATATGTGGATCTCATTTTTCTTAGAAACAAAAATCAGGTTAAAAATGGTTTTTACATTCATCAGGTCCCAATATGCCCAAATATCAAAGAGAAATTAAAAATGCGTGCCATGGAAGACTTTGGGTCTTAGGAGGTTAAATTGTTAACTCATGTTGTGTTCCCTGAAAAAGGTCTTTTTATATAATTCTGACATGTACGTGTTTTTCCAGTTTTGGGTAACCTTACCGTTTTTAACCTTTGGCAGTTCACCACTTACCTTTGTACCATTTCAAGCTGTTCACTGGACTTACACAATTTGAATTGCAACAAATAACTGGAAAAACTGGGTGTTCTAAAACTTAACTGGTAGTGTATATATTAATATTCTTATATGCAGGTAACATGACCCTTCAAATGCCTGTAACGTGAGCGTGCTCAGAGTGAGAGAGGATTCAGTTAACTTGAGTTTTTAAATCGATCACCTGACTCAAAAACATCTCTGATCAATACTGGAGACTCACCAGTTGTACCTTAAAGTCATAACCCGTCAGGATAGTCACATGAAGAACAAAACACAGATCATCACATGATCAGGAACTGATTTATTGACTTTTACAAAAAGCAAGACAAAAAAAACTAAAAAAAACAACAACTAAACTTCGACTTTCACTTTCTTGTGACGTCACAATGTTCTCTGCATCCGGTTGATTACTTTATGATGTCATCATACGAGGAGCAATGCTCATTGACATCAACTCCTGGAACAGAAGCTTACAGGCGTATGGCATCCGCACCAGAGAGATCTGACAACAACAAACAAAGTGAGGTAAACAACACATAAGAACAAAGACAACCAAAGCATCTCTTCAGCTGGTTTTCTGAAACATGCTTGGACCCTGACATAAAACTCTGGCTTTTCTGTTCTTGAAAAACAGTAAGCCTAGGGACTTCTGCTTCAGCCAATGGAGTAACCGGTCACGTTGAGGAGTTGCTCTCCCACCTTACCTTTAGTTATTCCTTCTAATCTCGTTATCTTGGATTGTTTTCTACTCACTCAACATCGAAAGGGTTATAACCCCTAAAATGCCTTAAGGGAGTGGGAGAATATGCCGAAACAACAAGATAGAAGCGCTTCGACCGCTAAAGCTAACTCTCAGCCGGACCAAGCTAATGCTAGCAGCAACGCAGCCGCTAGCAAAGACTCGGAGATACTCAGCTATAGTAAAGCCAAAAGCGGAGATTCGAGAGGACAGCAGACAAAATATGGGCAAACTGAGCCATGAAATTAATGCAAGCTGGATAACATTGCCTGGGACATACAGTGCCTATCAGAGCGGGTGGATGAGGCGGAGTCCAGGATCACCCAGCTGGAGAGCTGGGCTGAAGAGGTGACCATGGCCATGTGCACGAGTCTGGAGGAGCGGAAAAGTCTTCAGCAAAAGATTACTGATCTGGAATCAAGGTCACAGAGAAACAATATTCGTCTATTCGGTTTGTTGGAGGGGGGAGAAAAGAACCCGGTTCCATAATTCATGGACCCACCTGCAAATACCGGAGGATTTTGACATGAAAATTTAACGCGCACATCGTTCGCTGGCAAGTAAACCCCTACCGGGGGCACCTCCGGGACCTGTCATCAACTTTCAGGAATATTCAACAACATGGTCCTGAGAGCATGGAAAAAAAAAAAAAAAAAAAATCAAAGTAGGTGCCAGCTTCATCTATTTCGACCATGATTATCCATGTGAAATTGTCAAAAAAACGCAAAGAATACAGCCATAAAGAAGCTGCTCAAAGAGAAAAACATTTGGTTTCAGAGGAGGAAGATCAGCCGAATGCAGTGTCGCAACTTCGAGAGCTTCTGGGCTGGCAATCAGCAAAAGGCAACGGCCTAGCCACGGCAATGAGAGCAAAGGAAAAGCTACAGGGTTTCCAAAGAGATCCAGTGGTTTAGTTTTAATGAGGAAGCTCCTTTCCGCTCCCTTTTGGCCTCACTTCATTCACCAGCCAGGTGGGAGAGTTGGTTCTCCGTTTACGTTCTTATACGTTGGGACTTTTAGGATGGTGGTGTTTATGTCTATAGACAGTTACTTTCCTTTCCAGGCCCTCTCACTTTGAGAGGCTTCCCCCCGACCCACCAACGGGGTCTTAGTTGGGGAGCAAGAGTCTCCTCTAGAAGTCAGTTCTTCATTGTTTCCCCTATATCTGTTTTGCTATGGTTTCGGGGGCCACTGTTCCAGTTTCACTTATTTTTACTGTCTTGTTCAATGTTGGATAGTTTTAAAATAGCCTCCCTGAATGTTAATGGTTTGGGCAATCCACTTAAAAGGAAAAAAAGGGTTCTGGAGAAATTGAAGAAAGGATGGCTCACACGTGGCTTTTCTAAAAGAGACACATTTGTCAAAAAAAGGAACACGCTAAATTTTAATTTCCCAGATATTCCACTTTTTTATAGCACCTGTAGCAATAGCAGACAAAGAGGAGTAACAACTCTTATTTCTAATCTATTAAACTTTGATTTCCTTGATGAGGTTGGTGACAAGGTGGGCAGATATCTATCAAAGGGAGAGTTAATAATATTGTTATCACACTAGCTAATGTGTATATTCCTCTCGAATGTGATAGAAAATTATTTAAGTCATTTTTTTTGATGCTTTAATTAGAGTGGGCGAAGGGATTTTATTCTGTGGTGGAGACTGGAATACAATTCTTAACGTCTCCCTGGATATGACAAGTTGTAAGAGACAAAAAACATAGTTCAAAGGATCTTAATATCTTGATGAAAGAAACTGGTCTGTTCGATGTTTGAAGAGCCCTCCATCCTAAAAACAGGGATTACACCCACTGCTCATTCTCGCACCAAATTCATTCCAGACTTGATTTCTTCCTAATGAACGTTGTTGACTGACATAGAGGAAAGGAGTGGTCGATCGGTACTTCAGATTTATCAGATCATAATATGATTTATTTATCTGTTCAATTATCAAGTTTTGCCAAATCTACAATATGGAACTTAGGTATCCTCAATAAAGAGTCTGCTATAAAGGAGTTAAAGGGGGAAATAACCAGTTGCACAGGAGATAATAACGATGGTCAGGTTAAGGCGATTGTGGTGTGGGACACGGTTAAGGCAGTGAGAGGGGTAGACTGATTTCAAGGGTGGCTCATCTAAAAAAAAAAAAAAAAAAAAAAAAAAAAAAAAAAAAGGTAAAAGGGCAGCATATGATGATCTCGAAAAAGATCTGAGAAACGTAGAAATCAAACTACAACAAAACGGCAAAGATCAAAGCTTGGTCAACCAAATTAGAGTAACTAAAAACAAGATAAAAGTGTTAGTGCAAGACGAATTGGAAAAGAGATTAAGATTCTGCAAGCAATCCCTTTACGAATCATCCCCGAAAGCAACAAATTCTAGCTAGGCGGCTCCGGAAGCAGGAACAAAAGCATGCTGTCCTTCGGATCAGGGACCCCTCTAACGCTAACTTGATTTATGATCTGGTAGAAATTCACACAATTTTTAATGACTACTACCAATCGTTATATTCGTGTCTAGCTCCAATAGCAGAAATATTTATCCTCTTTAGCTCTTCCTTCTCTTGGATTATTACAGAATGAAGCTTTATGCACACATAACTAGAGAACAATTAGATACTGCAATCAGTAACTTTAAAGCAAATAAGTGCCCTGGTAGTGATGGATTTCCAAATGAGTGGTACAAAATATTTAAAGAGGAACTTGCCCCTACTTTACTCGAATCCTTTAACTTGACCCTCGACAATGCTAAAATATCTCCATCCTGGCGTGAGGCAGTAATATCTGTCCTACCTAAAGAGGGTAAAGATAAAGAATACTGTGAATCTTACCGCCCCATTTCTATTTTGAATGTAGACTATAAATTATTTACGTCAATAATTTCTAGACTAGAAGTCCATTTGCTGGATTTAATACACGAAGATCAGATAGGCTTCATAAAAGGGCGTCAAACACATGACAGTATCAGAAGAACGCTTCATATTATAGAAGAAGCAAAGAATCAGAAACTGAATATGGCACTAGTAAGCCTAGACGCAGAAAAAGCTTTTGACCTGGTCAGCTGGCCCTTTCTTTATAAGGTACTAGAGTGTCTAGGATTCAACAAGATCATTAAATGTATACAATCATTATACAGTAGCCCAGTGGCCAGGTTAAAGATCAATGGACATCTATCCTCTAGTTTTCAATTGAATAGAGACACCCGGCAAGGATGCTCAGCCCCTCGCTCTTCGCTTTGTTTATTGAGCCTGAATCCTGATATGTCACCCCCTGAGCTCATGTCAACTCTGAAAGAGTTTGGGGCCCTGTCTGGTTATAAATTAAATATTACTAAAACACAAGTCCTGAACTTTGATAATCTGCTGAACTCAATTCAGGAGGACACAACTCGCTGGTCTTCACTGACTCCGGACTTTAGTACAAGAATAGAGATTGTGAAGATGAATCTGTTGTCCAGATTCTTATATCTCTTTATGGCTCTTCCCATTAAAATCCCAGATGTTCAATTCAAATCCTGAGACAAGTTAATATCACACTTTATATGCGCAGGAGCTGGACCAAGGATACAATTTAAAACCCTTCAAATTGATAGAGATCATGGCGGACTGGCCCTCCCCAACTTATTACTTGGCAGCAACATTGTTTGTTGATGTTCCCCGGCAGTGGGGACCCAATGGAAACAAATTGAGTTTAGCATGTCTCCTCCCCAAACACGGTTGGTAGAAAAATCAAGGATAAGTAACTTAGATAACCATATAGTGGAAAACACTCTTTTAATTTGGCATGAAGTTATTAACAAATACAATCTGGGGAGCAATATTAACATTTTGTCATGGCCTTCCTACTTACAGAAGTTCCCACCTGGAAGGTTAGATCCAACATTCTTGGGTTGTATTGGAAAACGTTTAACTGCTCTGTGTCTGTTTGTAGAAGCAGGCACCTTTAAATCATTAAAAAAAAATTGAAAACAGAATTCAATCTGGAAAATACGGATCTGTTGCGATATCTGCAGGTTCGTCATTTTTTTCCAATACAGAAATAAAGGGCCCCTCCTCCCCAGAAATTGATCTTGTCAAAGTCTTTACAAATGCCTACAAATGTCTGCCCACCAAAACAGTGTCTAAACACTAGAAAGGGCTACAAAAACAATATGGCAACAACACACTATATGTGAAGTCAAAATGGGAAGCAGAGTTGAAAATTGGATTGTCAGAGGGTGATTGGCTCTAAATGTGTACCACACAACAAACATCAACTAGCTCCTAAAGGTGGAGGGAATTCAGGTGGAAAACTTTTAGATTCTTTATTTCTCCACATATTACTAACAACTTTCAAGGGCACCGGCAACAATGTTGGAGACAGTGTGGCCACCTGAACGCCAATCACTCTCATATTTTTTGGACATGTACACAATTGACTTCCTTTTGGGACAGTATATCCAAGTTAACAGATAACATCATGTCCTATGCCATCCCTAAGGATCCCAGAATCTTATTACTGGGCTTGCTACCCAGAGATTTGATTCTAAAAAATGACAGATATATTTTTAAAATCCAGTTGATCGCATCTAAAAAGGCCATAACAAGGAATTGGCTTAAGACAGATCCTCCCTGAGTTAGTGCTAGAGATTATAGAGGAAATGCATCTTATGGAGAGACTGACTTTCCTTCTACGACTAAAAGGTCATCTCTTTCAACAACGTTGGACTAAATGGCATAAATATAAGCAAAGGCTTGAAAATTCTGTCACTTAATTTTGCTTATCTCTCTTTTTGTGTGATGATTGGAACATTTTGTTCCTCTTTTAATTTTGCTGTTTTTTTGTTTATTTGTTTTTTGTCATACTCCTGTCAGAATGAAAATTCTAAATAAAAAGTTCAAAAAACAAAACAGTAAGCGCTTACTGTTTTGTAAGCCTACTACTGTGTTATATATAAAATGTATTCAGTGCTCAGACTGAATACATTTGCAGATGTTTCTATTGGTGGATTTATCGTGAGCTCAGGATTGAAATCTCTGTCACAGTGTGTGGGGAGATCGTGGCTCAAGAGTTGGCAGTTCGTCTTGTAATTGGAAGCTCCGACAGTAGGACTGGGCAATATATGGAATTTTTAAATATATCGATATATTTTTATATGAGATATGAGATGTGACAATATTGTTTATATCGATATAGTCTATGTTACGTTTGAACTATACTTGTGGAGCCGCAAGTTTGCCTCTCTTTCGTCCACTTTTGTCTCTACGCAACGTTAATCGGCCTCGCCTCTCCTTCACTGAACACAACTCCCCCTCCCCCATCGCTTCACCTGCAGGCAATGACAAGATGGACACGGCAGCTATCAAAGAAGAGCTGGTCGGTAAACGACATAACTGCATTAACAGGGCAAATCTCTTAACGAGTTACCGCGGATCGCCCCATGCATGGGGCTGGACGGTGTCAACGCATTAATGAGCTGACCGGGCTAAAATCCTTTCATTTTCTCAAAAATCGACAGTGCGCCTTATGTATGAATTCTGGTTGTGCTTACTGACCGCAAACCGATTGTATGTGGCACACGGCGCTCAGAAACCTTTCAAAAATGTTTTGGTACGACTTTGGTAAGCTACGAAACTGCTTGATGGATTGTTGGAGCATTACAGAGGAGCCTCGCAGAGTTATACGTACTCTGCTTCAACGTAATATTACCGTAATGTGTGTGTATAAGGACCAGTGTTGGTCAAGTTACTTGAAAAAAGTAATCAGTAACTAATTACTGATTACTTCCCCGAAAGTAATCCCGTTACTTTACTGATTACTTATTTTCAAAAGTAATTAATTACTTAGTTACTTTTTAAAAACACGATTGATAGAAGTGATAGATCTTTCAGCCCAATTCTACTTTTCTGCATAACCCATCATACAAAATGTAACCAAATGGAAGTCTCTTTTTAAAACTTTTAAAAAACGTTTTATCAGTTTTAATCTTTTAACTTTATGCACCAAGCAAAAATTTTATTATATGCACCATTCTCTGACTGGAAGAAATTTGTTGAACATTTAAACCCATTTTCTGCACATTCCAGTACATAAAATAAAATATTTGTGTTTACACTCAGTCTTTCAAATAGATGCAAGTAAAACACAGCTGAAAATAAATAAAATCAAAGACTCAGCGGTCCTGTTGCTCTATTTTCTCCTGTATAGCAGGAGTGGGTTAGGCGGAGGTTTACCCTGGTGCAGGTCTGCCGCATCGGTCAGTGGAAGAATCCGCGAGTTTCTCTGAATTTCCCATTACGTCGTAGCGCACTCGGTGCTTGCTCGGAAGTTTAGGGGGTTTTTTTCGCTGTAAAAAGAAGTTTTCTTCCCACACAGTGAACAGCAGACGCTAATGTTTTTGTCACTTTTTATGGAATCAAACTCAAAGTAAGGTCAGTACTTCCACGCTTTAAACGCTACATGCTCATACTCTCTCCGCACTCAATATATTATCCATTGTTGATCTGCACACAGCTGTTGTCACGAACGTCACACTCGCAAAAAAGAAATCATGGTTTTAGTAACGCAGTGTGCTTACGGGAAAGTAACAGTAATCTAATTACCGTTTTTGCAACAGTAATCCCTTACTTTACTTGTTACTTGAAAAAAGTAATTGTAATCCAGTAAATGCTCATAATTTATTTCTGAGTAATTTTTTCTTGTACATCTACGCTGTATGTTAATAAAAGTGCCTGTGTGAAAGCTGGGACACAGCTTTGACTAAGAACTCTTTTTGTTCTCACTTTATGGCTTTAAAAAAAAAATATTGACACATATCTTATATTGCCATCCAGCTAAAGAATATCGAGATAGGAATTTTGGGTCATATCGCCCAGGCCTATCCGACAGTCTCGGTCATTGTGTCTTTGGGCAAGACACTTCACCCGTTGCCTACTGGTGGTGGTCAGAGGGCCCGGTGGCGCCAGTGTCCGACAGCCTCGCTTCTGTCAGTGCGCCCCAGGGTGGCTGTGGCTACAATGTAGCTTGCCATCACCAGTGTTTGTGTGAATGACTGGATGTAGTGTAAAGCGCTTTGGGGTTCATAGGGACTAAGGCTACGTTCACACTGCAGGCGAAAGCGCATCAAATCAGATTTTTTTATTTATTTATTTATTTTTAACCCTATGCGACCCATATCCGATCATGGTATGACAGTGTGAACGGCACAAATCCGATATTTTCAAATTTGACCTGGGTCACTTTCGTATGTGGTACTGAATCCAATACATATCCGATGTTTTAGAAAGCGACTGCTGTTTGAACGGTCATGTCGCATTAAATCAGTCTTTTACGTCACTGACACAAGACAGACGCCAATTATCAGTGCCCGAGAAGACATCGCGAACGCTTCCTGGCCATCCCGTGTAGATGTCAGTGAAACTGTTGGGAAGACAACGTTGGAGAAACGTGAACATTTTATTTGTACTGTATAATCTGCAGATTCTGACAAATCTGCAACTATCCTTTGAAGCACCGCTCCTCTAAAACAGCTATAAGGATCATTATTAGGTTATCTTAGAGCTGGGCGATAGAACGATAACGATATGTATCGCGATATAACTTTTACTCGATAGAGAAATTAAGCTATCGCGATAGACCTCGCCGCTCTTGTCCTCTTAAAAAAAAAAAAAAAAAAAAGGTCAGCCAATCCAAATTAAGTAGCGCAGAGCCGAACCAATCACAGCCGCAGCGTCACGTCACGTGACTTGTTACGCTTTGAGCGTTCACACTAGAGAGCGTTTGCTGTCGCATTTTATTTGTAGTGTAAACAAGCAGACAAAAAATAGGATTTGATCAAAAAATCGGTATTGAGCATTTTGACCTGCAGTGTGAACGTAGCCTTAGTAAAGCGCTATACAAATACAGGCCATTTAAAGTAAAGCAAAGGTTAAAGGTCTGGCAACACTTTCAGTATGAACAACTTAATTAACTGAAGAACGTATTTAACTATAAACTACTCAACCCTGTAGCTGTGGTCTCATCAGGGTCATTGCAGATCTATCTAAAAAGCAGCCAATCAATAAATCCAACATACAGGGAGTGCAGAATTATTAGGCAAGTTGTATTTTTGAGGAATAATTTTATTATTGAACAACAACCATGTTCTCAATGAACCCAAAAAACTCATTAATATCAAAGCTGAATGTTTTTGGAAGTAGTTTTTAGTTTGTTTTTAGTTTTAGCTATTTTAGGGGGATATCTGTGTGTGCAGGTGACTATTACTGTGCATAATTATTAGGAAACTTAACAAAAAACAAATATATACCCATTTCAATTATTTATTTTTACCAGTGAAACCAATATAACATCTCCACATTCACAAATATACATTTCTGACATTCAAAAACAAAACAAAACCAAATCAGCGACCAATATAGCCACCTTTCTTTGCTCCTTTCATCCTCAACCCGAAAAGGCCCCACAAGCTCATTTTTGATGATACCAGCCCAAACCAGTACTCCACCTCCACCTTGCTGACGTCTGAGTCGGACTGGAGCTCTCTGCCCTTTACCAATCCAGCCACGGGCCCATCCATCTGGCCCATCAAGACTCACTCTCATGTCATCAGTCCATAAAACCTTAGAAAAATCAGTCTTGAGATATTTCTTGGCCCAGTCTTGACGATTCAGCTTGTGTGTCTTGTTCAGTGGTGGTCGTCTTTCAGCCTTTCTTACCTTGGCCATGTCTCTGAGTATTGCACACCTTGTGCTCTTGGGCACTCCAGTGATGTTGCAGCTCTGAAATATGGCCAAACTGGTGGCAAGTGGCATCTTGGCAGCTGCACGCCTGACTTTTCTCAGTTCATGGGCAGTTATTTTGCGCCTTGGTTTTTCCACACGCTTCTTGCGACCCTGTTGACTATTTTGAATGAAACGCTTGATTGTTCGATGATCACGCTTTCAGAAGCTTTGCAATTTTGAGACTGCTGCATCCCTCTGCAAGATATCTCACTATTTTTGACTTTTCTGAGCCTGTCAAGTCCTTCTTTTGACCCATTTTGCCAAAGGAAAGGAAGTTGCCTAATAATTATGCACACCTGATATAGGGTGTTGATGTCATTAGACCACACCCCTTCTCATTACAGAGATGCACATCACCTAATATGCTTAATAGGCTTTCGAGCCTATACAGCTTGGAGTAAGACAACATGCATGAAGAGGATGATGTGGACAAAATACTCATTTGCCTAATAATTCTGCACTCCCTGTATATATCCACCAATGAGGTACCGGCTGCGCATCTAGACACATGGTAAGAACCGATCGTTATGTCTAAATCAAGCACTTAAACAGCATTTCTATGGTACCATGGCTGCTCTGTTGTGTCACACAAAGCACAACTCAGGGCAAACACGCATGCTGATGACCTCTACCCGCAGCAAAGTGTCACATGAATTTACACGACCGGTAGAAATGCAGAAACACAGTACACGTGGAGACACAAGCAGCCATTTAAGAAAAAGAAAAAAAAAAAAAAAGTATAGGCAGAGCGCCGTGGACAGGTCAACACAAGTCTGAGACAGGTTGCTCAACACAGCTGTGCCAGAAACCTTGATGGACTTAATATTGATCATGCTTACCTGGGTTTTGTTGCGGCAACCACGACATTCGTACGTGTGTGTCCGTGTGTTGGCGATGGCCATCAGTCCGCACAGGTTACAAACGTGCACCTGGTAGGGATCAGATGCCTCGAACAGACGCTCCCTCAGGAACTGAGCTGCTCCGTGAGCAATCTGACAGTCACGCTCCATCTCGCCAAACCGCAAACCACCATCACTGAGGATGGACGGACGAGATCAGACATTAATCTCTTTTTACTGAGCACAGGCAGGCTGATGCCGGGCGCAGACATGCGCAGCCACGGACAGGTGCGTTACTCACCGTGAGCGCCCCTCCATGGGTTGTCGGTTGAGAATCTGGACCGGGCCGCGGGCTCTCGAGTGGATCTTATCGTCCACCATGTGCTTCAGGCGCTGGTAATAAGTTGGGCCGATGAAGATCTGAGACGTCAGCTTCCTCCCAGTGAAGCCGTTATACAGAACCTGATCACAAACCAGTACTCAATATAAATATTCAAAAGCATCAGACTCCGCCAGTAGGAAGTGTGACCTTGCGCTGACCTCATTCCCTCTGAGATGGTATCCATATTCAGACAGCAAGTTTGACACCTTCTGCACGTTGACGGCATCGTTAAATGGCGTGGCGTCACCGATCTCACCTTTGTTGGCAGACACCTGAAACAAGACAGAGTCACCCGTCAGCCTGCAAGTCAAAAGCTCGGGTACATGTTTATCTTTGTTTGCACAACATAAGCAACAACGATGAGGCTCCATCACACCTACAGTCGTGGCCTAAAGTTTTGAGAATGACACAAATACTGGTTTTCACAAAGTTTGCTGCTTCAGTTTTTATGATAGCAATTTCATTGTACTCTAGAATGTTATGGAGAGTGATCAGATGAATTGCTAAATCCTTCTTTGCCATGAAAATGAACTTAATCTCAAAAATTCAATTTCCACTGCATTTCATCATTCAGCATTTCATGCCATAAAGGGACCTGCTGAGATAATTTCAATAATGTTCTCATCAACTCAGGTGAGAATGTTGACAAGCACAAGGCTGGAGATCATTATGTGCTGACTGAGTTAGAATAGAAGACTGGATGCATTAAAAGGAGGGTGATGCTTGAAATTGTTGTTCTTCCTATTAAACATGGTTACCTGCAAGGAAACACATCATTGTGTAGCATAAAAATGGCTTCACAGGCAAGGATGTTGTTGCTACTAAGACTGCACCTAAATCAACCATTTATCTGATCATCAAGAACTTCAAGGAAAGAGGTTCAATTATTGTGAAGACGGCTTCAGGGCGCTCAAGAAAGTCCAGCAAGCACCAGGACCGCCTCCTAAAGATGATTCAGCTGCAGTATCAGAGTGCCACCAGTGCAGAGCTTGCTCAGGAATGGTAGCAGGTAGGTGTGAGCGCATCTGTACGCACAGTGAGGCGAAGACTTTTGGCAGATGGCCTGGTGTCAAGAAGGGAAGCAAAGAAGCCACTTCTCTCCAAAAAAAACATGAGGGACGAACTGATATTCTGCAAAAAGTACAGCGAGTGGACTGCTGAGGAGTGGGATAAAGTCATTTTCTCTGATGAAGCCCCTCTCCGATTGTTTGGGGCATCTGGAAAAAGGCTTGTCCGGAGAAGAAAAGGTGAGCGCTACCATCAGTCCTGTCTCATGCCAACAGTAAAGCATCCTGAGACCATTTATGTGTGGGGCTGCTTCTCATCCAAGGGAGTAGGCTCACTCACAATTTTGCCAAAAACAGCCATGAATAAAGAATGGAACCAAAACATCCTCTGAAAGCAACTTCTTCCAACCATCCAAGAACAGTCTGATGAAGAACAATGCATTTTCCAGCACGATGGATCACCATGCCATAAGGCCAAAGTGATACCTAAGTAGCTCGGGGAACAAATCATTTTGGGTCCATGGCCAGGGAACTCCCCAGACCTCAGTCCAATTGAGAACTTGCGGTCAATCCTCAAGAGGCAGGTGGACAAACAAAACCCCACTAATTCTGACAAACTCCAAGCATTGATTATGACAGAATGGGTTGACATCAGTTAGGATTTGGCCCAGAAGTTGATTGGCAACATGCAGAGGTCTTGAAAAAGAAGGGCCAACACTGCAATAATAATAAATAATTAATAAACTGATCCGTAAGGCCAGCAATGTTGTGGGGATGGAGCTGGACTCCCTCAAGGTGGTGTCGGAGAGGCGGATGCTGTCCAAGATAAAGACAATGTTGGATAACACCTCCCACCCACTCCATGACATGTTGGTCAGTCACAGGAGCTCGTTCAGCGAGAGACTGAGATTACCGAAAAGCACCACTGAACGACACAGGAAATCATTCCTGCCTGTGGCCATCTCCCTGTACAACGCATCCACTTAACACACTGTTTGCTGCTACAACTACACATGTTTCTTTTCCAAATATTTATTTATAAGTGACTTATGTATGTATGTATGTATATATATGTATATATTGTACTATTCTTAGTTAGCGTATTGTCTGTCTTGTCTTAATGTTGGTTTAAAATGGAGCACTGTAACAAAAAATAATTTCCCCCAGGGATCAATAAAGTATTCTGATTCTGATTCTGATTCAAATATTCACTCTTTGCATAAACGTGATGTAATTCTCAATAAAAGCATTTGATACTTATGAAGTGCTTGTAATTATACTTCAATACATCATAGAAACAACTGACACAAAGATCCAAAAACACTGAAGCGGCAAACTTTGTGAAAACTAATATTCGTGTCATTCTCAAAACTTTTGGCCACGACTGTATGTGTGCACTTCACTTCATTTTCTGCCCAACATCAAGAGATTTTACTTAAACACAGAGCTGCTAACATAATTAGCAAACACTTTATTCACGCTTTCATCGCATCGTTTCATACGTTCTTTTCAATCGTTCTTGCAGAGATTTCTAATTATGAGGCCCACGAATGCACAGGTGTTTATTTTAACTGCACACCATCTTCAGTCCTCCACATCCAAATGAGCAGCGTTAGCTTCAAAACTCCACACCTGGTGCTCAGATGAGTCTTTACGGTGAAGTAAAAGTGTACTTGGGTACCTGAGCCTCTGATAGTGCAGAAGGCTTCATCAGCTAGCAGCTGATCCCCACAGTGTCAAAATGAAAGGTGTGAAATAACCCAAACTCTTCGCCTCTGTCAGTGCACCCCAGGGTGGCTGTGGCTACAATGTAGCTTGCCATCACCAGTGTGTGAATGTGTGTATGAATGGGTGGATGACTGGATGTGTAAAGCGCTTTGGGGTCCTTAGGGACTAGTAAAGCGCTATACAAATACAGGCCATTTTTTTTCTCTTCATTTACCTGTCATCAGGTAAGAGAAGCAAGAGATCTGAAATTGGGCTTTAAAGCTAGCACAGGGTTGCAGAGTAGCCTGAGCTAACAGCTTTCAGAAATCTTTTCAGGAAGACACACGCTAGCACAACTGTCAAAATAAAAGCCTTATTATGACAAAAACCTTGTACTTTGTCACAGAGTTAGACTTCTTTACCTTAAAGATCAGTTGTTATAAATTAATTAAAGATCTGCTACAATTTGACTGTTGTTGTGACTGGCACTATGTGAATAAACTGATGTGTAATTATCGTTACCTTCCCCTGCAGACACTCAATCAAATGGCCGACTGTCATTCTGGACGGAATGGCGTGAGGGTTGATGATGATGTCAGGAGTGATCCCCTCACAGGTGAATGGCATGTCCTTCAAAATAAAGCAAATCAATGAGAGCCTTCAAAAATAAAATCTCAGTTTTGATTGTTTTTGTACTTTGAGCATCTTTGCTGTTTCCTTTCCTGTTGTGTTAAAAAATATAACTTTAATGAATCCTTCGTGTGTATGGGGAGCGGTGCCCTGATGATAGGTACGTGACCTGCTGGGATTACCTCCTGTCTGTACTGGATCCCACAGGTTCCCTTCTGTCCGTGTCGGCTGGCAAATTTGTCGCCGATCTGAGGAATTCGGACAGAGCGTACCTGCCGGAAACACGAAGCTGTTAAACTGTGGCCGTGTCATCTGACCTCTCAGGTGTCTCAGGTGTGCGCTCACCCTGATTTTGCAGAACTTGTAGCCCTCCTGATTCAGGGTCACCATGACCTGGTCCACGATGCCCGTCTCACTGGTCCTCAGAAACGTGCTGCAGTCTCTCTTCGTGTAGCGGCGGTTCGTGCTATCCAGCTCGTCGTCATTCTCTGGCAGTGTCACCGTCTTCCCAATGATCACGTCCTCGCCAGAAACACGGACGCCAGGTGCAATGAGTCCATCGTCATCCAGTTTGTCATAGATGGCATGTCGCATCCCTGGGCGTGATAAGAATATGATTAGCCCCGCCTCCTAAAACCTGACCGGTTGTCAGACCCGAGGTATTTTTCTGTAAATGGCACACTGGGTGTGGCTCTCTCTGCAGTAGAGTATCACTTCCTGTTCCAGTACACAGCTTGTATAGGTTATCTATGTAACCAATTTAATTAAAGCTTATAGAAAACTTCTTATTTCATACTGCAGCTTCACATGATTTATCCAAAGCGCACTCTGTTGATTACATTCACAATGATACTTGTAGTGTAGTGTTTGCAGCTCTGTACCAAGGTAGCGAAGGCTCTGTTAGTTCTCCTCCAGCAGACAGTACCAAGCAGCTGGGAAAACATGATGGCTGGGTGACCGTGAGGAGGAAGCGTAGTGTTAAACAGAAGCCCTGGGTACACCACCAACCTATTTATGTGTCTAAATGTTTTTCCCCACACTGTGACACACACCCTGGGGAATAAACACTAGAGTAAGTGTTGATTTTGTTTTGAGACATGTCAAACTAGAAACCTGCAATCATAATCGATTGTCTTCCAGGGCCCATCACAGTAGATTTCTTTCTGAAAGCGCTGTACTAACACAGAGCAGAGCAGCTATCTGAACGCTACTCCAACAGAGGTCGATCATCTTGTTAATAATTTCACCTCCTCACTAATAGTGCTGCAATAAACTATTATTTTGATAGTCGAATAGTCACCAATGGTTTTTTTTGGGATTAGTCGACTAATCAGATCATGCATCCATTGGACGTGAAACGTACAGCTTATTGCACCAGCAGCATCTGCTCTTATATAACTATCATTAGCTTACAGCTTTAAATGTTTAAGGTATGCGCTAGCTAAAAATAAAGACAAGATGATAATTTATTAAACTTTTAAGGAAATTTGCAGATTGTTTCGGTGGAGATTAATAAACTCAGCCGTCTGCTCCTTGCTATCTAAAATATAACAGGACACTGGGGTAAACTCTCGACCATCTCACACTTCTGTTTAATCAGCTGTGTAAAAACTATAACGTTAATCTCAGCCAAACCGATTTACTAAGGAACAATAACAGTTTTAAGTTATCTGAGTGACTTATATATCATGTTTAACCTGAGTAGAGAAAGACAGCGGGGGTTTGAAAATGATGTGCCCGGAGTTCGCTGTTCTTGCCGGCTCTAGTGAGCCTTGAACCCCGGCTAGCTATCCCACAGATGTAATATTATCTACAGCTACTTTTAGTACTGTTGATGTTAAGTTAGACTCTTTTTCTCCAATTGATCTTTCTGAGTTAACTTCCATAATTACTTCCTCCAAACCATCAACGTGTCTTTTAGACCCCATTCCTACAAAACTGCTCAAAGAAGTCCTGCCATTAATTAATGTCCCTGACCATCTCTGATTGATTTAGACCACAATATGGGCATAATGTGTGTCTGTTGTTGACGCTGACCACGCTGAATAAAGTAAAATAAAAAAAAGTCTCTGCAACTCTGAAAGTGTCCAAGAGACTTTTTTTTTTTTTGAACAGTTGGTCGCACCGGTGCGACCTAAGACCAAATGGGTCGCACTCTAGAGCCCTGTAGGGGGTCATATGATTGTTGTTTTTTTCTGTATGTATTATTGTAGGGTCTACCTTATAATATAAAGCACCTTGAGGCAACTGTTGTTGTGATTTGGTGCTGTATAAATAAAACTGAATTGAACCAAGATGAATTAATGAGTTCTCACCTTGACAGGTTTCACGCGTCGGCTTCTCAAAGATCTCCTCCTGATCAAAGCCTTTCTTAGACTCCTGCTCTTTGTATGACCGATAGAACACAGACCTGCCAGGTGAAATCACACTTTTAACACTCCTGTCACACATGTGGTCACAGGTGCATCAGCCAACAACTTACCTGAAGAAGCCTCGATCCACGGCTGACCTGTTCATGATCACAGAGTCTTCCTGGTTGTAGCCAGTGTATGAGGCGATCGCCACAATCGAGTTAATACCTGAAAGGTGTGAGAACTTTTATACGTGAGCATCTCAGTGGACAGTTGAGCATCTCAGTGGGCAGTTGAGCATACCTGCGGGGAGCTCCCTGAAGCGCAGGTACTCCATGGAGCGGGTGGTGACGAGTGGTTTCTGAGGGTAGTACAGCACGTGAGCGAGCGTGTCCATTCGAACATGGAAGTTGGTGATGTAAACACCCATGGCCTGCTTCCCCATGGCGGACTGATATGTGTTCCTGGGAGACTGAAAACATGCGTGTTCAGGCCCAAGCTTCCTGTTTGCTTGCTTATCTATTTATCTGTTTGCTTGTTTATTAGTTTGTTTTGTCTGAGTACCTGGTTGTGATCAGGGAATGGGATGATGGACGCACACACTCCAAGGATCATAGATGGATGGATCTCACAGTGGGTGTAGGTGGAACAATAGGCCACGCCTTTCTCCTGGAGGTCATCTGGGGTCATAGCGAGCATGACGGTCTCCTCTTCTAGGGTGTCTATGTACTCCACCACACCGCTGGCCACTAAGTCCTGCCAGCTAAGTGCCAAAGAACATTTATGTCAACACCACCTGAAGCATCTGCAGCAATTGCCAACCTTCAGCACCATCTCAACTGTCTGTATTCTGCCTCACCTGTAGTTGTTATACTCGCGCTCCTTCAGCTGGTCGATGTGGCGTCTCTTCAGCAGCAGTTTCTGTTTCTCGACAATCAGCAGCGGTCGGCAGATTCGTCCAGCGTCCGTGTAAATTCTGATCTCACGCTCTCTAATGTCTCTGATCATCGACACCTGAAACGGTCAGGCGAGTTCTCAGTGATTGATCAACAGCCTGGTGGGCCTAACAAGGATTTCAATTAAATACCATCAAATATTTGATCAGGTAAACCGTTTGAATGACCAAGCGCTGCCCCGCCAATCAATAACTCAAATTCTGAAGGTTTGTGTTAACATCCTGTCTGCCACAGACGATTATTTTGATAGTCGACTAATCAGATCATGCATCCATTGGACGTGAAACGTACAGCTTATTGCACCAGCAGCATCTGCTCTTAGACAACTATCATTAGCTTACAGCTTATAGTGTTTCAGGTATGTGCTAACTAAAAATAAAGACAAGAAGATAATTTATTAAACTTTCAATGAAGTTTGCAGATTGTTTTGGTGGAGTTTAATAAACTCAGCCGTCTGCTCCTTGCTATCTAAAATATAACAGGACACTGGAGTAAACTCTCGACCATTTCACACTTCTGTATAATCAGTTTTCTGTCTGACGTTTATTCAGCTGTGTAAAAACTATAACTTTAATCGCAGCCAAACTGATTTACTCAGGAACAAATAAAACTGAAAAAAAACAAACAATAACATGTTTAAGTTATCTAAGTGACTCATATATCATGTTTAACCTGAGTAAATGCAGCCTCTTAAGGATGCGGTCCCCGAATTTGGACACAGCTTCTTCTTCAGGGTTTAACGGCAGCTGGCATCCTTGTACATGCAGTGCTGCCATCTTCTGTTTCAGTCCATTATTACACGCTTAAATCCTACTACTTATTCCTGCGTCTTTCGGGATCTTACAAAGCTTCAAACGACGCGGCGACTATTAAATTAGTCGTCAACGATTTTGATAGTCAACTAATCGTGGCAGCCCTACTGTCTACTTTTGATGTGTGATGGAAATCGGTGAAGTGTACTGTTCGGTATACACAACACACCGCTAAATCAATTGCATCCAGGCTGCATGAACAGGAAACAGTTATTGATTACTACAAGTCTCAGAGAGAATGACCAATGAGAGCAGAGAGCAGGGGGAGACAACCAGCTTACCTGTTCTATCAGGTAAAGCAGAGGCGGCAGCCGTAATCAAAGTGTTTGTGACGTCTCACAAGCAGAAAACAGATTTATGCCTTCTGTCACCATCCACCGTGTGAACATTCCAGTATTGATTACTGGTCGCGTGTGGATGTGTGCAACGGTGGTTACCTCAGAGACGATGATATCCATCTGTCTGCGGAGTTTCCTCAGTGTATTCATCAGCTGTTCTGGATCTTTGTGGATTCCCACCCAGCAGCCATTCACAAAGATTTTAGTGGCACTAAAATGTTAAAGCAGGACACACATTACACACCTGCAGGGTAATTAATAACCTCGTCTGACTATGAAATGGTCACGGACTCTGCAATGGCCGCAGGTGAGATCTCCTCCAGGTTCTCCATGCTCCACTCCTCCAGAAACTCCAGGATGGGCGATGGCTGCGAGCCCACAGAGATGTAGGCCATCAGGGCCAAGTTCTTCACCAGCCCCACAGCGTGACCCTGCAAACCATCAACTCCACAATCAATACGCCGGATCGCTGTGTTAAAGGTGAACCAATCTTACAACTTGCCAGGTGAGCGTTACCTCGGGCGTCTCGGCCGGACACACCATCCCCCATAGTGTGTTGTGCAGCTGTCGAGGTTTCGCCAGTTTTCCATCTCGACCGATAGGAGAGTTGACCCGGCGCAGGTGAGACAGTGTGGATGCGAAGGTGAGACGGTTCAACACCTGTGAACACAAAAATGATGAGCATCAGTGGAGGTAGAGCGGCAGGTGTCAGGCTCTCATTTGTATTTCAGAGTGAGCATCAGTTTACAGGTAGGCTTACCTGTGACACGCCGGCTCGGGCCTGGTGAGCCTTCTTCACGTCACCCCAGTTACCTGTGGCAAGAGAGTACTTGAGCCCGTCAGAGATGATACGCGTCTTAATGGCGAGCTCTAGGTTGAAATCCTTCCCGCGGTCGATGAACTTCTGAGCATAGATCCTGATTTCCTTCAGCAGGTTTTTAAACATGCTGATGAGGAGGAGAAGAAGAATGATGTCATTCCTTCATCCAATCAGATTGCGAGTTCCAAACAGAAAGCTGATTAACAATAACAGCGTCACACTGGAAAGCCTTCTTTGAGTAACAGAACCTGCGTGTACACAAAATCTGCATGGTCGACAACAGAGAGTCCTCACCCTCGGAACAGGAAGGCCAGTAATGGCCCGGCGAGGTCCAGCCTCTTGTTGCCATAGTGATCTCTGTCATCCAGTTCCCGCCTGCCGAGAGCGGCGAGCAGCAACCTGTGCACCATGTACCTGAAAACACAAACACAGAAGGATTCCTGTCAAGTGCGTGACTCAGGTCAGCCTCAGGTGCGACAGTCAGCCTCAGGTGTGACTCACCCTAAGAAGTAGGCCTTCTTGGTCTCGCAGAAATCGCTTACGCCGACATGTGGCAGCATCTCCTTTTGCAGGACTTCCTTTGCGTATTTAATCCGTCGCTCCTTCGTCACACCGGGTTTTGCGCCTCGTGAGCCAATGAAGTTCAACGCCACGTTCTGCTCCTGGATCACAAAAGCTTCGTCCAGAGAGGGCTTCACCTGAAGTAGGCGGGGTTAAAAGTTACTACCTGCAGACTGAGACAATCAAAAAAAATCATTAATGCGTCGCAGACTGACCATCTCCATCATCTCAGGGTCATCAAAGTCATAAATGATATGTTCCAGGATGTCTCTGTCCGATACGAAGCCCAGTGCCCGGAACACGATGATGATGGGAACTTCCTGTCGGATGTAGGGAAGCGTGGAGACGATCCTCTGACCTATGGCGCTCTTCTTCACTCCCTGAGAGATTAACAGCAATCAACAATCAGTGGTCTGGGTCAATTGGCAGACAACGTTCTGTTTCCAACAACAGAAATAAGAGCATCGCTCATCTCTCTAACTCAATGTTATGAGCTCTTCTCAGTTAATCGCAGCCCGGCTTGGGTGCTCACTTCACTTCCTGCTTCCAGGTAACTCACCTGCCCTCCTCGAGCCATCATGCTGACCCAGATCGTGCTGGTTGGGCGGGATGAATTCTCCAGGCAGGATCGGCACTCTGCGGTGTACGCATACTTCGAGTCCTTCTTGGCAAACACGTACACCGTGTTGGTGGCCATCTTTTCCTGAGCGATCAGCACCTGGAAACAGTGACACATCTGTTTACACGGCTGCCTGATGCCACTGATGCGGTATCAGTGTATGACGCTCCATGTAAAACAATGCAAAGACATGAATGTGCGCCTGTTAGCTTGTAAGCAGGACACGGCGTGCGGGCGTAGCAGAATCATCGTTCTCTCGAGTAAGCAGCTCGCCACGCAATGATGTCAAAGCACACCTTTTCTGACCCATTGATGATGAAGTAACCTCCAGGGTCCAATGGGCACTCGTTGAGTTCGCACAGGTCTCGGTCAGTCAGGCCACTTAGCAGGCAGTACGTGGAGCGAAGCATGATGGGAATTTTCCCAATGAAGGTCTTCTGGTGCTGCGTCTGCAGCTGATCCTCTCCCTCCTTGATGATTGTCTTTGTGATGTCCACATACAGTGGCGCAGAGTACCTGAGGGGCAGGTGAAATGGGACAGGATATGAGAAGGGGTGAACAGGAAATGACAGCAAAGACAGGCGAGAGGTAAAACTCACGTCAGGTTCCTCAGCCGTGCCTCGTTGGGCATCATGGGAGATGGTGCTCCATCTCTCTCCCAGTGGGTGGGCTTAGACAGGTAGATCTGCTCAAACTTCAGGAGATACCGAGGCTACACCAAAAACACAGTGATGTCGGTGATGTAAATGGTAAATGGCCTGTATTTGTAAAGCGCTTAACTTAGTCCCTATGGACCCCAAAGTGCTTTACACATCCAGTCGTCCACCCA
Source organism: Rhamphochromis sp. 'chilingali' (assembly GCF_963969265.1). Taxonomy (NCBI): domain Eukaryota; kingdom Metazoa; phylum Chordata; class Actinopteri; order Cichliformes; family Cichlidae; genus Rhamphochromis; species Rhamphochromis sp. 'chilingali'. Next base: position 17,898,932 of record NC_137940.1, on the reverse strand, counting down.
TTCACACACTGGTGATGGCAGCTACATTGTAGCCACAGCCACCCTGGGGCGCACTGACAGAGGCGAGGCTGCCGGACACTGGCGCCACCGGGCCCTCTGACCACCACCAGTAGGCAGTAGTGTCTTGCCCGAGGACACAACAACCAAGACTGTCCAAGCTGGGGCTCGAACCGGCAACCTTCCGATTACAAGACGAACTGCCAACTCTTGAGCCACGTCGCCCCATGTGACAGAGCGACCCCCCCCCCCCCCCCCATTCTCAGTCACACCTGGTGGTACTCACCGGCTCCTCCACCTCCCCTGAGGTGTGCTGAGCTTCAGCCTGCAGGTCGATGGGCGGAGCATCCTCCACGATCCTCTGAACAGACATCTGAATGAACTCATCGAAGGAATCTAGTTGCTGCCGCACCAGCCCTTTCTCGTCAAAATAAGAGCTGAGAGAGAGAGAGAGAGAGAGAGAGAGAGAGAGAGAGAGAGAGAGATCAAAATAAGAGCTGTGCTGGCCCCGTCAGAACCTCACAGGCTCATGCCAGATTCTGCACTCAGTAAAAAAAATTAAAAAAAAATACCCTGTCAGGCCATCGCATGACCCAAGCTTAACATCTACCTGTCCAGTCTCTGATCGATACTTCAATGTTGATCAGTGGACTGATCACTAGACCAGCGCTGGTCTGGTGTTGGTACAACTTTGATTCCTTACCTGCAGCTGAGTTCAAAATGGCAGACATGAACTGTTCTACAGAGCAGATGATCATTTAATTCAGTTTCAGATTTGTGGCAACAGATCTTCTTATAGCCTCTGACTTATCTCTGTGCTTGTCCTGCTAGACCTCAGTGCAGCGTTCGATACGCCCAACTATCTATCCATGAAGCCAGATAACACACGCTTATCCCTTTCAGGGTCCACAATGGCGGCGCCTATCCCAGCTGTCTTAGGGCGAGAGGCAGAGTACACCCTGGACAGGTTGCCAGTCTTTCGCAGGGCTGACAGATAGACACAGACAACCATTCACGCATACGGACAATTTAGAACTTCCAGTTAACCTATCCCCACTAGCTGGAGTACCCGGAGAGAACCCACGCAAACATGGGGAGAACATGCAGTCGTAGATATATAGGATCTAACCAGACTCTTATTCTGGATTAGGGCTGCAGCTATGGATTATTTTACTAATCCGGTAAGATAAGAAATAACTTTGTCTTATAAATGAGCAATAATAAATATTCAAAAGAGGGAAAAACAAGAATTTTCAATTTGAGCTGCTCATTGGTTTCCATTTCAGTAACTGCAGGGTTTTTAAATAGTTTACTGCATATAACAGCTGACAAAAAAATTAACTCTTTGATTGTAATTGTGCAATATTAAAATTTAAAAAGGTCACACTAATAATATTAATATATATATATTAATATTATTAGTGTGACCTTTTTAAATTTTAATATTGCACAATTACAATCAAAGATATATACACACACACACACACACACAACACACACACACACACACACACACACACACACACACACACACACACACACACACACGTGTCTCAGTCAATTATAGATGATGTGAGAGGGCGGGTGTGTGTGTTTAGGGCCCGGATGGCTTGGGTATAGAAGCTCCTCTTGAGTCTCTCTGTCCTTGTCTCTGTGCTGACTCCTTCTGAAGTCCACCACCAGCTCCTTGGTCTTGCCGACGTTCAGCTGGAGGTGATTGTCCTGGCACCATGATGCCAGAATCTTCACTTCATCCATGTAGGCCGCCTCATCGTTGTGGGAGATGGCACCCAACACCACTGTGTCGTCAGCAAACTTCACAATGGTGTTGGAGCCATGGGTGGCCACACAGTCTGAAGTGTAGAGGGAGTGGAGCAGTGGCGAGAGGACACATCCCTGAGGTGCTCCTGTGTTGATGGTGATGCTGTTAGAGACGCATCTACCCACCCTCACCACCTGAGTTCTGCCAGTGAGGAAGTCCAACACCCATGCACACAGACGGCTGTTAAGTCCCAGATCCCTGAGCTTTGTGAACAGTCTGCAGGGCACTATTGTGTTAAACGCTGAACTGTAATCAACAAACAGCATTCGCACATAGTTACCCTGTTTCTTGTCCACGTGGCTGAGAGTGGTGTGTAGTAGTGATGTGCGGATCGATCCTGAAATATAGATTCCTCCGATACCAGTCATTTATGTTCTAGAATCGATTCTCACATTAAAATATCGATATTTTTAGTAATTTAGGGTTAATTTGTAGTTTATCATTAACAGCAACACAGTGGAAGGAAACTATAACATTCGGATTGTCTACATTCAAAGGAACTACTTCCTCTTCTGCCTTTCATAGTCATGTGCGAAATACGGCTGTATAAATGACTCGCAGTCCCTTGGCGCGCGCACTCACAACAATGGCTGAGCCTAATTGTGCAGACGTATTTTACCTCCACAAACAGCTGAGACATGGTTTGCGATACATGTGGCAAAAAAGTGCTCCAAGAGTGAGGTGTTGTGGCTATACTTTCCCAACCTTGAGACCTCAGAATTAGGGAGACAATCAAAAGGGCACATTTTACAGGGTTTATTTATCAGATAAAATACGTTAAATGTCACCGAAACAGCGGGGGTGTCCAAATTCAGAGGCTGCTTCCACCTGAGGACCCGCCCTTCCCGGTCTAAAGAAAGCCGGGTAGTACGTCTTGAGTTCCCTCGGTGGAGTGAAACTCAGCCGTCTGCTCCTTGCTATCTAAAATATAACCGGGCGCTGGCGTCTCACACTTTCTTTAATTAGTTTTCTGTTTGATGTTTATTCAGCAGTGTGAAAACCCCGGAGGAACACACCTGAGGGATTAATAAAGTTAAATTTAATTTAATCTAATCTAATAACTTTAATCTCAGCCAAACCGATTTACTCACGAACAAACAAAACACTGAAAAAGCCAAACAATAACATTTTTAAGTTATCAAAGTGACTTATATATCATGTTTAACCCAAGTAGTGAAAGCCTGCGGGGGTTTGAAGACGATGTGTTGATCGGCTCAGATATTTGAAGTTTACACAGCTACATTCTCACCTGAAAACATGTTAAAAGTTGGGTTTTTTTGCGACCCAGAAAGAGAAAGAAGAGTAATATTAAAACTAAGTAGCTGCCACCATTGTTGGAAACTGGAATTGGCTCGGCTGCGCTATGAATTCTGCAATATGGTTTTTCAATTTTGTTGTCCAGGTGGAAATTCGGGAGAATGGTGGCTCCGGGATTCTCCCGGAAAAATCGGGAGGGTTGGCATGTTTGGTTGTGGCAACATCACTAACCTTGTCAAACACCTCAGAGTAAATCATATCACAGAATATGAGGCGCGTATGTTGAGACGAACTGAAGAGGAGGAGAGGGACAGGTGCTGCTAGGGCGAGACACACGTCTCTCACAGAGTCCTTTAGTGCTGCAGGCAGGCAACGTGTTCAAATAGCGCATAACTTCAGTTTTTTTTTATTTCTATATGATGAACTCTGCATTATTAAGTGATAAGAACAAGTAATCTGATGTCCTGTAATCATTATGACGCTATAATTTGAGATACAATAAATAAAATAAGTTTTTTTGTATAAAGTATCGGTATCTGATCAGTATCGTCGATACCACCCTGAAAAGTACTTGGTATCGGATCGGAAAGGAAATCAGTGGTATCGCACATCACTAGTGTGTAGGACGTGGGCAATGGCATCCTCTGTGGATCTGTTGGATCTGTAGACGAACTGCAGCAGATCTGTGGTGTCTGGGATGGAGGAGGAGATTATGTTCTTCAGCAGCCTCTCAAATACCTTCATTACTACAGAGGTCAGTGCAACTGGCCGGTAATCGTTCAGGGATGATGGTTTGCTGTTCTTGGGCACAGGGATGATGGTGGATCTTTTGAAGCATGTGGGGACCACAGACTTCGCCAGGGACTCGTTGAAGATGTAAGCGAACACACCTGCTAGCTGGTCAGCACAGCAGCGCAGCAGACGGCCGGTGATGCCGTCTGGCCCCGCCGCTTTCCTTGTGTTCACTCTCCTCAATGCCACTCGAACGTCATGCTCCGCGATGCTGGTCACCGGTCTCTCGCTGATGACGTCACTGTCCTCGGTAGTTAGGCGGTAGATAGCATTAGCCGCCTGGCTAACCTCGAAACGGGCGTAGAACTGATTCAGCTCGTTGGTGAATGCAGAGTCGACGTTGATATTCTGTTTTCTTGGAAGGCTTTCTGACATTATTAAGGGAGGTTCTCACAGTATTTTATCTCCAGGATCAGGTATATTTGGTGTGACAAATAAGTGCTACAGAGTTTAGATGAAGCACCAAAGCACAAAATTGGGGTGTAAATAGTTAAGGTGCCAATATATCCCCCCTGCAGTGGTGGCTTCACTCACCCCTGCGTCAGATGCAACCTTTTCTACCTGCTCTTAAGGCGCAGGAAGGCGCTGCAGTATTCTCCAAAACTATAGGTGTCGCCACTCAGACAATATTGCATCATACACCCTGATGAGGAGGAGAAGAAGTCAAAACTGGAAGCAGAGACTTTGTCAAATGTGTCTTTGCAAAGTTCTTTCCACAAACTCAAATCTTCAAACAGTTGCAACATCTCCATGTGTGTGTGAGTCTGTCTCTGAGCTTCTGTGCAGGATTATCATTAAAATAGCGGGGGGAAATGGCACGTTCGCATACTTGTGTCTACAAACCAGCTGCGACTGCTGCAGCGCAATCTGCCAGGTTAGCAAAAGACAGTGCCTTTGTTTTCATACGCAAATGGTGGAAAAAGCATGGCGGCGACGGAGAATGAGAAGGGGGAAAGCGGATCGTTAAATGAAACAGATGAACCAGAATTGGTTTGTAAAAATGCTGCAACTTCAGTGGTGTGTTACTGGTTTGGCTTTCATTCATCAGATACACAACAGAGCACAATTTTTGATAGAACATCCAAGCAGGCCAAAAACCTGAGGTTGCATGGCGTTAAAACGGCTGCTTGCAAAAAACCCAAAAAAAAAAAAAAAACCTAACACAGCAGCCGCCAGCGCTGTAAAAAACGGTAGACTGGTGAGCAATGTTCCCTCTAATTTTTCATGTGTCTAAGCGAACACACAAACTCCCTGAGTAGTCCCTTGGACCACTGTGAGCAACAGCAGACGTGTGCACTGTGGTCACGCCAGCATCGAATCCATCCAAGTTACATGGTGTTACGAACTTGCATGTCCATGTGTTTGTTTTGTGCAGGTGTTGTGTCTTTTTATGTTAATTTAGCTGTGCCAGGGCCCTGCTCCGATTGGTGCGTGGATACACTGCCCCGACGTGACTGGTTCCAGCAGGAGGACCCGCCCATTAAAAGGAGGCTGGAGTGCTACAGTGGGAGAGGTCCTCGCGTTTCTCCTCATGACCCAGCAGTATTCCTGTGGCAGCCGCTGGTTGCAGTGCGCTTAAAAGTTGTGGAAGTGGAGTGGGTAGGGGTGAGCTGCCGTTTCTTTTGATCACCCGTTTTCTCCTGTTTTGAGTTAGTTAAGGAGGTCAGACTGTCTTTATTTTTGACTTTGTTTTGGTAAGGTCAGGGGTGCGGGATTTGTGTAGATTTGTTTTGTTTATTGCTTTGGCCCTGGCTCACCCTGAAGTGTTGACACTCCCGTTTTGGTTCCTTTATTTCACATTGTAAATAAACCACATTGTAACTAACGGATTTGTTTCTTGTGGCTGCTTGGGTCTTGGGGGGGGGAAGCGAGTGCCTCACTCATGTTATTGCCTGGCCCTAGACGGGTCATAACAATGGTTTATTAAAATAATCAAATTACAGCATGTACATTTATGTTAGACTACTTTTAATTAACTGCTTTAGCCCACTTACAATGAAAATTAAAAAATTTATTTCATGACCTGTGTAGCATGTTAACACTATTGGAAGTAAAAATAACTTGAACTCCAATTTTGAAAACAAAACTTTCTTCTTTTTTACAAAGTTCTGACTTGTATTATGAGTCTGTGTCTGTGGTCTGGGAGAGAGTCCTGTAACTCTGTCTGCAAAATACAGTAAATAATGACCAATGTTGGGCTATTAATTATATAGTTACTTCTTTTAAAAAGTAACTGAGTTTTGCAAACAACAAAGATTTTTGCAGCTGTTTACCTAAAAATGCAGCCAAGGCGTTTTTTAAATAAACAAACTATTTACAGAACAATCAGCTGTTCTGCATCAAATCTAATGCCACACAAATTATTTGTGCCACTCCAAAAATAATTTCTGTCCACTATGAGATAAAGGAGAACAACAGCCTGATACCTGCAGGCCTGACAGCAGCAGATGTATCACTGCTGTAACACCTGTAACATTCAGTAGTCGCCTCATTGTTCTGACACACACAACAAAACTATTGACTACACTACACGCTAACTACACAAGATTTGAGCTAAACGTCGCAAATCTCTCACATCTCAAAACACCGCCGTCACTCCTAAAACTTCCCCCTTCCTAAACAACTAAATGCCATGTTGCCATATCATTTTTTGATTGGTCGACATGGTACTTTTTTCGACCAATAGGAAAGGGTGGGGTTTTTTTTGGTGTTGTCTTTGCTCACAGGCGGAAAGTGCTTTCGAGCGTTTTCCTTATAAAACGCCGTTTTTACCATTTCTTCCCGCAGTAAATATAAACAACGACAGTATTCAGGAAGAAAACCAAACATTGCAGATATTTTCATCATAATTCTGGTTTTACGTGGCCTATCAACACAAAATTAAAACTGGTATAAAGTCCACACACCGTCAATTGTTCCGTCTGTCCTGCTCACATCTCCAATGGTTGTACACTTTGTCATTAACGTGGCTTCACTCCACATCAGCCACGCCGCTTTGCTAGCTAAAACACCGGTGTCGGCCCATAAGGACGCTGTCATAGCCTGTCAACGATGTTGATTAGCTACGTATATATGAATGTGAATCACATCATTGGCTGGACTATGGGATAAGGTGGCATCGTTCAGTCACTCACTGACTAACACTGCAAAACAGAATTGTTAACGTATTTATTTTAATTTAAATTCAGGTTAGATTGTTTTCTGTGCACAGAGACCGTGCCAGCAGTGCGCAATTGCGCATGCGCTAGAGCTGGGTGATATAAGATTTTTTCATATCACGATAGGTTTTTTCCATTTCAGGCGATAACGATATATATCACGATATAAGCCAAATAACTATATTTGTAAGATTTAAATGTGCCGTTGCTCACAAGTAAAATGTGAAATAATCAGCAGCTTGTTTTTATTTTATATATTTATTTCCCATAATAAGTTCAACAGGGTAGATGTACTTAAGGAACATGAGACTTTTTCAGATAAATAAAGGCAAATATTGCAAACTACACAAAAGGCAGCCGCTAAAGCGTTTAAGTTTCAAAATAGAACAAACAAAACAGGCTACTAAATTGTCAATTCCACTTAGAAACAAAATATTAATTCTAAAAATAAATCTTAGTTTTACAGAAGAACAGACAAAATTGACTAACTTTTGTCAATATCAAATAAACTGAGAACTAAAAGGAAATTCTCAATCTCTCCTTGTTGTATAGCTGAGCTTTTCAACCAGTTTTAACAGTTACTTTAGTCTGACAAAAGCCGAATGACGAATTAGCGCTTCCAGTCAGAGATTGAGCATGCACCGCTTTATTGTATTTCCAGACTTGCTTTCGGCACAGTTTACAGTGAACGCTACTCTGTTTTTTGTCAGACTTGAAATAGCCGAAATACCTTCACACTACGGAACTTCTATGGCTCTTCCGTTCGACAATCTCTCCGGCATTGGAACCATCATCTGTTGTCTCTTCGGTAACCTTCGGTCATGCTCGGTTGATTTTTCTCTAGTCGGCACACTCATTTCCTCCATTACCCAGCGGCACGGTGGCTGGCTGCTTCCCAAACAAATACACATGTGCGGCTTGGCACTTGTGCTGTACGTAACAAGTCACGTGACGTGACGCTGCGGCTGTGATTGGTTCGGCTCTGCTACTACTTAATTTGGATTGGCTGTTCTTTTTTTTCTTTTTCTTTTTAAAGAGGACAAGCGCGGCGAGGTCTATCGCAATAGTTTAATTTTTCTATCGAGAAAAAGTTATTTCGCAATACATATCGTTATCATTCTATCGCCCAGCTCTAACATGCGCGCAGTTTAAAGGGAACATTGCTGTTGGGTGAATAATGCAAAAAACAGAGATCTGAGATGGAAAACTAGCCAAAGTCAGAGGGAATTAATAATGATGTTTATCAAACGAGAAACATAGTTTGATCTTCTTTTTCTGCTGGTTCAGAGAGAGACAACACCTGCAGCATCAGAGACCTTTGAGCTGTCAGCTTTGAACACCGATGGCGGGTCCGTGTACGTGCCGTTCGGTCCGCGCTTTGTGTGGACTCACCATAATATTTTTCCTGTAAGAACAGATGATCACTACATCTCCACAAGGACACACAGGTGAGTTTACCTGATGACGATCCAGCACGCTTCCTGCCACAGGTCAGGAGTGATCTCATCATCATCTTCATCATACTGATTATCTGACAGAGACAGCAGGGATAAATATACGTGAGCAATACACATACTGAGACGTTGAAGCTTCACCGATCAATCAATGACAGATTGTCGGTTCAGGTTACTTCCTTTTCACAGATAACTGCACATAGAGTTTAATGATCAGTTTAAACAACTGGTGAATTGATCAGATACATCAATAAAAACAGATAACAATCTCACAGGAAAGTTATTGATCGTTCTGTTTTTAACTCACTGGTTCTGATCACGCAAACTGATCAATCAGAAGCAACACAACTGATCTGTTAAGTCAACTTCCTGTTTGTGTGAGTCGAGTGTAATGACATCACTTCCTGTCTGAGTGCAGGCAAATGCAGCACACAGCCTGAAGCTGGTGATATCAGGAGAACTCTGTTGATATGAACTGTGAGAGGTCCTGAAGACTGAGCCTCAGGGTTCATCAGAGAGCTGATTCCAAACTGCTGACCGCACGATGGTGATGATTTACTGTCAGATCACAAGTGATGGAGGTGACACATGGCTAAATCCAACGTTCAGTGTTTTCCAGCCCACACAGAATCTAATTAACAGCTGCAGTCTGACAGACTTTCATTTGTCACACTACAGATGACACTCCCTGTGAGCTCAAACAACTGTTTCATAAAATCCAAGCTTGGCTTTTGAAACACTTAAGTGATGAGTCTTGGCCCTACTCTCACAGCTTTGAGCTGATTACAATTCTCTCGTCCCCCTCATTCCAATGAATCATAAATGATCAAATCAGCTATTACACTCTGCTTAACACACTATTTACTAAGAGTTAAAGTTTGTGGAACAAATCCAGTTATTGTGGCTCATTTAAATATTCTGCTCTTGAAAGTAATCTCTTACAAATACTTGTGTTGTTAGTCTACTGCAAAAACACTTTGTCCCTGTCTTTGAGTCCTAAACCTGAGCCTCTTCAGTTATTCCAGGAAATTTATAAAGACAGCTGAGTGTTTTGAGCTGCTGCAGACATCCTGTCCTGTCTTTGAAGGGACATTTTCATTATCACAACCTGTAAAACACCTGTGATGAAGGAAGACATTTTGTAGTCCATCTTCTGCACTTTGTAGTTTTAACACCGCAGCCCTTCAGCCTTACGTAATTAAGGAGACTAGTGTGTCTCAGCACACCACACGTCTATTTTTCTCATCATCTCTTTCATTTCATGACCTTTACAGGTTAAAAGGAGGAGAAGACAGGATGAACTGACCTGCTGCCTGTAGCTTTGCCTCCCTGAGAAACTGGGTAATGACCTCTCACCTTTAACTTAAAGATAGATCGGTCAATTATCTTGTGGTCAACATTTACTTCCATTGCTGATCAATCTCTGATCACGGTCCAGCTTTCTTTATGCAGTGTTTATACTGTGTAAATATGGCGGATTGTACACAGTTTTTATACCGCAGAATTTACACATAATATAAGTGTTCGCTTTTATACTGTGGTACTGTTTATATATTGTAGTATTTGTGGGTGTAGTGTCACAGTAACGCTGAGTGTAAACGTCTGCAGCGATAATCAAGTTAAATAAAGGGTCCTCGTGCATTAGCAGCATTTAGCCTGTTAGCTCACACAAAGCCCCGCTGCTTTTAGCTGATGTTAGCACACGAATCAGGTGAGGCTCGTGATCTGCGTGAGGCTGACGCGTACCTGTGTGACAGGTGTTTGTTTGGATGAGTGATACTAGCTTTTGTTCTCTCAGAAATTACTAAAATGGTTAGCTGTAGCACGGGTTAGCTCCTCTGTCACGTCCTGTTAATAAAATTACCAAATAAATGCAAATAAAATTATCCACCATGTGACGTAATGACGTTTTACAGCTGTGCAGCTCACCTTCATCCTGGTCATACATGTTTATCTCCTGAAAACTTAAAACCACAACAACAAAAATAAAAACAACAACCACAAAACGTTGCGATCACCGCGCGCCCCGGAAACGTAGGTCACTTCTGCTTTGTTCTTCTTTGTTAGTAATAGGCAGAGGTGAAACACTACTGCCCCTCACAGGCTGGATGCTACAACTGCACAAATCCTCAGGCTTGCTCTCAAGTCAATGTCGTGTGTGTTTTTATTTGTTTGGTTTTCCAAAAAACGTTCTTTATTTATCTTCAAATATTTTATTGTGAAGCACAAGTAACAACTAGAAAAATTTGCATTTCCTGCGAAAATGCTGTGTGGATGCTTTAAAGCTGAAGCTGTATGCAAAAACTAGCTGAAAAAGCTGAAAAGTTGCAGAAATTGTAAAAACTTTGCAGAAGCAAAGGAACTTTGCTAAAATGTAATAACTTAGCAGAACTGCAATATCTTAGAGGAAACATAATACTTGGCAGAAATACAATAGCATAGCAGAACTTAGCAGAAATATTGTAACTTACCAGAAACATGATAACTTCTCAAAAATACAAGACTTTAGGAGAAATAGTATAAGATAACAGAAAGAATATATTTAGCCAAAAATACTTGAACATTACAGAAACACTATGATTTAGAAAAATAGTACAACATAGTAGAAATACTGTGATTTACCAGAGACACTGTGATGAAGTATGAATATTGTAATTTTAAATTAATACTATGTTTTAGCACAAATACTATCATTTGGCAGAAATACTATATTAAGCACAAATCCTATAAAAAGCACAAATAGTATGATTAAGCATAAATACTACATTTAGTAGAAATACTATGTTTTAGCACAAATATTATAAAAAGAAGAAATACTATATTAAGCACAAATCCTATAAAAAGCACAAATACTATATTAAGCACAAATCTTATAAAAAGCACAAATACTATATTAAGCAATATAAATATCCCATAAAAATCCTTTAAAAAGCAAAAATACTGTACTATGATTTGGTAGAAAAACTATAATTAATCAGAAATACTATATTTGGCAGAAATACTATATTTAGCACAAATCTTATAAAATAGCAGAACTAGTAATAACTTAAACAGAAAAATTGGAAAAGCAAAATGGACAGCTGATTTTTGCAGTTTATTTCTCGTAGTGCGGACTCCCCTCAAACAAATGGCCGTAATTTCCTAACCGTAGAGGCTAGAACGGTCATTCTTAGACCATTTTGTTCAGAAGAGATGGGGGAATCTTCCAGTGTTGACAATTTATCATTAAAATCTGAATTATTAAAGATATTTGACTTGTAATGCACCATAACTGAGTAGAGGCGAAGCAAAAACTGCCTTGACTTGCCCTCAAACAACGCTTTCTAACTCTAAATCTATTTGGAGTATCAATATCATTCTTTCACCGTAAGAGACAGCAGGCTTTGGTGAACAGTCATGGAAATTTTCAGGTCTCTGTGGAAATCCAACAAAAAGTTATGACAAGAGAAAAAAGTGGTTCATTTCCAGAGTTTGAAATCTGAGCGAAGGACAAATTTCCTACCCTCAAACAAGTCTAACTCATTTCAGAACGGTAATAGGTGAGAAAGAAATTCTTGAATTGTGAGCGTCAGGAGTGTCTGAAGATATACTGGGACAAGCCTCATGTCTTAAGTTTGTTTCGTTAAGGAGATATGACGATTCGAATATGCCTCTCATTACAGAAATCAAGCGGTGATTTTGAACAAACTCTCCATTGACTTTCTATGGAGAGTTTTCCGACTTTGTGTTGGTCTGAGGAGATTTGCAAAGATCCTATAAGTCCCACAACAATGATAGTGACATTTCCTGAAAGCCAGCAAAAATACCTACATTTTGATGTATAATTCGTGGAAGTTGAGTGAAAATTGAGCAAGTAGCAAGAAGTTGTTCGGACATGAAGAGAAAACTGCAAAACCTTCAGTGGCACACTGGAAGCCAAGAGTATAGCAACCATAACAACGCATGTATTTTGTGAAAAATCACAATTTGGCAACTCAAAACTTTAAGAGGAATAAAAGTAAAACGGTAAAAGCTTTGAAAAAGCTGATTTATACCTGAATAGCCCAATAATTTGAGAACATTTTAAAGTTTGAATGGTTGTTCTACGTGAAAATATGAGGAAGTAGTTAAGTTTCAAAAACAAGCAAATTTTAGCAGAATTGCAGAAGTTTCCCATTCATTTCAAATTAAAGGAAAAAAGCTTAATATTTTAAAAAGTATAATAGTGAAAAATACCAAAAGATATAGCCATCATTAACAGAAATAGCAGAATAGTTTAAAATTTGAACGGTGAAAATAGCACAAAAATTGTGGAAGTAGATCCACGGCGAAAAGTGTACGGAAACACCAAGAAGGAACTCAATAGTGTGGATGCTTAAAGCATCCACACAATTACAAATTGCCCCATAGGCTGACATTGCTTCCTTTTTATATTTTTATCATCAAGAAAGGGGGAAAACAAACAAAAAACAAAACACACAACCAAGAAAGTGGAAAGTAACAAAAAGGGTAGCCAAAAAACAAGGGGGAAAAACCCCTCCCACACAATTACCTTATCCCAGAGTGCTATCAGCTTATTGTAACCTATGGTGAAGTCCACACAGTAGCTCTCACTTGTTCATAATTTCCAGATGCTCAATAAGTGGCCCCCAAATCTGATCCAAGTCCTCCAGTTTGTCCTTTATAATGAAGCGGTTCCTTTCCAGGTGAAGAGTATCTGTCAGCACGGAAATCCAGGCTTTCAAGGAGGGCACTTCTTTTCCCTTTCATAGCTTAACCTACCCATTCATTCACTTCCGCTTATTCCTTTTCAGGTTTGCTGGAGCCTATCCCAGCTATCTTAGGGCGAAAAGGAGGGTACACCCAGGACAGGTCTCCAGTCGGTTGCAGGGCTGACACATAGACAGGGGACAACCAATCGCACTCACATTCACTCCCACATGTTGTGGGCCTGATCTCTGAGAACATCGAGAAGGCCTGCCTGGAGGAGATTAAGAACCTGGAGAACTGGTGCCAGGAGAACAACCTCCTCCTAAACGTCAGCAAGACTAAGGAGCTGATCATAGACTTCACTACAAAGCAGGCAAGGAATTATGAGCCCCTGATCATCAGTTTCCGGTACCTGTGTATCTACATCACTCTGTCATGGTCCTGTGACATCAATAGGGATGGGTATTGTTTAGGTTTTATCCGATACCAGTACCAAACCGGTACATTTGAAACGGTGCTGGTGCTTAAACGGTGCTTGAACTGGTGCTTAAAGAATGGAGAACACACACTTTGTCCAAAAACCTCTCATGTTCAGCTGTTTTTTTTTGTTTTGTTTTTTGTAAAAAGATAACAATGTTAGCCTTTTCTGCAGCTATAGGGGATTTATGGTATCACTCTTGGCTGGAAGCAGTGCTTAATCAATGGGGGAAAAAAACACCAACTTTGTCCAAAAACCTCTCATGTTTAGCTGTTTCCCACTTTTTCTTTGGTCATTTTAGCCTTTTTGGCCAGAGTGAAGGGAGCATCTGCCATCAAAAAAGAAGACAGGCGCATGTAACTACGACGGTGTTTGCTAGTTCACCTTACATGCATTAATGTAATAACGTGGTTAGCCTACTCAACGTAAATTACACACGAACAACATTAAGCTACTCACGCAGAGAAGAACGGCTGCTGCTGCCATCATCATCCGTCATCATTTCTGCTACACTGGCAGCGCTAGGGGCCAGGACTCTCCTCTTCGGGTTCTTGGGGGATGTTGCTAACTTCACATCTGATAACAGGCACCACACCCGCAGTAGATGTGCTCAGTGTGAGGTCTCGCAGCAAGCTATCAAATACGGTGCATTTCTCGGCTTTTAACAAAATGCTATACGTTGCCAGGTGTTTCATCAGATTCGAGGTGTTACCTCCTTTGCACAGTATCACCATAAAGCACTTGTTGCAGGCTGCTGAGTTTGCATCTTTTGCTGTGAAGTACAGACAGACTCTTAACTGCTTCGCCTTGGGCGTTTTTAATCTGTAGCTCTGCTCTAAAAGAACGTACGTACCTGGGCCCGCCTACTATCCTCGGAAAGGTAAAATGATTGGCTAGAATCTAAAGTGGATGACATCTCAGAAAAAAAAAAGCACCAAAATAAAGCACTGAAATGTGTGTGCTTTTGGGTCTGGTTACTACAGTTTATGTCAGAACCGGTGCCATTACCGGTACCCATCCCTAAAGAGCAGCTCGCCTCGCAGCTATTTATTCCCATGATAGTTACAGTTTACACAATAAAACACAAGCAACTCCCACCGTAGAACCCCCTTGGTTGCAAAAGACAAGGTACTGCGTGTGCGTGTGTGTGTGAGACCTCCTGCTCACCAAAAGGATCATAAAAGCAGGAAGCTTATACACAAGAAACAGATCTTTCAAATAGGATGTATCAATAATATACACATACAGTTCTTACACACACACTGGACATTCTGGACATTGTTTTCACTTCATCACTTAAATCACTTTAAGCATATTTGCACTGCAGAAGACATAATGTGGATTGCACAACACTGGACATTATATTCTTCATTTCCAGTTAATACTTGTACAGCTGCTGTTATTGTGTATATATATTTATTTATATTTCTTCATACATTCTTATATAGTTCTATATTGTGTATTTTGTTGTACAGTTATTTTATTTTCAACTTTAATTTATATATTTTATCTTATTCTTTCCCAGTTAAATTTACCCTTCATTCTAATTTGTGTTGTACAGTTATTTCCTTTTTAACCTTAATTTATATTTTATTCCTTCCTAGTAAAATTTACCCTTTTTAATTTTTCATATTTATTTCCCTTTTTAATTTTTCATATTTATTTCCTATCTTATTCATAGCCTTTTCCTTTTTTGTTTTCTTTAGGTCACGAGCAGTTGTCCAAGCATTTCACTGCATATCGTACTGTGTATGACTGTGTACGTGACAAATAAAATTTGAATTTGAATTTGAAAATTTTAATAAAACCTCACCCCAGCACCAGAGTGACTGGAGAGATGGTCAGAGACAAAAGAATGTCTTTGATCCTACTGCTTGAACCAAGACTTTACAAATTTAAGAAACTCAATGACAACATTCAACAATTTGACTTAACAGGAAGGTTGGAGATTGGCCTATAAATAGCTGAGACAGTCTAGAGATGGCTTTTTAAGTAAAGGTTTAACTACAGCCAGCTTGAAGGCCTGTGGTACATAGCCGATTATTAGAGATTTTATTGAGATCCTGTTTCTCTTTATTTCTCTTTTTCTAGTTGCTTCCGTACGTTTTGTGCCGCTTAACTAGTCCCTCAGTTTTTATGAGTGTGTGTGAATGTGTGTGAATGTGTGCGTGAATGGGTGGATGACTGGATATGTAAAGCGCTTTGGGGTCCTTAGGGACTAGTAAAGCGCTATATAAATACAGGCCATTTACCATTTACCATTTTATGCCCATTCAAATTTTTACAGTTTCTGTCAATTCTGCTCTTTCCAGCTATAAATTTTGGTGGTTATAACTGTTATATTTTTTGCTATGTTAATTTTTTCATGCAGTTTCTGCTCCCATTGAAGTGGATAGCAGACATCCCATAAAATGCTCTAAGTGGCATATTTTTGAAGCTTAACTGCTTCCACATACTTTCTCCTAGAACCACCATTCCACCTTTAAACTGTTCTCCTGTTCTTCTTTTACTTCTGTCTAATTCAGCTTTTCTATAAGTTCTACCGTTTCCCTTAAATTAATTTTTAACTTTCGCATGAATTATGAGGTTCTCTAGCATATCGAGACCACACTGTTACATATTCCATATGTACGGGGTACGACCCCCCTTGGTCGTGGCGTGTGGATATTTCTTTAAGACACCCTGGCACGCCCGGCTACGTCCCACAGCTTACGTATAAAACAGCTGTGCAGACGTGACACCGGTGATCGTTGATCTCCACTTGTTGGCTGTCTCCCAATTCAGGGTCTGCAGCCTTAAAGTACGCAGCCTCAACGATCCTCAAGGGCCGCGTACTCAAAGACCGCTAAGGCCGGAAGTGCGAGGCTTGTGAAATGGGACAGTCTAGCCTCCGTTGCGCTGATACTGTTGTTTGTCAATAAAGTTTAAAAAAAAAAAGCCTCCATTGCGCTGCGCAGGTTGCCTAGCAACCATGATACTAATCACTGGAAACGTGTCATACAGCTTTGTTTGACAGAAATGAAGGAGAAAATTGTTTGTTTGTTTCTACATGAGCTTTGATCATTGTCAGAGTATTTTTGTTTTTAAAGGTTTTATTATTCATATAATAATCAGCTAAGAGTGTTTATATTTCTGTTCTGTACTCAACCAGCTGCATATTTTAATTGCTGGCTCCCTACTCTATAACGGAAACTGTTTGCCTTCACATTATCAGTCTTTGCCTTCACATTGTCACTGTTTGCCTTCACACTAGCAGGAAACCGCCACCCACGAGTAAGAAACAACCTTGTAGAGAACACGAAGTTTTTTGATCAACCACACCTGTTTTCTTGACAAGATAAGGATGATATTTCCTTTTTTGTATGCTTCATGATGTGTATAAATAAAGCCAGACTGCACCAAGGAGGTGTGTGAGTCTCTCCCTGAGTCTCTCACCCGTGCACGTTTAAAACTGCTCTAAGTGTCTGAGTGATATTTCATTGCATCTGAGTACTTGATAAAAGAATATCTCTAACATTTAATTGGTCCTTCGAGCCGGAGGGACATTGATATTTTTTCAATGCTCCAATAGGAAACCTTCATCAAGTCCTGACGTTGTGAGAAGCCCACGCTGTCAACTCCTCTCCAGGCAGAGGATAAAGTCCAGAGACGTGACGTTCGGGTTCTGGCCAGCGTTCTTATAAGAGGTCCACGACTTCAGGGGTTGATGAAGGAAACCAAAGCAACCACACAATAACTCAGGTGAATATTTAGCACTCACTCACATCTTGCGAAAAACGACTGAGGCAACCTGTGGTCTGTACATAAAATAGTTTCCCGTCAAAATATGACAGCTTAGTAACAGTCTCGTCTGAAAAAGGACTGGTAGAAAAGTTACGCAGCTCGCCTGAAAGAGGGCTTGGAGCAAGCTTTATGTCAAAATACGACAGGATAGTAACATTCTCGTCTGAAAAAGGACTGGTAGAAAAGTTACACACAGCTCGCCTGAAAGAGGGCTTGGAGCAATGTAGAAAGACACAGTGTTGCCCAGAATAATACTCATTACGCGTATGATCTGTTGTTTTACTGTTTTGTTGGTGGAGTAAGTTGATTTTACAGCACATTAAGGAGGCTGAACTACTCCACCGAATTGTTTATCGTTGGTTGCTCGAGTTCTGGTGGAACGGGAAAAGGTTGCGTTTCATCACATAAAATTGACACCGCTTTCAAGGCTAGCTTGAAAGTAGAAGGCCGTGTCAATAGCCTCTCCCATTCCTCGTGCCAGAGAAAGCACCACGGGTGTGTATGTGTGTGTGTAAACGTAAATATATCTATGAGCTAATAAAAAATAATAAGAAAGAAAAATGGGTGGCTAGAGAAAAAATGTCCAGGCGCCGGACAAACTGCAGTGACTGATAAAACCCTTATTAAGTGTCTGAGTGATATTTCATTGCATCTGAGTACTTGATAAAAGAATATCTCTAACAATCATTCTCTGTAAGATTAAGCTCAGCTATTGAACGGTGTGTGGAGGTATGTAATAACGACAGGAGAGGTCTCAGTGTCTCACTCCAACTTTATTAACTGACTCTCAGAACTTCACATATAGTGAGCGCCAAAATCTCAACCCCAATACTTCCCTTCAACTTGGGTGTGAGTGGAGCCACCTGGTGGTCTGCCACACATACACCCCCCCCCCCCCCCCCCCCCCCGAACACACAGTTAGGTCTCTATTCAGTCCAGGACCCTGGGTCTAAGCAAACGACCCGAACGACTGAACCTGGGAGGGAGAGAACAGGCAGAGGAAGGTCCATCCTGTGAATGAGGCTGGTGAAGGCGAGCAGGAAAGGCAGGAGGAGGCTCAAACGCCGGTGGTCCGGGGGTAGTCCTGGGGGGAAAACCAGAGTCTGTCAACCCCATCGAAGGAGGGCGGCCACGGCGAGGGGCCTGGGCCGGCACTACATTACTGTCCGGAAGAACATGTGCAGGTTTAAGTCTGTCAACACACACAGTCTCCCTTCGACCTCCAAAATTCAAAACAAAATGTTTCTGGCCCGGTTCAATAACCCTGAATGGGCCGTCATACAGCGGCCGCAGCGGTGTCCTGTGGGCATCGTGCCTGACAAAAACAAACTTAGCAGTCTCTAAAGTCTTTGGAACAAAGGTGTCAGGCACGGTGTCAGGAAAAGGATTTTCGGGCAAGAATTCTCCAGGCACGCGGAGGGGCTGACCAAACACTAGCTCAGCTGGGGAAGCACCGAGGTCCTCCTTAACCGCAGAGCGCAGCCCAAGCAAAACCCACGGGAGGCGGTCAACCCAATTGCCATCCTTTAAGGAGGTGCGAAAAGCAGCCTTAAGCGACCGGTGGAACCGTTCACACATCCCATTAGCTTGCGGGTTGTATGCGGTTGTGCGGTGGACTTTAGCCCCCAGTCCATCAGCCATGGCCGACCAAAGCACGGAAATGAACTGGGGGCCTCTGTCTGACGTAATGTCCGCAGGTGGGCCGAAACGCGAGACCCAGCTTGACAAAAACGCCTTGGCCACCACTGCTGCAGTAGTGGACGCCAGGGGGACCGCCTCCGGCCACCTGGTGGTCCGGTCAACAACAGTCAAAAGGTGCGTAAAACCTTGTGACTGCGGCAGAGGACCCACCAGATCGACATGCACATGATCGAAACGTTTGCCGGGTATGAAGAACGGCTCCAGGGGCGCCTTGGTGTGTTTATGAACCTTCGCACGCTGGCAGGGAATGCACGCCGACGCCCATTCCTTAACAGATTTGCGAAGGCCTGGCCAAACAAATTTAGAGCTGACCAGTTTAACAGAGGCCCGGACCCCTGGATGAGAGAGAGCATGTACCGAGTCAAAAACTTGACGACGCCAGGAAGCGGGAACCACTGGGCGAGGGCGGCCGGTGGAAACGTCACAGACGAGGAGGGGACCACCGTCCTGCACAGGTCTGTCCTCTAGTATGAGGCCCGTCTGGGTGGATTTAAGCGCGAGGATGTCCGGGTCACTGCTGTGATCGGCAGCCATGGCGGAGTAGTCTATGCCGAGAAAGACGGGAGAAACCAGCGCACGGGACAAACAGTCAACCACATGATTGGATTTACCAGCCACGTGCCGAATGTCCGTGGTAAACTCAGAAATGGCGTGCACTCCATGGATCAGAAACCTTGGACATGGCAAACGTCAAGGGTTTGTGGTCCACGTATGCGGTAAAGTGACGACCCTCGAGAAAAAAACAGAAATGACGAGTCGCCAGGTGGAGCGCCAGTAGCTCCCTGTCAAAAACGCTGTAATTGCGTTCGCTGTCACGTAGCGTACGGCTGAAAAAGGCGAGCGGTTGCCAGACACCCGAGATTCGCTGTTCCAGCACTGCACCCACCACTATGTCCGACGCATCGGTGGTCAACGCAATCGGCGCTGAGGGGGATGGGTGGGCCAGAAGGGCAGCATTAGCATTAGAAAACGCTTGGATGCTTTCCGGAAACCAGTCAACGGAGTCATTAGCTTTCTTACCCTTTAACGCCCCATAAAGGGGCTTCAGCAGATGTGCCGCTTTGGGGAGAAAACGGTTGTAAAAATTCACCATCCCCAAAAATTCCTGCAGTGCCTTAACATTCGTGGGACGCGGAAATTCCGAAACAGCTCGGACTTTGTCAGGCAACGGAACCGCGCCCTCGGCGGAAATACGCTGCCCAAGAAAATCGAGAACGGGCAACCCAAACTGGCATTTAGACGGATTAATAATCAGTCCATGCTCCGCCAAACGCTGAAAAACCTGACGCAGATGGAACATGTGCTGCTCCTTCGAGCTGCTGGCCACCAGTATATCATCAAGATATACAAAAACAAAGGGCAGCCCGCGCAAGACCGAGTCCATCAACCGCTGGAAGGTTTGGGCGGCATCTTTCAGGCCAAACGGCATGTGCAGAAACTCGAAAAGGCCGAAAGGTGTAATTATGGCGGTTTTGGGGACATCCTCCGCGCGCACGGGAACCTGGTGATATCCCCGTACCAAATCGATCTTCGAAAATACCGAGGTCCCCGCAAGATGGGCGGAAAAATCTTGGATGTGGGGAATGGGATAACGATCGTTCTCTGTGACATTATTAAGACGACGGAAATCCCCACAAGTTCGCCACCGATCATCAGATTTAGGCACCATGTGTAACGGAGAAGCCCAGGCACTGTTCGAATGCTGCACGATGCCCAGACGCTCCATGGTGGCAAATTCTTCCCGAGCGACAGCCAGTTTGGCAGGGTCGAGGCGGCGCGCGCGTGCAAACACCGGGGGCCCTACTGTAGTTATGTAATGCTCCACCCCATGCTTCGTCACCGTGCTCGAGAAAGTGAGGACAGAGAGTGAGGGAAACTCAGAAAGCAAACACTGAAAAACGTCACCCGAATCTACTGAGTTAGCATGTACGACGGGCTGAGCACCCCGAGTCAAACAGGGTAATGAGGAAAATGACACAGCATCGATTAAACGTCTGTTAGCAACATCAACCAGCAGTCCGTGAGCACAAAGAAAATCAGCGCCTATTATAGGCACAGAGCTAGCAGCAACAACAAAGTTCCACTGAAAGTCACGGTCGTGAAAGCAAACAGTCGCCAACCTTTCACCGAAGGTTTTGATGGAAGAGCCATTAGCCGCTGTTAGCAATGGCCCGCAGCCCTCAGCTAGCCTGTCCGAGCCAGCCGGGGGGAAGAAGGCTCTTCTGTGAGCCGGAGTCCACCAGGAAACGCCTCCCCGAGCGTGAGTCCTCTAAGAAAAGCAGCCTTTCCTTGTTGCCAGCAGTCGCGGCTGCTACAGAGTGCTGACATGCCCGTTTCCCTGGGTCTGGAAACTGCAAGGCGGGAGACAGCGCCGTGCCTTCGCTCCAAAACGCTGGTGATAAAAACAAAGCCCCTTTCCGCGGTGCCGCGGTGCCGCCGTGCAGCGATTCCGGCCACCGTGGACGAGTCGGAGGGCCCCTGGAGCATGGGTGAGGGGGCGGGGGAAAACGCTGGTGAGTCCTGAACAATTGCCTGGACGCCGAAAGTCCTGGTAGCCAGGAGGATGCGATCCGCCTCTTCTGCAAGGGAGCAGTAATCCTTCGTGGCCAATAGCGGGGAGTTGGCAAGGCCAGCGCGGACTGGAGCCGGCAGCTGTCGGAGAAAGAGGTGGGTGAAGAGAAATCCTCCGTCATCCGCGCCCAGCTCGAGAGCGGTGCCATCGCCCAAGCCCGCGAGGGAAAGGAGTTTCTCGGCCCGCTCAGCATCAGAGAGGGAGTAACGCCGCAGCAGCAGCGCCTTGAGGGCGGCGTACTTGCCTTGGGCTGGGGGGTCCCGGAGGAGAGTCATCATGCGGCGGGTTGACAGCGGGTCAAGTGAGGCCACCACATGGTGGTATTTAGTATCGTCAGCTGACTCCACGAAGAGCAAACTGAGCTTCTACGTGCACGAACCATGAAGGAGGATCGTGAAGCCAAAAATCCGGCAATTTAAGCGCCACAGCAAACGCAGCCATCGGCGGAGGTGAAAGTCCGGCGGCAGCCGATGCTTCCAGGCCGGAGCTGGCTTCGTCGTCGAGCCTTAGCATGTTCGCTACAGGGGTCACCAATGTGGAGGTATGTAATAACGACAGGAGAGGTCTCAGTGTCTCACTCCAACTTTATTAACTGACTCTCAGAACTTCACACATAGTGAGCGCCAAAATCTCCACCCCAACACTTCCCTTCAACTTGGGTGTGAGTGGAGCCACCTGGTGGTCCTCCACAGGTGTATATTTTAAAGTAAAGGCTTTAACACCAAGTTAGTACAAACGTCACTAATGTCACATAACTTTGCCGACATGTGGCCAACAATATTGTTTAATTTTCTTCGTTATTAAACATTTGCACATAAATAAGTGACATAATATTCAGTACTTACTTTTCACAGTTTACTCTTCGGCCGCTCCGCTTCTGCCGTCTGCGGCAGAATTCTCCACACCGACTGCCGCGCTATGAATTGTGGGATATACGGGACCACGAAGTCTACACTGCCACAGCCTTAAAATTCAGGGAAATGAAGGACGCATTTCAGGGCTGCATTTTGAATTGGGACAGCCTTGGGCGCGCCGCTGTGACGTAATCGGCCTTGAAATGCGTACTTTAAGGCTGCAGACCCTGAATTGGGAGACAGCCGTTGTATGTGTGTGCGAAAGAGTGCTTACCTTAAGAGTACTGTGTGTGTGTGCGTCTATTGGAGCGTGCTTCGGCATCCTCCGTGGGCGATGTATTTCTCTCTTCTAGGTCCCCTGGTAGCCCGCAAATGACTGTATAAAAGATGGACGACGTGACACCGCCTCCTCCCATTGTGCAAAAATGAAGCCAAAATATCCCGCCTGTGGAGGCTGCCTTCTTTCAAATTTGGAGCCAGAGTCTGCGCAGTAGTGACTTGAGGTGGAGCGACTGTGTAACGCTCCCGCCCACACACCCGCTGGATGTGACCGCAAACCCGCCCCTCTACACTTTTTACTTAGCCCAGCAACTCGAGTTTTTTGCTGGTTTATCGCGACTGACGACTTGTTTAATTAAGGTAAATACAACCATGTCACTCTTATAAAAAAGACACAGCGTATAGTTCTAAAATCACTCTGTTGTTAATTCGTTCGCTAGATTAGCCGCTAGCATACGCACTGTGTTGGAGGCTTGTTGCTAGCTAGTTAGCGATGCTACATACCTGTTACTCTAATAGTCTGTGTTATTGAAGGATTCAGCACTTCTTAGGTTTTTTTTTTATCCATTTTTAGACAGCGATGAGATCAGCTGCACACTTTACAGAGGCCCAGCGTTGCTGTTAATATCAAAAATATAATGCTGTCCTTTGAGATTTTAACATAAGACTGTGAGTGTAATGGATCTAAAACTGTTTAAATCTTCAGAGCCCTCTACAGCCTGGTAACATGGAAACTTTAAAAACATCAGCAGAATGTTTCAGTAGTGTAGTGTAATTTGTTCTTTTCATTTCATAATAGAATCCATATTTTATCAACAGCTACATTCACCCTGGGGAGAAACTAGTGAGGGAGACCATCAGGACCAAGCTGGGTTTCCTGGGTCCAGAGGTTTGGAGAAACTTTTCTTTCATCACAGCTGTCCTGTGCCAGATGTTCTGTTGACCCACTGAGAGAGGCATCGTTTAAGAAACAACAGGAATACTGAAGCTCATTGCATTGATCAAGCAGGACTCATGATCTTCACCAGCAGCTCCCTCACAGGGAAATCTTCTGCATTCCTCCGTAGGCCCACCCCAGAAGATGGATAAACCCAGCATTTCATGAACACTGTGGTGGAGACTTTTGGTTTGTGTAATGTTATAAATACTCGGACACTCCCCAGAGGCTCTGGACTTTTACATAAAGATATTACATTCAGTCCTGTAGAAAGTTATATAATTATGTAGCCTGGGAAATGGTTAGCCACGCAGGACACAATTACTGGGGTTCTTAATGTGCAGTTTTATTGTCAATGACGACTGAATAAACAAAAAAAAAAAAGTCCTTTGACCTTTACTTTTGTCAAACAGCGGCCATATGGACTTGTACTGAACATCTACAGCACGAGAGGTAACGTGGCAAAGTAACAGAATAACCTATTAAACAAAGATGCGCCACTACAATACAAGGAATAAAAGAAATGAAATGAAATACAAAATACAAAAATACGGCAGTGGCCTCTGTCTGTGCAGAACAAAATACAAAGAACTAAATCACACAAGGCTCCTTTAAAAAAATGTGGAAGGGTTACATACATGTTTATAAACACTTACATTCCACAGAAATCTCAGCTCACTTGCAATACTGGAGCACACAGATGATCTCGCAGCTTATCCCTTGCATGGAGAAAATGGCCGCTCCACGCTGCACATACAGGTCCTTTGCACCATACATTTAAGAAATACATCATCTTGTTAAAATACTGACGTTTTGCCACTGCACTACAATTATAACAATATGTTTCAATGAGTTATGTGCATATTTAACAATTCCTTACCAACAATTTAACTCCTTCACAACATTCCCGTTCCACATCCACAACAAAAAGAAAAGTAAACAGGAAGTCCCAAGATGCATTTCTTGTTAAGTTTTTTTTGGAAAACTGCAGTTAACCCTTAAGCACTGCCCCCCCCCCCCCTCCCAGTGACCACAATATGCAACTACACAAACCTATAAAATTAACAGCTTCAAGTGCACACAACATGCAGATAACCAAAGAAATAGCACAAGCAATAACATTAAATTACCCAATAACATTCTTGCCTTACCATACATGGAAACAAAGAAACAACATTTTAAGACCCCTTTTTGAACCTTAAATGGATATTTGGTTAACTGAAATTGAAAATATTATTATTAATTTACCACTCGGCTACATTCTCCCCTGCAATCAGTCAACGCCCTCGGTGACTACTAAACCTCGACTGAATGGAAAATCCCCCCGCAGTGTTGTGTTTTGTTTTGTTTTGTTTTTTTTTCCAAACAGAGCTGCCCCTAGACTTGTTCAAATCTGAGATGCCACGTCAGTGCTAATTGCTACAGCATTGCAGGCAGATTTGGGCAAATGAAACAGGTTTGAATGTGACCCTGCAGTACTCCACTCACTTTTCCTGACAGCGGAAACAGGCTTAGAGCCTTTGCTACCCTCCACCTCAATCCTGGGCCTGAACTCTGGCCCAATGCAGTCGGAATCAGGGAAGTCACTGCCTCCGCCATCGGAACAAGTCCCCAAGTCTCTCTCTCTCCTAGTCATATCAGTAAAACTTGTTTCAGGTCCCTCTGACCCGAGACCATCTGCCTGTGCTGACACTGGAAAAATGTCCCTCTCTGACCATAAGGACACTTGTGGCACATCTAACCGAGGTAGACGATCAACTTCCTCAACAATGACAAAATCTGGTTCAGATACCACTGGTTCCTCTCCAACCACTGGGTGAGCATTGGTTTGTAGTTTGGTTTGAGTTCTGGGCTTCTGACCCGGGGCTGCACATGGTCGCAGCTCTGACCTATGAACATTTTTCGTTGGCCCTCCTTCAAAAGGTTCCACAGTGTGTGTGGTGCCTTGGACATCCACTACTTTGTAAATAGTGGGCCCCCAAGCATCCTGGATTTTATGCCTCCCCAAGGGCCGATGGCGAAGAAAAACAAACTGCCCAATGTAAACGGGGGGGCAATGGACTTTCTTGTTTTGAAATGAAATCCGTTCTGCTGCTTTTTGTTCAGAATACTCTCTGGCTCGCGTGTGGGCCTGCTTAAGTCTCTCTTGGTGAACAGAGAGCCAGTTCTGACCGTTGTCTGATACACACTCACGGCCTAACAGTGCATCAACTGGAAGGCGAGGCTCAAAACCAAAAAGAAGATAGTAGGGTGAGTACCCTGTTGTTGAATGAGGAGTAGCATTATAAGCATACACAAGCTCAGGTAGATATTCTGGCCACCTTCTTTTCTTTTCAGGTGGAAGCGTTCTCAGTAAATCATGAAGAGTCCTGTTATATCTTTCACACTGAGCATTTCCTTGTGGTCTGTATGGAGTCGTCCTGGTCTTTTTAACACCATACAACTGGCAAAGTTCTGCTATAATCTCGCTCTCAAAATTTCGTCCTTGATCTGAGTGGAGTCTTTCTGGCACTCCATACTTCATAAACCATTCCCTGAGCAAAACCTTAGCTGTAGTGTCGGCTTTCTGATCTTTAGTCGGAAATGCCTGTGTGAACTTTGTGAACACGTCAGTCACAACCAGCACACTTTCCCGACCATCTGATGCTGGTTCAAGGACAGTAAAGTCCACAGCTACTACCTCCAATGGCCTGGATGCCAGAAAGGCCTGCATGGGGCATTAATCTTTGGCTGCGGCATCTTAGACAAGACACACCTTTCACAGTTCTTAACCCAGTTCTCCACATCCTCATAGTAACCTACCCAAAAACACCTCCCCCTTAGCAGGTTCACTGTGCGCTCAATCCCCTGGTGCCCCATCTTGTTGTGGACACTCTCTAGGACCTGACCTTTGAGGCAAACAGGCAAAAGCAACTGCCATACTGGCCCATGGAGGGACTCTGGAACAACCCTGTACAACAAACCTTCCCTTTCCTGAATAAGGTTCCACTGTTTTAAAAGTCGTCTCACCAGGTTGGATAAGGCTGCCCTTTCCTTGTAACTAGGTTTCTTTCCACGATCCCAAAAGGTTCTGAACCCTGTGATGGTAGGATCACTGCCCTGAAATGCTAATAATTCCTCTCTGGTATAGCCTGGGAGCGTAGGAGTATTCCCTTGCTCTGTCACCACTCCTGAGCCTGACTCCCAAGCACGTATCTGTCTCACCTCATAGCATTCAAGACCTTTAGCTACAAGATCTGGTTCCAGAGCAGTCCCTCGCCTTACCAGGCTGCAGACAGGGACACAGTCATCAAATTCTGAATCTGGATCAACCTCCGGCTCCCCTGCAAACTTCTGCCTTGAGAGGGCATCTGCAGCAGCATTAGAACTCCCAGGTCGATACTTCACTTCAAAATCGAAAACTGACAACTGGGCGACCCATCTCTGCTCTACTGCGCCCAACTTAGCCGTTTTAAGATGGCAAAGGGGATTGTTGTCAGTGAGCACAACAAACTTCGAACCGAGTAAGTATCCCCTAAATTTCTCAGCAACAGCCCACTTCAAAGCTAGTAACTCTAGCTTCATGCTGCTGTAATTACGGTCATTCCTCTCAGCCTGGCGTAGCCGACGACTGGCATAGGCTATGACTCGCTTTGTGTCACCCTGTTGCTGATACAATACCGCCCCTAAACCATTTTGACTGGCATCTGTTTCCAGTACGAAAGGCTGTGTGAAATCAGCAAAACCAAGAATAGGGGCAGAGGTAAGTTTTTCCTTCAACCCCTCAAAAGCTGAACTACACGTGGGAGTCCACATTGCATCAAAATGGCGGCCTGCCCATCCAGATTTCTTTGCACTTAAGCATTTGTTCACCAGGTCATGTAGTGGCCCTGCAGTCTGTGAGAAGCCTCTGATAAACCTCCGGTAATAGCTACAAAACCCTAAAAAAGACTGAAGCTCTTTGGCAGTGGTTGGAACCTTCCAGTCTTTAACAGCAGACACTTTGGATGGGTCCGTCCCCACCCCCTCAGCTGACACTTGGTGTCCCAGGAACTTCACTGTGTCCTGAAGAAAGGCACATTTTTCGAGCTTCACCTTAAGACCAGTTTCAGCCAAGCGTCTGAGTACAGTTTCAAGTCTTTGGAGATGTTCATCAAATGTTTCAGAAAAAACTAAAATGTCATCAAGATACACAAGTAGCATCTGGAAAATGAGGTCACTCATTGTTGCCTGCATGAGTCGCTGAAATGTTGCGGGCCCGTTACACACACCGAAGGGCATCCTTACGTACTCATAAAGGCCAAAAGGGGTTGTGAATGCTGTCTTGGGCCTATCACGTTCGTGCATGGCTACCTGGTGATACCCACTTGCTAAATCTATTGTGGAGAAGAACTTAGCACCCCTCAGCGCATCAAAGCTTTCATCGATTCTTGGGAGGGGAAAAGCATCCCGCCTGGTTTTTGAGTTGAGCTTCCTGTAGTCGACACACAGCCTCAGACTACCATCAACCTTTCTGACTAGCACTATTGGGGAAGCATATGGGCTAGAACTCGCTTTGATTACTCCCTTCCGTAACAACTTGCCAATGTGTTCTCTCACTTCATTGTATTGTGTGGGGGGAATCCGTCTGTAGGGCTGTGTCACAGGTATGTCATCTGTGAGGTGTATTTCATGTTGCACTTTGTCTGTGTACCCTAGGTCTTCATCTTCTGTTGCAAATACAAATGAATATTTTCCTAACAGCAAAGCTAGTTGTGCCTGCTCGTCTGTAGTACCACCAACCTTAAGTTTATGTAGAATGGATTGAACATCTGTGGGTGGTTCAGGCCGCGTGCTTACACTCACTTCATCTGTATCTGCTGAAATTCTCTGAAACTGAACTTTACACAACTGGTCATTGTCTACAGTGTCAACCTCAGTCAAAAGTCCAAGTCTAGTCCTGGGTTGCAACCAGATGTCTTCATCAGACAAGTTCATGACCTGAACAGGAAAAATATGCCTCTCTGATGTTATCAAGGTTGGCACAACTACCAAACCTCCAGGTAAAGGGGCATTGCCAGGTTCAAGAAGCATTAAAGGACCTTTTTCACTGACAGTTTTTAGCCCTTTGGCCATGATGGTAGCCGCAGATGAGGCTGGGACATGGACAGCATCTTTCCCAGCGAGCCTGGCACATGAAAGTCTGTTTGCTACACTAACCGTTTGTACTCGCTGAAAAGCCTGCCTCCAGTTACTGTCAAGGTTACCCTTCATTGTGGTTTCAAACTCTCCATGTACTAGTTCTTGGCACTTTTTAATTACATTCATTCCAAGGAGACAAGGCACAGAGCAAGACTGTGCTGAATCTCTGACTATAAGAAACCCCCTTTCTGGGATTGTCAGCCCCATCGCTTCTACTTCCAGCTCCACATAGCCTACATAAGGTATCTCCAGTCCATTAGCTGCCGTGATCTTCAGCCATTCAAAGGTAGAATGGATATTGGTGTCTTCTGCTGACCAGTGTTCGTTGAAAAACCCCTCTGAGATGGTACTCACTTGACTGCCAGTGTCGAGGAGACATGATACCTCCACTCCCTGTAGTTTGATTTCTACAGTCCTACATTCCCCAACGGCCCTCTCTAAAACTACATCTTTGTTCAGTGTTTTAGTTTGTGAGCCAGTTGCCTCCCCTCGAATTGTTTGGCTCATGACAACCGAGGGCTCCAGTTTTCCTGCCCTATTGGAGACACAGGAGCAGCATCACTAGACCCGAGTTTGATTTGTGGACATATCCTGGCAATATGCCCAACCCCTCTGCACTTAAAACAAATTGGCTGACCATCAGGTGTAAATGCAGGCTGTGGTTTAACTCTTGGCTTGGGGTCTGGGGGAGTCTGTGGGGCACGTCTACACAGTTCCGCTACAGCAGTTGATAGTGCAGTCAGTGCTTTTCCTAATTCTGCTAACTGCTCTCCCTGGTGGGCAACAGCCCGTTGCACTTCCTCTAACACTGAAGGGGGATCGTTGTTCGGAGCTGTTTTAGTTACCGAGCATTGGGCCTCTAAGGCTTCTGATTGAACCATGTGGCTTCTCAACCCTTTCGTGGAATGAGATCGGTAATCCTCCATTTCCCAAAGGAGAGCCTCATCCCTCACCTCTAGCAAACTAGAGTGTGGTTTCTCCCTGACCATTTTCCTTAGTTCACGCCTCAGAGTGGCATTCTTTAACCCTTCAATAAACTGATCCCTTAGGACAGTGTTCTCATCAGATATTGCATTTGTGGACTGTTTTACTACAGAGCTCAGTATCTGAGAAAGTGCATGGGAATAATCACGGAGATCTTCTCCATCTGCCTGCTTACGGTTGTAAAAAGACTGCAGAAGCTGTGTGACACTACGCCTCTCACCAAACGCATTTCTTAGATAGGCGAATAAATCACTTGGCCCAACTGATTGACCCCTCATACATAACCTCACTTCCTCAAGTGCTGGCCCACGCAACAATGAAAGTATAAAATCACACTGTTCCTCGGTGCTCTGTTCTCTGGACCTTGTCACTCTTTCAACCTCTTCAATAAATTCTTCAACAGACCTCCCGTCCTTTCCCAATTCCCCTGTAAAGACTTGGACCTGGCGTTCACGTGGAACACAAATGTATGAACGGTTAAGGGCACGACCAGCACTGTCCCTTTGAGCCCTTGTTTCATCAGTTAATCTGATAAGGTCATCCCTCAACCTCGTCAGCTCCTGAAGCTGGTTTTGTATCTCATCATCTGGAGCCCTACTTGGTCCTGCCGGCTCTAATGGGCCCTGACTGGATAAATCCCCACCACTGGCATTATCCCCAGCATCTGGAGCACTTGACATGGCGCTTCTAATTCAGTCCACAGTCCAAGCTTAAGTATAGATTAGCTATAATAAGGATGCTATGGGAAAAGTCCAGTTCAAGGAACAAGACTAATCTTGTTCGCTGCTATCCGATTGCCAGGTCCAGATGGGTTCTGTCCCAAGCGCCGCACCAGCAACTCTGCAGAATCACCACCTCCGCACGTCCTCCCGCAGTGATGGTTAATCCCTGTAGTCTTCACCACTGCCGTATTTTTTGTATTTTTAATAAAAAGGAAATAACATGCCACTGTGCCGCCAGTTAAAAGTTAGTGAACTAAAACTCTCCTTCTGCTGCACACCCCACTCCTGGTACCAAAATTATGTAGCCTGGGAAATGGTTAGCCACGCAGGACACAATTACTGGGGTTCTTAATGTGCAGTTTTATTGTCAATGACGACTGAATAAACTAAAAAAAATGTCCTTTGACCTTTACTTTTGTCAAACAGCGGCCATATGGACTTGTACTGAACATCTACAGCACGAGAGGTAACGTGGCAAAGTAACAGAATAACCTATTAAACAAAGATGCGCCACTACAATACAAGGAATAAAAGAAATGAAATGAAATACAAAATACAAAAATACGGCAGTGGCCTCTGTCTGTGCAGAACAAAATACAAAGAACTAAATCACACAAGGCTCCTTTAAAAAAATGTGGAAGGGTTACATACATGTTTATAAACACTTACATTCCACAGAAATCTCAGCTCACTTGCAATACTGGAGCACACAGATGATCTCGCAGCTTATCCCTTGCATGGAGAAAATGGCCGCTCCACGCTGCACATACAGGTCCTTTGCACCATACATTTAAGAAATACATCATCTTGTTAAAATACTGACGTTTTGCCACTGCACTACAATTATAACAATATGTTTCAATGAGTTATGTGCATATTTAACAATTCCTTACCAACAATTTAACTCCTTCACAACATTCCCGTTCCACATCCACAACAAAAAGAAAAGTAAACAGGAAGTCCCAAGATGCATTTCTTGTTAAGTTTTTTTTGGAAAACTGCAGTTAACCCTTAAGCACTGCCCCCCCCCCCCCCCCCCCCCCCCCCAGTGACCACAATATGCAACTACACAAACCTATAAAATTAACAGCTTCAAGTGCACACAACATGCAGATAACCAAAGAAATAGCACAAGCAATAACATTAAATTACCCAATAACATTCTTGCCTTACCATACATGGAAACAAAGAAACAACATTTTAAGACCCCTTTTTGAACCTTAAATGGATATTTGGTTAACTGAAATGGAAAATATTATTATTAATTTACCACTCGGCTACATATTTAAAAATATCTGATCCTCTCTGGTTACTCTGGTATGAATAACTCTGAATTACTTTATGGTAAATAACACACTATCTGCAAAAAACTGTGAAAGAATTCCAGATCACAAGTTTGTAGTTCAACACACAAGTGACGACCTTTGACCTTCATCAGGTTTTATTTAATTGTGTCAGAAAACTCAAACCTGCCCTTCATGCAGCTGAGTACATCAAGTGTTTAAAACGGAAGCTATGCAGGTCTGAGATCAGCAGCTCTGTGAAACACCAAACTGAGGTCCTGTTAATGCTGATATATAGTGACACAGTTACAGGGGTGATTAATCCTTTTGTTTTTTTGTCTTTAACTTTATTAATAAAACAGCTGCAGCTTTCACTATAGCACGTGTGGTACTTTAACCTTTGTATTGTTTTCATCAGTTCGTTTTGCAGTTAACATGTGAACATGTTGGATGATCTGTCTGCTGTCACTGGGTGGTGCTGAGGTCTGAATCTGAGGGCAGCTCCTGTAATCACAAAGAGAACAGAACCATCAAACTCAAATGTAAATTTTATCCCTCAAAATTGAAATAAAGCTGATTCTTCTGTCCTCACACACTCAGGATCTGAAGTTCTTCTCTTACAATTTTTTCAGTATTACAGTACACTACAGTACTTTAATCCATAGTTCCTGATTAATGAGGAGTTACTGAAGCACAAGCTTTTAAAAAAAATGTTACTGTCTTTACAGATGTGGCAAGAGACTGAAAACATGCTGTTGTTTGCACATATTTAATACTCAGCTCTGCACAGGAGCTGCAGCAGGGTGCGTCCTGTTGCTTTTACAGTATAATACTTGTAATAAAAGTACAGTAACAGTAATTAGTGACTGAGTAGTCCGGGGCGTTTCTCTTGATTTCTTTAGACAGGGTAAATTCATTCACCTGCACGGATCAGCTAAATTTAGCTTACTTAAAAAAAATTATCTTTTTCTGTCAGACCTGATGAGAGCTGTTAACGAACTCCGTGAGGAGGTCAGAGCCATCCGCAATACTGGCTGCAATGAATCGGTAGATGCTGGGGTACTGCCTCTGGATTTGCCCTTGCACAACATTGAGGAGCTAAACAATGCAGAGGCATCTCTTCAATCACAAGAGGCAAATAAGGCAATGGTAAGTATATAAAGGTTATGTACACTTTGTAACTATAAAGTATAATAGCTGTCAGATGTGATTTAAATACATAAAGACGGCCTGTTGATTAAAACACACAAGCACTTGTGTACACATTTAAGACATGAGACACGCTAATTCCATCTCTTAAAATGTGTCTATAGGTGAGACGCTTTGCCTTGATTGGAGGGACCACATTGGAGGTGCGAGTCCGCCGTGTAATGGCTTATGCCATTACAAACCAGCTGGCCTCGGTACTAAACTGGGCAGGGAAAAAAACCAAGGACCAGACAAAGCAAAAAATGGCATTTAAAGATACAGTGCTCTGCAGATGCATATTTGGTAAGCTTTACCGTTTTTTTGCTATATTACTTTGTCTTTCTCAATAACAAGACTTTCATGTCCGGTTAATCTGGAGATGGAGTCTTTGGTCTTTGGCTTGTTTAGTCCTCGGGTTGTAGTTTGTACAGCCCGAGGACCCCATGTTTATTTTGTTTTAAAGGATACACGGCACACCATGTTAAGACTTATCACTTTTTCCGCTCATAGCTCTTTGGGAATCAAATGCAGCAGTTTGTAGATTTACGCCTGGTGACTTTCATGTTTATCAGCCTAGGAGTTTACATACTTTCTCCCCGCTGAAGACAGTTAAAAAGAGCTTACTCATGTGCTCTAATTCACTTTTGTGTGTGTGTGTGTGTATTTTTGTCCTAGATGGCCTGACGCAGCAGTTAGGGGCAAACTCTATGTCCGAGTTTGTCTTTGCACAAGCAGTGCAGAAATGGCTCCGATACGCTTCAGATCGTTTGGGTGGCGCAGGACGCACATCATGCATCCCCATCCCAGAGTAAAAATTACAAACTTCTGTGAAACATATAAATGTAAATAGGAAACTGTCTTTTAATAAAGTATTCAGCAAATGAAACATGCCTATTGTCCTTTTTTTGTTTAGTTTGTTTCTCTGTTACATCACATGCAATGCTTTCTTATTTTAGGATATTAATATTGACATGATACATTGTGAGACATTTGGGGTTTTTTTTATTTATAAAGGGTTTCCAATTTGAGGAATAAGTACAATTATGTGTTTAGGTGGTTTAACTATTGATGGAAACATGCAGTAGTTTAGTATTGGTTAAAATACCTATAAAGAGAGGTAGATTTCCAGTCATGATTTAACTTTTGCTAGACGACTCAGACACACATGTTTATGGCTTCATCTTATAGAATTCAATATCCCCGTGCTGGGCAAACAGGTTTTGCAGCTGTTTGAGCTAAGATTTTCAAGTTATTCACATAATGAAAACTTATACTTTGTTTCGGGCGAGTTTCCCATTCAAATGCATGTAATCGTCAGAAACGCACTGTCTTGACGAAATAAAGCGTTTTTGTACAACTTCATATAAATAGCTGTAACTTTTGATAGAAGATTCAGATATACGTATTCATAGCGTCATCTTATAGAATTCAATATCCCCGTGCTGGGCAAACAGGTTTTGCAGCTGTTTGAGCTAAGATTTTCAAGTTATTCACATAATGAAAACCTATACTTTGTTTCGGTCGAGTTCCCCATTCAAATGCATGTAACAGTGAGAAACGCACTGTCTTGGTGAAAGAAAGTGTTTTTGTACAACTTCATATAACTTTTGATAGACGACTCAGACTCACATATTTATGGCTTTATCTTGCAGACCTCAATATCCCTGTGCTGGGCAAACAGGTTTTGCAGCTGTTTGAGCTAAGATTTTCAAGTTATTCACATAATGAAAACCTATACTTTCTGTCGGACGAGTTCCCCATTCAAATGTATGTAATAGCGAGAAACCCCCTGCTTCAGGACACCTACACCAGGAGATGCCGGACTAGAGCAGCGCAGATACTGAAGGACCCGTCCCATCCAGGCAACAAACTGTTCCAACTTCTGCAATCTGGTAGAAGGTTCCGCATCTTCCGGGCAAGGACAGAGAGACTCAAGAGGAGCTTCTATCCCCAAGCCATCCGTGCCCTAAACACACACACCCGCCCTCTCACATCATCTATAATTGACTGAGACAGGACTCTTCCAGACACTCTAAACCAAGGCACAATGTACACTTCAATTCCTTTAATTTTAAATATGTTTATATTGTCTATCCTGTAAAATAGTCAGATGTCTATTCATATTAATGTACAGAATTCACCTGCTTGCTGCTACTACTGCACATTCACCCAGTGTATATACTATATGTATATATATGTATATGTATATATATATATATATATAATGTTCTTCCTCTACAACCCCCCCCCCCCCCCCCCCCAATTTTTGCACATGTCGAGGAGCGTGTCAGGCTACATTTCACTGTGTGTTATACTTGTATAACTATGCATGTGACAAATAAAGAACCTTGAACCTTGAACCCACTGTCTTGGTGAAAGAAAGCGTTTTTGTACAACTTCATATAAATAGCTGTAACTTTTGATAGACGACTCAGACTCACATATTTATGGCTTTATCTTATAGAATTTAATATCCCCGTGTTGGAAAAACAGCTTTTGCAGCTGTTTGAGCTAAGATTTTCAAGTTATTCACATAATGAAAACCTATACTTTCTGTCGGACGAGTTCCCCATTCAAATGTATGTAATAGCGAGAAACCCACTGTCTTGGTGAAAGAAAGCGTTCTTGTACAACTTCATATAAATAGCTGTAACTTTTGATAGAAGATTCAGATATACGTATTCATGGCTTCATCTTATAGAATTCAATATACCCGTGCTGGGCAAACAGGTTGATAGGTTTGTAGCTTGAACCTATCCGCTGGAACGTTGAGGACAATATAATTACACAGCAAAGCAAGACACGAGTAGGCAAAGTTCTTCATGTTTCTCGTGCACGGGAGAGAACCGGACAAACGCCGTTCCTTCGCTTGACCCCAGTTGCTCTCGTCCGTTCTCCCGTAACACTGCTCTTTTATTGAGGTTACATGAATATGCATAGGTTCATTAACATATGACGTCTACATACACACAAAGAGTACTGTGTGTGTGTGTGTGTGTGTGTGTGTGTGTGTGTGTGTGTGTGTGTGTGTGGTCAAGATGTGACCCTGTGAAGACTCCCCAAAGCTGGTGCCAGGAGTCTAGGGCTCCATCTGAACAAAAGGCTCTTATACTTAAAGAAATACACGTGTGTTTGCTAAACCATATATCAGCAAGAGAAGATACGACCTCTCCTAGGAGGTGTGTGATCTATGCCAGAACACTCTGTAGAGGAGTGAACGCACTCCCCTCTTCATGCTACACAGAGTTGTTACAGACCTCCTAGGATGAGACATTCTTTCAATCTACAAATGATTATACACCTCTAAGCATATATGGTTAAATATTTCTAAGTATAAATGACAATCAACAATACAAAACCTAACATTCCCCCCTTTATTGACCTTTATGCTAGAAAAGTTCCCAGGTATGAATACCTCATGTCTGATAGTTTCAATGCAAACATTTTTATACTCAGCATATGTCAAATCACCCTAAATTACTGAAAAAGTACACAGTTTAACAAATGTATTAGCAGTTATCCCATTCCTCATTGATCTCATCCAATGGCAAACTGCATCCTACAAGCAAACAAAGAAATTGTTAATTTAACAGTTAAAATAAGAAAGTAACATTTTCAAAAACATCTCAGCTTGGTGGTGCTTCCTCCGGGTGTGCAAATCACATGTCTCTCTGCAGAGTGGTTTGAGTTCTGCAGGGCATCATGAATGTCTCTTCCAGTTGTTTCCATCACTGTCCATAGTCCAAATGTATGTAGAATAAACATTCAAACATACCAGTTGGTTTTGTTGTTTGTCAACATGGGTCTCAGCTATCTCCAAAGCTGCAGACCTCTCAGCACTCAAGTTTTATGGCCTCTACCAACCCCATCACCTCACTTCAGGCCTTCGTCTTGTGAGGGGGATATTTATGAATCCTCCACTGTCCACGCTCTGCAGAAAAACCTCTCTGTGGAAAGGGTGCTGGGTTCAGTTATCTTACTGCTGTTATGATCCCAGCAGCCTTCACAGTGTCATCGTATGCACAGTGCAGTGGCACAGCATTAGGTGATGTTCATAGGAAACTGCTGTCATCACCATCATAGCTTCTGGTTCCTGTGCTTTCACAGAATCATGATGCCATCCTTAGACTCCCTCTGCGTTGTCGATGGAGCTTGGCACGCTCCCCTCATCCTTCAGGTGCCCGTCCGTTGTCCACAATCTCCTCTGTTGGCCTCTGGAAATCCCCCTTGGCACAGCTCTCATTCCAATGCAGTTTCATGGTCCTTGCTGTGGCTCCAAGGTCTGATCTCATGATGGGCCCCGACCAGCTTGACCTTTGACCTCAACCACTGCCTGGGCTGTCAGCTATGCCTGGAATGGTTCTCGCTTCTCACTGGGCCTCTGAAGATTCCTCAGGAGATTACTGCTGTACCTGTATTTCCTTGCCAGGAGGAAAAACTTCTATTTGGAGAGCATGTCAACAATCATCAAACCACATTCTTTAGTTCAGTGAACTTCACTTATAGGCCATCAAAGCCTCATCTGAACATGGATGCACCACTTGCATAGGTTTAATACCTGTAAATAAACGGTTAATCACACAAATCACTGCAACAATAATAGAAAACATTGTTTAATGTTAATCCTTGGACTCCACCTCTTGACGCATGGACACTCCCACGCGTCAACTCATCAAACCTGGATCCCTGTCTTAAAGAAAAAGGTTAGCTAGATCATGTCCCAGGCAACATCAGGGCATCTCCGCTGGAGTAGCTCCGTAACCCTGCAATAAAAGATATTAGTGTGTCTTGCATATTAAGTTTGCTTAACACCTTGCTCTCCCAGGAGCCTGCATACACACCATCATGGCCTGGAAAGCAAAATCTGGAAGTGAAATCAAACTTCATACCTGTAAACAATTGTATCATAAGAGCAATAAGCATTCAACATCAGCAAGACAAGTGTCATGTGCAGGTTTTCTCAAATCAGTAAACTACAACTATTACCCTAATTTGCCTCAGACATGGATCATCCCATGTACTCAGTCAACATTAATGTAATCGGTGACTTCCCTTAAGCAAAGTCACTCCACTCATATATCACTAGGAGCTTCAAAAGTGGCCAGCTAATGAGCTCCATATTAAACTTTTCCATAAACACTGCATCTCCTATTTGTTTTTCTCATGTCACTTGTCCGCTTCTGCCGAATCCTCTACATGCAGTCATAGAAAAACAAACATTAGCAATACACAGTGACCATCGTTGGTCAGACGCAGGTCGACAGGTTCCAGGGGTGCCATAAAAAGACCATAAAGTTAGCCATCCATAGCTGTGGAAAG
The DNA here is from genome assembly GCF_963969265.1 of Rhamphochromis sp. 'chilingali'. Lineage (NCBI taxonomy): Eukaryota > Metazoa > Chordata > Actinopteri > Cichliformes > Cichlidae > Rhamphochromis > Rhamphochromis sp. 'chilingali'. The sequence goes on along the minus strand of NC_137940.1, from coordinate 17,860,503 downwards.
AAGTGACACTAGTTTTCAACACAGGAAATTTCTCACATGTTATTCACATTGTCAAAGTAACCTTCACATTTTCCCAACAACACAGTGTAACAGCATCACCACTCATAACCTGTAAACACAGTTTTCTTCACACATAAACCCAGAAATCCTGTAGTAAAAAAAACCCATCAACCAGTTGTCCTGGTATAAATCACATGAAGAACTGAAATGCTGTAGAAAAGAAATGCAAAAGTTAGCGCTGCGCAGATGTATACACACTTTCTCACAGTTTCCTCTGTGAGCAACACAAGGTAGTGAATAACACCCCTGGTAGATGCACCGACACAGAAAGTGGCACTTAAAAGGTTAAATGATCACGCAACCTCGAATGTTGCTGTCATCTTTCTGCTCCTGTAAAAGGAAACACACATAGATTTCATCTGCACCTTTGTCAGGTGGGGGTTAACTTCGCACAGTCGTGTTACATCAGTAAAGTCTTGTCAGCTTTTGTCAGCTTTTACCAGTCAGTCAGTTTTTTTTCTCTTTCATTCATTCATTCATTCATTCATACATTCATTCTTTCTTTCTTTGCTGATAGTGGAACCCATTGTTGCATTTAGTTTCCACTCTCAGCAAAATGACGTCATTTCAAAAAGAAAAAGAAGAACTTTAGCTTGGATTACATCGCTGAATCCTTTTTGGACAGGAACTTACTTTCTAATTGTCCCAAATAAGTGGCTTTCTCCTGAGCCCATTTTAATGTGGAGAAACTCACTTGTAACAATTTCCTCGACGACGTGTCGTACAGCGCTTTCTGTTCTAATCGTGCAGATCTGCTCAAATGACAGAGATTATCAAACAAAACTTTCAGTGCACTGTGAAAGTATCAAAATAAAAAGGCCTTGTTAAGTCATGACACAAGCTCCTCATCTCAGGAGGGTAAATCATACCATTAGCATGGTTTATCATACCATCATACTAATTGGCAGGCTCAACTTCACAACAAAAGAAAAATCATCAGCTAGATTAACTCCAAACCAACCATCAGCTGCACAACACACAACATAAGCCTAAAGTCTTATTAGCTATGAGTTTAATCCCCAGGTCTGTGCTTTTCACTCATTTAGGCCACAGATCTATTTTATTCAATCTTCCTTTTTCTTTTTCCGTCATCATAAAACATGTGACATGTTGTCATGAACTTCACAAAAGAAGTTTGTTCCGACGTATTCAGAGTTGTGTATCTAGGTACAGGATTCACTCGCACATCAAAACAGGAAACTCAGTGTTTTAGAGTCTCCACTCAACACACAACAAACTCCAACACATCCCATTCACTCGTGCTAGAATTCAATCACCTTTCATTAATCTAAGAACGATCAACTAATTTGCATATCAGCTATTAACCCACTAAGATGACAGGGCAACAGAAATGTATGTTCAAAATGTATCCCAAAAGACAATTTCCCTCATACAGTAAATTACTTGTGCTGCATCAATCAAGCAGGAAGCATCTCCCAATTTACTATATCAACAACTAAATTTATTGTCTGATCACTGGTTGGTCAAACCAGAATCTTTTTTCCCACGAAAGTTAAACTGTTGTCCTGCAACCCAGAGAGTCAATTTTTTGCATTGGATAAATTCAGCATTTGATAACAAGTGTCTGCTAAATTGACACTATTTTAACACTGATGAAAGTTAACAAGCTTGTTCTTAAAGCTGCCTTTCCTACACATTTCTCTGCTATTATTTGATCATTTCTTAACTAATGTGCTATGAGTCCACTGGTTTTTGCATCACACTAAGTGACTTGGACAAGATGATAAACAGACTCACACGCTTAAGATGTTGTCTAATATTCATGAGTTATTTTGTGTTTGGAAGTGTTAGTAGGGTTAATGCATGTTCTGCTTGTGTGTGTGATTTTGTATGTTTCTTTTTTGCAGTGTTTCAGACTCCTTCTCAATTTTCCAACTTAAGCAGTCAGTTTTCTTTTCCCCAGGTTTGCTAACCCAAATTTTGATTTCCCACATTGAATAACAAAATTCCTATGTGTTCTCACCACTCCTCTCTGTTGTCTGTTGTCCTCTCACTCTGTTATCCTCTCCCACTTCAACAGTCCAATAGCCGGCAGTTCTCCTTCAGCTTTGTCCTGTGTTCCACTGTCTCTTCTTGCCATTTTACTCCAAAGGTGGCAAATGTCAAACTCCAACAGTCTCCTCAGTTCTCCTCAAAAGTTTTCTTCACATGCACAGCTTGTTGGAAACACAGTGCCATTCATCCGATCAGTCAGGATGATGGGTTTGCTCTTCTTCTCTGATCCACAATACACCCGGGCCTCCGGGCCTGTGGTGCTGTCTGAAACCATCCACATTTCACCAGGATTTGTGTTGCTGGCTGATGACATCCACAAAACACAAGGGCCTGTGATACTGGCTGATGCCATTCACATTACACCAGGGCCAGTGGTGTTGGCTGAGGACATTCAAATTACACCTGGGTTTGTGCTGCTGGCCAATACCATCCACGTTTCACCAGGGCAAGTGTTGTTAGATGAGGCCATACACATTACAACAGGGCCTGTGCTACTGGCTGAGGACATCTACATTTCACCAGGGCCTGTGTTGGTGGCTGATTCCATCCACAATATACAAAGGCCTGCGTTGCTGGCTAAGGCCATCCACATTTCACCAGGGCCTGTGGTGTTGGCTGGGGACATGCACATTACGCCAGGGCCTGTGGTGCTGGCCAATATCATCCACATTTCACCAGGAAAAATGTTGTTGGCTGAGGCCATCCACATTACACCAGGGCCAGTGCTCCCTGTGAGGCCATATTGACCACACCAGGGCCTGTGCTGCTGGGTGATGCATCCTCCTTTCCCCAGGGCCTGCGTTGCTGGCTTAGGCTATCCACATTTCACCAGAACTACGTTGCTGGCTCATGCCATCCACTTTACATCAGGGCCTGTGCTACTCGTTGATGGCATCCCCATTACACCCGGGCCTGTGGTGCTGTCTGAAACCATCCACATTTCACCAGGGTCAGTGTTGTTGGCTGTGGCCATCCACATTACACCACTGCCAGTGCTCCCTGTGAGGCCGTCTTCACCAGACCAGGGCCTGTGCTACTGCCTGATTCCATCAACATTACACCAGATCCAGTGTTACCAGTGAGAACAGCTTCACCAGACTAGGGTCTTTGCTAGTGCCTGATGCCATCCACATTATATCAGGGCCACCGCTTCCTGTGAGGCCATCTTCACCACACCAGGGCCTGTACTGCTTTCTGAGGCCATCTACATTACACAAGGGCCTGTGTTTCTGGCTTAGACCAATTAAATTTCACCAGGGCCTGTGCTACTCGTTGATGCCATGCACATTACACCAGGGCCTGTGGTTTTGGCGGTTACCATCCACATTTTTACCAGGGCCAGTGTTGTTGGATGAGGCCATCCACATTACACCAGGGCCTGTGCTACTCGATGATACCATCCACATTTCACCAGGGCTTGTGTTGCTGGCTGATGCGTTCCACAATACGCAAGGGCCTGTGCTACTGGCTGAAGACTTTCACATTACGCCAGGGCCAGTGGTGCTGGCTAATACCATCCACATTTCGCCAGGGCTAGTGTTGTTGGATGATGCCATCCACATTACACCAGGGACAGTGGTTCCTGTGAGGCCATAATCACCACACCAGGGCATTTGGTGCTGGATGAGGCCAACTTCACCACACCAAGGCCCGTACTGTTGGATGAGGCCATCCAAATTACACCAGGGACAGTTCTTCCTAAGAGGCCATCATCACAACACCAGGGCCTGTGCTACTCGATGATACCATCCACATTACACACGGGCCTGTGGTGCTGTCTGAAACCATCCACATTTCACCAGGAATTGTGTTGCTGGCTGATGACATCCACAAAACACAAGGGACTGTGATACTGTCTGATGCCATTCACATTACACCACTGCCAGTGGTGTTGGCTGAGGACATTCACATTACACCAGGGACAGTGCTCCCTGTGAGGCCATCTTCACCCCACCACGGCCTCTGCTGCTCATTGATGCCATCCACATTACACCTGGCCCTGTGCTGCTGGCTGAGGACATCTACATTTCACCAGGGCCTGTGTTGGTGGCTGATCCCATCCACAATATACAAAGGCCTGCGTTGCTGGCTGAGGCCATCCACATTGCACCAGGGCCACTGCTCCCTGTGAGGCCATATTGACCACACCAGGGCCTGTGCTTCTGGCTGATACCATTCTGATTACACCAGGGCCTGCGTTGCTGGCTCATGCCATCCATATTACACCAGTGCATGTGATGCTGTCCGAAACCATCCACATTTCACCAGGGCTTGTGTTGCTGGATGATGCCATCCACATTTCACCAGGGCCTGTGCTACTGCCTGATGCCATCAACATTACACCAGATCCAGTTCTACCTGTGAGAACATCTTCACCAGACCAGGGTCTATGCTAGTGCCTGATGCCATCCACATTATATCAGGGCCACTGCTTCCTGTGAGGCCATCTTCACCACACCAGCGCCTGTACTGCTTTCTGAGGCCATCTACATTACACAAGGGCCTGTGTTGCTGGCTTAGACCAATTAAATTTCACTAGGGCCTGTGCTACTCGTTGATGCCATGCACATTGCACCAGGGCCTGTGGTTTTGGCGGTTACCATCCACATTTTTACCAGGGCCAGTGTTGTTGGATGAGGCCATCCACATTACACTAGGGCTTGTGCTACTCGATGATACCATCCACATTACACCAGGGCTTGTGTTGCTGGCTGATGCGTTCCACAATACACAAGGGCCTTTGCTACTGGCTGAAAATTTTGACATTACACCAGGGCCTGTGGCGCTGGGTAAGGCCATTCACATTACACCAGGGTGTGTGGTGCTGACCAATACCATGCATATTTCACCAGGGACAGTGTTGTTAGATGAGGCCATCCACATTACAACAGGGCCTGTGCTACTGGCTGAGGACATTTACATTTCACCAGGGCCTGTGGTCATGGCTGAGGACAACTACATTTCACCAGGGCCAGTGGTGTTGGCAGAGGACATTCACATTTCACCAGGACCTGTGGTCATGGCTAAGGCCAACTACATTTCACCTGGGCCTGTGTTCATGGCAGATGCCATCCACATTACACCGGGGCCAGTGTTGTTGGCTGAGGACATTCACATTTCACCAGGGCCTGTGGTGCTGGCCAATACCATCCACATTTCACCAGGGCCTGTGATACTGGCTGATGCCATCCACATTACACCAGGGCCAGTGGTGTTGGCTGTGGACATGCACATTACGCCAGGGCCTATGGTGCTGGCCAATACAATCCACATTTCACCAGGAAAAGTGTTGTTGGCTGAGGCCATCCACATTACACCAGGGCCAGTGCTGCCTGTTAGGCCATATTGACCACACAGGGGCCTGTGCTGCTGGGTGATTCCTCCTTTCACCAGGGCCTGCGTTGCTGGCTGAGGCTATCCACATTTCACCAGAACTACGTTGCTGGCTCATGCCATCCACTTTACATCAGGGCCTGTGCTACTCGTTGATGGCATCCACATTGCACCTGGGCCTGTGGTGCTGTCTGAAACCATCCACATTTCACCAGGAATTGTTGTTGCTGCCTGATAACATCCACAAAACACAAGGGCCTGTGATACTGGCTGATGCCATTCACATTACACCAGGGCCTGTGCTGCTGGCCAATACCATCCGCATTTCACCAGGGCAAGTGTTGTTGGCTAAGGCCATTCACATTACACCAGGGCATGTGGTGCTGGATGAGGCCATCCACATTACACCAGGGCCTGTGATAACAATACGCAAGGGCCTGTGCTACTGGCTGAAGACTTTGACATTACGCCAGGGCCTGTGGTGCTGGCCAATACCATCCACATTTCACCAGGGCCAGTGTTGTTGGATGAGGCCATCCACATTACACCAGGGCCTATGCTACTCGATGATACCATCCACATTTCACCAGGGCTTGTGTTGCTGGCTGATGACATCCACAATACGCAAGGGCCTGTGCTACTGGCTTAGGACATTCACATTACACCAGGGCCAGTGGTGCTGGCCAATATCAACCACATTTCACCAGGGCCACTGTTGTTGGCTGAGGCCATCCACATTACATCACGGTCTGTGATGCCGGCTTCTACCATACACATTACACCAGGGACAGTGCTTCCTGTGAGGCCATCTTCACCCCACAAGGGCCTCTGCTGCTCGTTGATGCCATCCACATTTCACCAGGGCCAGTGGTGTTGGCTAAGATAAGATAAGATAAGATAAGATAAGATAAGATAAGATAAGATAAGATAGAACTTTATTAATCCCTCGGGTGGGTTCCTCTGGGAAATTCGACTTCCAAAAAAAGCACAGCAACGACCGAAGTTACAGTTACAGAATTGTTATATATATATATATATATATATATATATATATATATATATATATATATACACACACACACACACACACACACACACACACACACACATATAAATACAGAGACAAATATAAATAAAATATACAAAGGGGATAAATAGAATAAATAGGAATAAAAAATAAAAATACAAGTGAATTGCACATTTCAAGTATTGAGTCTATTGCACTGTTGACTATTTACAAAAAGTATTGCACAAGGTATTGTACAGTGAGGTGAAGAAGCACTACAGCTTAGTTGTTCCCCCCTCCTTTGTCCTCCTGTTTCCTGTTTCCCCTCCCTCTCCCCTCCAGAGAGGAGTTAAACAGTTTGATGGCGTGTGGGACAAAGGAGTTTTTAAGTCTGTTAGTTCTTGTCTTGGGGAGAAGCAACCTGTCACTGAACAGACTCTTCTGGTTGTTAATGGCCGTGTGCAGAGGATGCCTGGCATTGTTCATAATGTCCAGCAGTTTCTTTAATGTCCTTTTCTCTGCCACTGTCACCATAGTGTCCAGCTTCATGCCGGCCACAGAGCTAGCCTTCCTGATCAGTTTCTCCAGCCTGGATGAGTCCCTCTTTGCTGTGCTGCTCCCCCAGCTCACCACAGCATAGAAAAGTACTCCAGCAACCACCGACTGGTAAAACATCCTCAGGAGCTTCCTGCAGATGTTAAAAGACCTCAGCCTCCTGAGGAAGTACAGTCGGCTTTGGGCTTTTTTATACAGGTGCTCTGTGTTGCATGACCAGTCCAGTTTATTGTCCACCCACAGCCCGAGGTACTTGTACTTGTTGACCACCTCCACCTCCTCCCCCTCTATCTGAACCGGCAGTGGACCTTCTCTGGACCTCCTGAAGTCCACAACCAGTTCCTTAGTCTTTGAGGTGTTGAGTTGCAGGTGGTTTGTGTGACTCCATGCGACAAAGTTCCTCACCAGACTTCTGTACTCCTCTTCCTGATCATCCCAGATACACCCCATGATGGCCGTGTCATCTGCAAACTTCTGAATATGGCATAATTCAGAGTTGTAGCAGAAGTCAGAGGTGTACAGGGTGAAGAGAAGAGGGGACAGCACAGTTCCCTGTGGTGCTCCTGTGCTGCTGACCACTGTGTCAGACGTGATGTCCTTCAGCCTGACGTACTGTGGTCTGTCGGTGAGGTAGTCGGAGATCCAAGCCACCAGGCAGGGGTCCACCTCCATCCTGTTCAGTTTTTCCTGAAGCATACTGGGCCGGATGGTATTAAAGGCACTGGAAAAGTCAAGAAACAGTATCCTGACCGTGCCTTTTCCCCCATCCAGGTGTGAGTGGGCTCTGTGTAGGAGGTACAGGATGGCATCCTCCACTCCGACACCCGCCTTGTATGCAAACTGTAGTGGGTCCTGGGCATGTTGTACCTGTGGTCGGAGGAAGTTGAGGAAGAGCCGCTCTAGAGTCTTCATAAGATGTGACGTCAGTGCCACCGGTCGGAAGTCATTCAGCTCATTGGGCCGGTTCCTTTTAGGGACCGGGACGATGCAGGATGTCTTCCATAGGGCGGGCACTCTCCCCAGTCGCAGACTGAGGTTGAAGACTCGTTGTAGCGGCTCCCCAAGTTCAGCAGCACACGCCTTAAGCATCCTAGGACACACCTTGTCTGGGCCTGCTGCCTTTCTGGGGCGAAGCTTCCTCAGTTGCCTCCTGACCTGATCCACTGTGACACTGGGAGATGTTTGGGAGGAGGAGAGGGGGGGAGATGTCTTGCTGCTGAGAGAGGGATTGGAGGAGGGGGGTGTCATGGTGTCAGGAAGGGGGGGGGGGGAAGCGAGGGAGGCAGGAGAGTGGGGAGAGGACTCTGTAGTGAAGGTGAGGGTGGGGGGGTTGTGGGCTGGTCAAACCTGTTGAAGAAGTTGTTGAGTTCGTTTGCCTTCTCCACAGTCCCCCCCACTGTGCTTTTCTTGGTGTTGTGGCCTGTGATGGTTTTCACCACCAGGCCCTGGTGGTTTTCACCCCACCAGGGCCTCTGCTGCTCGTTGATGCCATCCACATTACACCTGGGCCTGGGCTGCTGACAGATATCATGCACATTTCACCAGGGCCAGTGGGGTTGGCTAGGGCCATTCACATTACACCAGGGTGTGTGGTGCTGACCAATACCATCCATATTTCACCAGGGACAGTGTTGTTAGATGAGGCCATCCACATTACAACAGGGCCTGTGCTACTGGATGAAGACTTTCACATTACGCCAGGGCCAGTGGTGCTGGCCAATACCATCCACATTTCACCAGGGCCAGTGTTGTTGGACGAGGCCATCCACATTTCACCAGGGACAGTGTTGTTAGATCAGGCCATCCACATTACAACAGGGCCTGTGATACTGGCTGAGGACATTTACATTTCTCCAGGGCCTGTGGTCATGGCTGAGGCCAAGTACATTTCACCAGGGCCTGTGTTGTTGGACGAGGCCATCCACATTACACCAGGGACAGTGCTTCCTGTGAGGCCATCATCACCACACCAGGGCCTGTGGTGCTGGATCAGGCCATCCACATTACGCCAGGGCCTGTGGTGCTGGCCAATACCATCCACATTTCACCAGGGCCACTGTTGTTGGATGAGGACATCCACATTACACCAGGGACAGTTCTTCCTGTGAGGCGATCATCACCACACCAGGGCCTGTGCTACTTGCTGATGCCATCCACATTACCTCTGGGCCTTTGCTGCTGACCAATATCATACACAATTCACCAGGGCCAGTGGTGTTGGCTATGGCCATTCACATTACACCAGGGTGTGTGGTGCTGACCAATACCATCCATATTTCACCAGGCACAGTGTTGTTAGATCAGGCCATCCACATTACAACAGGGCCTGTGATACTGGCTTAGGACATTTACATTTCACCAGGGCCTGTGGTCATGGCTGAGGCCAACTACATTTCAATAGGGCCTGTGTTGGTGGCTGATCCAATCCACAATATACAAAGGCCTGTGCTACTGGCTGATGCCATCCACATTACACCAGGGCCAGTGCTCCCTGTGAGGCCATCTATACCACACTACTGCCTGTGTTGCTGGCAGAAGCCATCCACATTACATCCGGCCCTGTGGTGTTGTCCGAAACCATTCACATTTCAACAGGGCTTTTGTTTCTGCCTGATGACATCCACAAAACACAGGGGCCTGTGATACTGGCTGATTCCATCCACATTACACCGCTACCAGTGCTTTCTGTGAGGCCATCATCACCACACCAGGGCCTGTGGTGCTGGATGAGGCCATCCACATTACACCAGGGCCTATGGTACTGGCCAATACCATCCACATTTCACCAGGGCCAGTGTTGTTGGCTGAGGCCATCCACATTACACCACTGCCAGTGCTTCCTTTGATTCATTCATCACCACACCAGGGCTTGTGGTGCTGGCCAATACCATCCACATTTCACCAGGACCACTGTTGTTGGCTGAGGCCATACACTTTACACCAGGGACAGTGCTTCCTGTTAGGCCATCTTCACCACAACAGGGCCTGTACTGTTGGCTGAGGCCATCCACATTACTCCAGGGACTTTGGTGCTGGCCAATATCATCCACATTTCACCAGGGAAAATGTTGTTGGCTTCTACCATCCACATCACACCAGGGACAGTGCTTCCTGTGAGACCATCTTCACCCGACCAGGGCCTCTGCTGCTTGTTGACGCCATCAACATTACATCAGGGTGTGTGCTGCTGACCAATACCATCCATATTTCACCAGGGCCACTGTTGTTGGCTGAGGCCATACACATTACACCAGGGACAGTGCTTCCTGTGAGGCCATCATCACCAAACCACTGCCTGTGTTACTGGCAGAGGCCATCCACATTACACGCGGGCCTGTGTTTCTGCCTCATGACATCCACAAAATACAGGGCCTGTGATACTGGCTGATGCCATCCACATTACACCACTACCAGTGCTTCCTGTGAGGCCATCATCGCCCGACCAGGGCCTGTTGTGCTGGATGAAGCCATCCACATTACAGCAGGGCCTGTGGTGCTGGCCAATACCATCCACATTTCTCCAGGGCCAGTGTTGTTGGCTGAGGCCATCCACATTACTCCACTGACAGTGCTTCCTTTGATTCATCCATCACCACACTTCAGGGCCTGTGGTGCTGGCCAATACCCTCCACATTTCACCAGGGCCACTGTTGTTGGCTGAGGCCATACACTTTACACCAGGGACAGTGCTTCCTGTGAGGCCATCATCACCACACCAGGGCCTGTGCTACTTGCTGATGCAATCCACATTACACCTGGGCCTTTGCTGCTGACCAATATCATGCACAATTCACCAGGGCCAGTGGTGTTGGCTAAGGCTATTCACATTAGACCAGGGTGTGTGGTGATGACCAACACCATCCACATTTCACGAGGGCCCGTGTTGTTGGCTGATGCCATCCACATTACACCAGGGACAGTGCTTCCTGTGATTCCATCATCATCACACCAGGGCCTGTGGTGCTGACCATTACCATCCACATTTCTCCAGGGCCACTGTTGTTGGCTGAGGCCATACACTTTACACCAGGGACAGTGCTTCCTGAGAGGCCATCTTCACCACACCAGGGCCTCTACTGTTGGATGAGGCCATCCACATTACACCAGTTCCTTTGGTGCTGGCCAATACCATCCACATTTCACCAGGGCCACTGTTCTTAGCTGAGGCCATACACATTACACCAGGGACAGTGCATCCCTTGAGGCCATCTTCACCACACCAGGGCCTGTTGTGCTGGCAAATACCATCCACATTTCACCAGGGCCTTTGCTACTTGTTGATACCATCCACATTGCAACAGGGTTTGTGTTGCTGGCTGATGCGATCCACAATACACAAGGGCCTGTGCTACTGGGTGAAGATATTCACATTAGACCATTGCCAGTGGTGCTGGCCAATACCATCCACATTTCATCAGGACCACTGTTGTTGGCTGAGGCCATACACTTTACATCACGGACAGTGCTTCCTGTGAGGCCATCTTCACCACACCAGGGCCTGTACTGTTGGCTGAGGCCATCCACATTACACCAGGGCCTTTGGTGATGGCCAATACCATCCACATTTCAAGAGGGCAACTGTTGTTGGCTTCTACCATCCACATTACACCACGGACAGTGTTTCCTGTGAGGCCATCTTCACCCGACCAGGGCCTCTGCTGCTCGTTGATGCCATCCATATTACACGAGGGTGTGTGGTGCTGACAAATACCATCCATATTTCACCAGGGCCACTGTTGTTGGCTGAGGCCATACACATTACACGCGGGCCTGTGTTTCTGCCTCATGACATCCACAAAACACAGGGGCCTGTGATACTGGCTGATGCCATCCACATTACACCACTACCAGTGCTTCCTGTGAGGCCATCATCACCACACCAGGGCCTGTGGTGCTGGATGAGGCCATCCACATTACTGCAGGGCCTTTGGTGCTGGCCAATACCATCCACAGTTCTCCAGGGCCAGTGTTGTTGGCTGAGGCCATCCACATTACACCACTTCCAGTGCTTCCTTTGATTCATTCATCACCACTCCAGGGCCTGTGGTGCTGGCCAATACCATCCACATTTCACCAGGGCCACTGTTATTGGCTGGGGCCATACACTTTACACCAGGGACAGTGCTTCCTGTGAGGCCATCTTCACCACACCAGGGCCTGTACTGTTGGATGAGGACATCCACATTACACCAGGGACAGTTCTTCCTGTGAGGCCATCATCACCACACCAGGGCCTGTGCTACTTGCTGATGCCATCCACATTACATCTGGGCCTGTGGTGCTGACCAATATCATGCACAATTCACCAGGGCCAGTGGTGTTGGCTATGGCCATTCACATTACACCAGGGTGTGTGGTGCTGACTAATACCATCCATATTTCACCAGGGACAGTGTTGTTAGATCAGGCCATCCACATTACAACAGGGCCTGTGATACTGGCTGAGGACATTTACATTTCTCCAGGGCCTGTGGTCATGGCTGAGGCCAAGTACATTTCACCAGGGCCTGTGTTGGTGGCTGATCCAATCCACAATATACAAAGGCCTGTGCTACTGGCTGATGCCATCCACATTACACCAGCGCTCCCTGTGAGGCCATCTTTATCACACCACTGCCTGTGTTACTGACAGAAGCCATCGACATTACATCCGGGCCTGTGGTGTTGTCCGAAACCATTCACATTTCAACAGGGCTTGTGTTTCTGCCTGATGACATCCACAAAACACAGGGGCCTGTCATACTGGCTGATGCCATCCACATTACACCACTACCAGTGCTTCCTCTGAGGCCATCATCACCACACCAGGGCCTGTGCTACATGCTGATGCCATCCACATTACACCTGGGCCTTTGGTGATGACCAATATCATGCACAATTCACAAGGGCCAGTGGTGCTGGCTAAGGCTATTCAGATTACATCAGGGTGTGTGGTGCTGACCAATACCATCCACATTTCACGAGGGCCAGTGTTGTTGGCTGAGGCCATCCACATTACACCAGGGACAGTGCTTCCTGTGATTCCATTATCACCACACCAGGGCCTGTGGTGCTGGCCAATACCATCCACATTTCACCAGGGCCACTGTTGTTGGCTGAGGCCATACACTTTACACCAGGGACAGTGCTTCCTGTGAGGCCATCTTCACCACACCAGGGCCTGTACTGTTGGATTAGGCCATCCACATTACACCAGGTCCTGTGGTGCTGGCTAATATCATCCACATTTCACCAGGGCCACTGTTCTTAGCTGAGGCCATTCACATTACACCAGGGACAGTGCTTCCCTTGAGGCCATCTTCAACCAACCAGGGCCTCTGCTGCTCATTGATGTTATCCACATTACACCTGGGCCTGTGGTGCTGACCAATATCATGCACATTTCACCAGGGCCAGTGGTGTTGGCTAAGGCTATTCACATTACACCAGGGTCTGTGGTGCTGTCCAATACCATCCACATTTCACCACGGTTTGTGTTGCTGTCTGATGCGTTCCACAATACACAAAGGCCTGTGCTACTGGCTGAAGACATTCACATTACACCAGGGCCTGTGGTGCTGGCCAATACCATCCACATTTCACCAGGGCCACTGTTGTTAGCTGAGGCCATACACTTTACACCAGGGACAATGCTTCCTGTGAGGCCATCTTCAACACAACAGGGCCTGTACTGATTGGCTGAGGCCATCCACATTACTCCAGGGACTTTGGTGCTGGCCAATACCATCCACATTTCACCAAGGCAAATGTTGTTGGCTTCTACCATCCACATAACAGAAGGGACGGTGTTTCCTGTGAGGCCATCTTCACCCGACCAGGGCCTCTGTTGCTTGTTGATGCCATCCACATTACACCAGGGCCTGTGCTACTGGCTGATGGCATCCACATTACACAAGGGCCTGTGATACTGGCTGATGCCATCCACATTACACCAGGGCTAGTGGTGTTGGCTGAGGATATTCACATTACACCAGGGTGTGTTGTGCTGACCAATACCATCCACATTTCACCAGGGACAGTGATACTGGCTGAGGACATTTACATTTCACAAGGGCCTGTGGTCATGGTTGAGGCCAACCACATTTCACCGGGGCCTGTGTTGGTGGCTGATCCCATCCACAATATACAAAGGACTGTGCTAATGGCTGATGCCATCCACATTACATCAGGGGCATTGCTCCCTGTGAGGCCATCTTCACCACACCACTGCCTGTGTTGCTGGCAGAGGCCATCCACATTGCACCAGGGACAGTGCTCCCTGTGAGGCCATACACCAGGGCCTGTGGTGCCGGCCAATACCATCCACATTTCACCAGGGCCACTGTTGTTGACAGAGGCCATACACTTTACACCAGGGACAGTGCTACTAGCTGATGCCATCCACAATACACAACGGCCTGTGCTACTGGCTGATGCCATCCACATTACACCAGGGCCAGTGGTTTTGGCTGAGGACATTCACATTACACCTGGGCCTGTCGTGCTGAACGATATCATCCACATTTCACCAGATCAAGTGGTGTTGGCTATGGCCATTCACATTACACAAGGGTGTGTGCTACTCGTTGATACCATCCACATTTCACCAGGGTTTGTGTTGCTGGCTGATGCGATCCACATTTCACCAGGGCCAGTGTTGTTAGCTGAGGCCATCCATTTTACACCAGGGCCAGTGCTCCGTGTGAAGCCATCTTCACCACACCACTGTGTGTTGCTGGCAGAGGCCATACACATTGCACAAGGGCCAATGCTCCCTGTGAGGCCATATTCACCACACCAGGGCCTGTGCTGCTGGCTGATACCATCCACATTTCACCAGGGCCTGTGATTTTGGCTGATGCCATTCACATTACACCAGGGCCAGTGGTGTTGGTTGAGGACATTCACATTACACCTGGGCCTGTGGTGCTGAACCATTTCATGCACATTTCACCAGATCAAGTGGTATTGGTTATGGCCATTCACATTGCACCAGAGTGTGTGCTGTCCAATGCCATCCATATTACACCAGGGCCAGTGCTCCCTGTGAAGCGATCTTCACCACACCACTGTCTGTGTAGCTGGCAGAGGCCATCCACATTGCACCAGGGACAGTGCTCCCTGTGAGGCCATCTTCAACACAACAGGGCCTGTACTGATTGGCTGAGGCCATCCACATTACTCCAGGTACTTTGGTGCTGGCCAATACCATCCACATTTCACGAAGGCAAATGTTGTTGGCTTCTACCATCCACATAACACCAGGGACGGTGTTTCCTGTGAGGCCATCTTCACCCGACCAGGGCCTCTGTTGCTTGTTGATGCCCTCCACATTACACCAGGGCCTGTTCTACTGGCTGATGCCATCCACAATACACAAGGGCCTGTGCTACTGGCTGATGCCATCCACATTACACCAGGGCCTGTACTGTTGGCTGAGGCCATCCACATTACTCCAGGGCCTGTGGTGTTGGCCAATACCATCCACATTTAAAGAGGGCCAGTGTTGTTGGCTGAGGACATGCACATTACACCAGGGCCAGTGGTGTTGGCTGAGGACATTCACATTACACAAGGGCCTGTGCTGCTGGCCAATACCATCCACATTTCACCAGGGCAAGTGTTGTTGGCTAAGGCCATTCACATTACACCAGGGTGTGTGGTGCTGACCAATACCATCCATATTTCACCAGGGACAGTGTTGTTAGATGAGGCCATCCACATTACAACAGGGACAGTGCTTCCTGTGAGGCCATCTTCACCACACGAGGGCCTGTGCTGGTGGCCTAAGCCATTCAAATTACACAAAGGCCTCTGGTGCTGGCCAACACCATCCACATTTCACCAGGGCCATTGTTGTTGGCTTAGGCCATCAACATTACACCAGAGACTGTGATGCCGGCTTCTACCATCCACATTACACCAGGGCCTGTGCTTCCTGTGAGGCCATCTTTACCCCACCAGGGCCTTTGATGCTCGTTGATGCCATCCACATTAGGGCCTGTGATGCTGGCTGATATCATGCACATTACACCAGGGTGTGTGGTGCTTTACCAATACCATCCATATTTCACAAGGTCCAGTGTTGTTAGATTATGCCATCCACATTACACCAGGTCCTGTGCTGCTGGCTGAGGCCATCCACATTGCACCGGGGCCATGGGGTTGGATGAGGACATTAACATTACACCAGGGACTGTGTTACTGGCTGAGGCCATTCACATTGCAGTAGGGCCTGTGCTGCTGGCTGAGGCCACCTATATTTCAAGAGGGCCTGTGTTGATGGCTGATGCCATCCACAATACACCAGGGCCAGTGATTTCTGTGAGGCCATCTTCACTAGACCAGGGTCTGTGCTGCTTGCTGATGCCATCGAAAATACACCAGGGCCAGTGATTCCTGTGAGGCCATCTTCACCAGACCAGGGCCTGTGCTGCTAGCCATCCAAATTACCCAAGGGCCTGTGTTTGGCCGAAAAACCCCACATTTCACCAGGGCCTGTGGTGTTGCTGGATGAGGCCATCCACATTACACCAGGACCTGTGCTACTCGTTGATACCATCCACATTTCACCAGGGCTTGTGTTGCTGGTTGATGCGATCCACAGTACACAAGGGCCTGTGCTACTGGCTGAGGACATTCAGATTACAACATGGCCTGTTGTGCTGGCCAATACCATCCGCATTACACCACGGACAGTGCTTCCTCTCAGGCCATCATCACCACACCAGGTCCCGTGGTGCTGGATGATGCCATCCACATTACACCAGGGCCTGTGGTGCTGGCCAATACCATCCATATTTCACCAGAGCCACTGTTGTTGGCTTAGGCTATACACTTTACACCAGGGACACTGCTTCCTGTGAGGCGATCTTCACCACACCAGGGAATGTGCTGTTGGAAGAGGCCATCCACATTACACCAGGGCCTCTGCTACTCGATGATACCATCCACATTTCACCAGGGATTGTGTTGCCGGCTGATGCGTTCCAGAAAACGCAAGGGCCTTTACTACTGGCTGAGGATATTCACATTACACCAGGGCCTGTGGTGCTGGCCAATATAATCCACATTTCACCAGGGCCACTGTTGTTGGCTGAGGCCACACACATTACACAAGGGACAGTGCTTCCTGTGAGGCCATCTTCAGGAAACAAGTGCCTGTGCTTTTGGCTGAGGCGATCCACATTACATCACGGCCTGTGATTCCGGCTTCTACCATCCACATTACACCAGGGACATTGATTGCTGTGTGGCCATCTTCACCCCACCAGTGCCTCTGCTGCTCGTTGATGCCATCCACATTACACCTGGGCCTCTGGTGCTGACCGATATCATGCACATTTCACCAGGGCCAGTGGTGTTTGCTATGGCCATTCACATTACACCAGGGTGTGTGGTGCTTTACCAATACCATCCATATTTCACAAGGGCCAGTGTTGTTAGATTATGCCATCCACATTACACCAGGTCCTGTGCTGCTGGCTGAGGCCATCCACATTGCACCGGGGCCATGGGGTTGGATGAAGACATTAACATTACACCAGGGACTGTGTTACTGGCTGAGGCCATTCACATTGGAGTAGGGCCTGTGCTTCTGGCTGAGGCCACCTATAGTTCACTAGGGCCTGTGTTGATGGCTGATGCCATCCACAATACACCAGGGCCAGTGATTTCTGTGAGGCCATCTTCACTAGACCAGGGTCTGTGCTGCTTGCTGATGCCATCGAAAATACACTAGTTCTTTGTGATTTTTGTATTATTGTACTTGGTTTGAGGTATTCAATGGTTTCTAGTTTCGATCCCTTGCCCTTCTCGTTTCTCTGTGTCCCCTCTGTTCTGTAAGTCTGTGTCTGCATGTTTGAGTTCCCCTCCGTGTCTATCGGTTCTTAGAGTCCTCTGCCTTATGGTTTATGTCTCTGTGTTTCTTAGTTGCTGTCTCCACGGTGTCAAGTTCGCGTCTCTGTGTGATCCTTCCTGTTTTACTTTGAAGGTCCGTGACTTATGTGAATGTGTCCTGCTTTGCTTGTCTCGTCAGTTCTAATTTCCCCCAGCTGTGCTCTCCTTCTGTGTCTCATTCTCCTCGTTACTTCCCAGTGTATTTAGACCCTGTGTTTCTCTGAGTCAGTGTTGCGTCGTACCCTCAACAAGCTGTGTGTGTGTTTTGCCTCCGTGTTGCCAGTGTTTTGTTTCCAGTTCAGTGTTTTGTTTCCAGTTCAGTGTTTTCTGCTTCAGTGTTTTAGTCCACCAGCGTTTTTGTTTGTCTTTTGATGCCTTTAGTTAGTAAGAGGGTTTCCAGCAATAAAGCTGCTCTTTAAGTTGAACTTCTGTGTCTGAGTCCTGCATTTTGGATCCACCACTCCTGCTTGCCCGCCTGCCACACAGCCAAACATGACAGAACGACGCAACCATCAAATGGATCCTGCGGACTCACAGTCTCAGTATCTCGCGCAGTTGTGGAATTACTGCCGGGGCGTAATCCACGCTGAGGACACCCCCAAGAGACTCATTCAGGTGGTCTTTTTCGACAACTTTTTGTCTTCCACCCTCTGCACAGCTGGTTTTTTGGACATTAACAGATTAAAACAACTAATAACAGCTCTGAGGGCCAGGATTTGCTTCGAACTGTTTGGCATGGGCGGTCCAGGCAAGGAAGGGTCAGCTACCCTCCTGGAATCCCTCGCTGCCTGGTATTCTCAGCATCAACATCCTTTCCCATCAAGATTTATCACTAAATCATTCGATCCTCCCTTAAGAGAGAAACTGCATCCTCGCTGCCTTCACCCCAGTACACCAGTGTCACCTGTGTCTCCAGTAGCTCAGCTCCCAGTGTCACCTGCCCCGCAGCCTCCCTCAGCTCGGTTAGCCGCCCCGCAGCCTCCCTCAGCTCGGTTAGCCACCCAGCAGCCACGCTCAGCTCGGTTAGCCACCCAGCAGCCACGCTCAGCTCGGTTAGCTACCCTGCAGCCACTCTAAGCTCGGTTAGCTACCCCGCAGCCACTCTCAGCTCAGTCTCCAGAGTCACCAGTGTCACTGTCAGTTCAGTCACCAGAGTCACCAGTATCACTGTCAGCTCAGTCTCCAGAGTCACCCTCAGTTCAGTCTCCAGTGTCACCCTCAGTTCAGCCTCATGACAGAGGCCATCTTCACCACACCATGGAGTGTGCTTGTGGATGAGGCCATACACATTACACCAGGGCCTGTGGTGCTGGCCAATACCATCCACATCTCACCAGGGCCACTGTTCTTAGCTGAGGCCATCCACATTACACCAGGGACAGTGCTTTCCTTGAGGCCATCTTCACCCAACCAGGGCCTCTGCTGCTCGTTGATTCCATCCACAATACACAAGGGCCTGTGGTGCTGACCAATATCATGCACATTTCACCAGGGCCAGTCGTGTTAAATGAGGAAATCCACATTTCATCAGGGCCTGTGGTGCTGGCCAATACCATCCACATTTCACCAGGGCCACTGTTGTTGGCTGAGGCCATACACATTACACCAGGGACAGTGCTTCCTGTGAGGCCATCTTCACCACACCACTGCCTGTGTTACTGGCACAGGCCATCCACATTACACCCGGGCCTGTGGTGTTGTCCGAAACCATCCACTTTTCACCAGGGCTTGTGTTTCTGCCTGATGACATCCACAAAACACAGGGGCCTGTGATACTGGCTGATGCCATCCACATTACACCACTACCAGTGCTTCCTGTGAGGCCATCATCACCACACCAGGGCGTGTGGTGCTGGATGAGGCCATCCACATTACACCAGGGCCTGTGGTGCTGGCCAATACCATCCACATTTCACCTGTGCCAGTGTTGTTGGCTGAGGCCATCCACATTACACCACTGACAGTGCTTCCTGTGATTCCATCTTCACCACACCATTGCCTGTGGTGCTGGCCAATACCATCCACATTTCACCAGGGCCACTGTTGTTGGCTGAGGCCATACACATAACACCAGGGACAGTGCTTTTGGCTGAGGCCATCATCACCACACCAGGGCGTGTGGTGCTGGATGAGGCCATCCACATTACACCAGGGACAGTGCTACTCGTTGTTGCCATCCACATTACACCAGGGCCTGTGGTGCTGGCCAATACCATCCAAATTTCACCAGGGCCACTGTTGTTGGCTTAGGCAATACACTTTACACCAGGGACAGTGCTACTGGCTGATGCCATCAACAATACACAAGGGCCTGTGCTACTGGCTGATGCCATCGACATTACACCAGGGTTTTGGCTGAGGACATTCACATTTCACCAGAGCCTGTGTTGCTGGCTGATGTGATCCACAATACACAAGGGCCTGTATTGCTGGCTTAGACCATCCACATTGCACCAGGGCTAGTGCTCCCTGTGAGGCCATCTTCACCACACCAGGGACTGTGCTGTTGGCTGAAACCATCCACATTACATCAGGGCCATTGGTTCTTGCCGATGTCATCCACATTTCACCAGGGCCAGTGGTGTTGGCTAAGGCCATCCACATTACACCAAGGTCTGTGGTGCTGGCCATTACCATCCACATTTCACCTGGGACAGTGTTGGTAGATAAGGCCATCCTGATTACAACAGGGCCTGTGCTACTGAATGAGGCCATCCACATTATACCATAGCTAGTGCTCCCTCTGAGGCCCACTTCACGACAGCAGGGCCTGCGCTGCTGTCTGAGGCCACCTATATTTCACGAGGGCTTGTGTTGCTGGCTGATGCGATCCACAATACACAAGGGCCGTTCAGGAGACAGGAGGACAGGAGACAGGAGGACGGGCAGCAGGTGAGTAAATGACGGAAGTGACGGACAAGGTAAGCGACTCATGTTGTAACTGACGTCAGACGCCGGAGATTTTGGCGGAAAATTAAAGCAAATGGTAGTTTAGATTTGAACAAATTCATTTAAGCTTCAGCATTACCAAATACACTTATCAATTGTCTTATAACTAACACTATTTGTCTAAATAATCTCCAACACCCTGGAGAACAACGAGGAGAGTTTAGAGACTCTCCAAGATTACATCGATCAGTGCTTTCAGGATCTCGTGATGAAGAAGACCCCGTGTGCAGCTTCCCCGGCCAAAGCTGAGACGCCGTCGTCGAAAAGACAACGCCCGGCAGATTTCCCCGGCTCAACATCGCCAGCCGGCAAAGATATTGCCAACATATTGGAGTCAATCGACAAGCGATTGTCCAGTTTCGACGCAAGGCTGTCCTTGGTGGAGATTCTTCACCGAGAATTTAAATGCTTGCGAGAATCCCTGGAGTACAGCCAGCAGCAGGTGGAAACGCTTGCTGCTGAAAATGCCACGCTAAGGGAGTCGGTGAAATGTCTCACAGATAATGTTACCCAGCTCAATAGAGAAAATAAAAAAATAAAAGAAACAGTTATCGATCTACAAGCTCGTAGCATGCGTGATAATCGGGTATTTTCTGGTATTCCAGAAGCCGCTGGAGAGGACGCGGAGACCACGGTAAAAAGCTTCATCAAAACCCACCTGAAGCTGCCGGAGGACACTGTGAAGAACATCGTCTTTGATCGGGTACATCGCCTCGGCCCCATTCGGGCTACGGCCGGGAGACCACGTCCTATCGTGGCCAAATTCGGCCACTTCAAACAAAAGCAACATGTGAAAAGCCGCGGCAGGGAATTAAAAGGAACGGACTTCAGCGTGAACGACCAGTTCCCCAAAGAGATCTTGGAACGACGCAGGGTCCTTTTCCCAATCTGACGCGGCTTCATCCAGAAGGGCTCCCGCGCTGTCATCGCTGTGGACCGGCTGTACGTGGACGGACAGCTCCACCGCGACCCCAACATCACTCCGTGGCTGTATTAACCTCACACCAGATAAGAATCAGCTACACCATTTCCCTATCCACTCACACTAACTTGCATTAACATCTGTTTAACTTACCAGTATCAAATCGCATCTTAAAGTGTGATTTCATAGCAGAATTAACACCGTCACTCTCCGTCAGTGATTTAATTGGAATGTTTACGTTTTGTTTCTGTTTTTTTTTTTCTTCTCGTTTTTTTTCTTCTCGTTTTTTTTTTTTTTTTTTCCTCCTCTCTTTTCCCCCTCTTGGTTTTATGCTGCTCACCCCTGTCCTTGGTTTCTTTCTTTATTCCTTTCACTGCCTCGATCACCTGCTTCGACACTCATCCACAAACATCCTTTATTTCGACACATACGCACCATGCGCTCAACGGCAGCACATTTACATCAGTCAGACAGCGCACACAGTCATATAAGATACACACACACTTAAGCCAAGCCTACTCATATTAGTAACTATGCATACACAAAGTCAGACTCAGGGAGCATCTCGCCACACATTTTTTCTCTCTCTCCTTCTCTTTATTTATGAACAAGTGACGTATTCTCTCCACCTGTCTAAGCGACGCACACAGCATACATCCCTAGTTATACACAAACATCTATGGGTACACTGAGGTTCATTACATGGAATATAAATGGAGCTGGCTCCAGAGAAAAGAGGTTAAAAATATTTAACCAACTCAAAAAACTACAGGCGGATGTTGTCCTATTACAAGAGACCCACAGACCTCTTAGAGGTTCGAATGAACTTAAAACACCTGAGTTTCCCAATGTGTTCTCAGCTTGTTATAATTCTAGACAAAGGGGAGCAGCAATTTTAATACATAAAAATATTAATTTCACAGTAATCGATACAGTTATAGATCCAGAGGGCAGATTCTTAATCATTAAACTATCTATACGTGATAAAAAGCTATGTATTGCAAGTGTATATGGTCCAAATGTTGATGATCCCTCATTCTTTCACGGTTTTTTCAGTGCACTCTCTGAACACTTAGATGGCACACTTGTTCTTGGAGGTGACCTCAACCTTGGACTAAATGAAGACATGGATAGGCTCAATACAGCGGGAACTCAGCGTAATTGGCAGTCCACAAATATAATCAAACAATATATGAGCGACTTTGGTCTTTGCGATGCATGGCGCTCCCTTCACCCCACCAGTAAGGAATATACTTTTTTCTCACATGTCCATCACTCCTACTCTCGTCTGGATTATTTTTTGGTCAGCAGCTCACTGCTGAACGACATTTCAGACACTGAGATTCACCCTATAGCTGTCAGCGATCATGGTCCTGTATCTTTAACACTAATGCACAAGAATAATACTACGCCAAGAAAAAACTGGAGATTTAATATATCACTACTTAAAGATGAAGACTTTATTAAATATTTTAAAAAAGAGTGGACTTCATATTTGGACTATAATGACACTCCCGAAACATCAGCTTCTGTTCTATGGGAAGCAGGGAAAGCTGTGATGAGAGGTAAAATAATTTCTTTCTCATCACATAATAAGAAAAAAGAAAACAAAAATATTCAGGAATTAGAAAAAAACATCAAATCACTAGAAGAAGCCTACGCGTCCCACCAAGATCAGGAAACATTGAACAAAATACGCAAAACAAAACTAGAATTAAATGAGATAATTGATAAAAAAAACAAAATTCTTAGTACAAAGACTACGCCTACAAAATTATGAACATGGTAATAAATCCGGTCAATTTCTAGCAAACCAGCTAAAAATAAATAAAGAAAAAACAACTATATGTGCTGTTCAAGATTCATCTGGGAACACATTATATGAACCGATACAAATAAACAACATTTTCAGGGATTTCTATAAAACGTTGTATTCACCACAAATAAACCCATCTAAAAAAGAAATTGATCAGTTTTTGGACAACATAACTCTTCCAAAATTATTGGACACTCAAGCAATGGCACTGGATTCACCACTGACACCAGGTGAACTCCAGGAAGCCCTGATAAGTATGCACAATAATAAGGCTCCAGGTCCAGATGGCTTTCCTGCAGAATTCTACAAAGAATTCTGGTCGATTCTAGCACCAGTTTTCTACAGAACGTTGTTGGAAATTAAAGAAAAGGGCAGACTTCCATCAAATATGAATTCTGCAAACATTAATCTCCTGCTAAAACCAGGCAAAGACCCTGTATATCCCTCAAGCTATCGTCCAATATCCCTTATAAATGTAGACCTTAAAATAATCTGCAAAGCTCTCTCAAAGAGACTGGAGAAAATAACCCCCTTCTTAATTCATCCTGACCAAACTGGTTTCATAAAAGGTAGGCACTCATCAACAAATACACGTAGATTACTTAATTTGATAGACTACTCATACAGTAAAAACCTAGAAACTACAATATTCTCTCTAGACGCAGAAAAAGCATTTGACAGAGTTAACTGGAAATTTCTATTTGCAACTTTACACAAATTTGGTTTTGGATCCTCTTTCATAAACTGGTTAAAAATATTATATAATTCCCCAACAGCTTGTGTTAGAACAAATGACCAGACATCCTCCAGCTTCTGTCTCTTGAGGGGCACCAGGCAGGGATGCCCACTCTCCCCTTCACTATTTGCAATTTTTATTGAACCACTAGCAGCAGCAATTAGACAGAATTCAGTAATTAAGGGCATAAAATGCAAGAACGTGGAACATAAAATCAGCCTTTATGCGGATGATGTGTTACTCTTTCTCCAAAATTCACAAACCAATATCTCTGGGGTGATTGAATTGATAAACTCTTTTGCAAGAATATCAGATTACTCAATTAACTGGTCAAAATCTACAGTCCTACCGATTAATTGCTCCTTCCATAATTCCTCTTCTACACCACTGCAATCGGGAAATATAAAATATTTAGGTATTAATGTTTCTCCCAAGCTTGCAGATCTAACTAAATTAAACCATATCCCACTTTTAAAGAAGGTAGAAGATGATCTGGCTAGATGGAAATGTCTACCCATATCACTCATGGGAAGGGTTGCCGCTATAAAAATGATGGTCTTACCAAAAATAAATTATTTATTCTCAATGATCCCAACTAAACCACCACAAGATTGGTTCAGATCTCTAGATTCATGTATGTCCAAATTCCTTTGGAAAAATAAACCCCCACGTATAAGCTTAAAAACACTACAAAAGACCAAGGATAAAGGAGGACTAGAACTGCCTAACTTTCAGCACTACTTCTTAGCCAACAGGCTTCAGTTTATCTCAGGATGGCTAAAACACACCCTCTTAGATGAACCTTGGCTAGATGTAGAACAAGCACTCTGCAATAATCTAGAGATCTCAGACCTACCATTTATCAGCTCAAACATCCAACGACATGAATGCTTTAAAAGCATCAACATCAGCTCTTCTCTGACAGCATGGTGGGAGTTTCTAAAATTGACGGCGTCTTCATTAATCCCATGCAAACGTACACCTATCTGGAACAACCCTGACATATTACAAAACAATAATATGATAAACTTTTCAGATTGGAGTGATAAAGGAATCAAATATTTAGAACATATACTAGAAGGAACAGAATTTATTTCATTTGACGGACTAGTTACACAATATGGGATCAACAAGAAAAGATTTTTAGAATATCAACAAATTAAATCCATAGTAAAAAAGAAATTTAAACCGGGTCAAGTTGAACTACAAACACCACCAAGTGTGGTTCAATTTCTTACTCTTAAACCCCCCAAATTACTATCCAAAATATACAGAATGCTTTCTAAAACAGATGAATCAATATCACTTCCTATTGCAAAATGGGAAGCGGATTTATCAGTTAACTTAGACCTAAACTTCTGGTCTCAGATTTGCTTAAAAACCTTTCATCTAATTAGAAATCCCAGTCTTCAATTAATTCAATACAAAATATTACATAGAGTGCACTATACAGGTCATCGGATGTTCAAGATGGGCTTTACGTCTACCAACAACTGCTCACACTGCCAAACCAATTCACCGGACAATTATATCCACGCTCTTTGGTTCTGTCCACCAGTTCAGAAGTTTTGGCGCGAGATATGTGAAGACTTATCGAAGTGTCTGAAATGTAACATTCCAACTTCCCCCTTAGTGTGTTTGTTGGGCAGCTTAGATAATGTCACTTCAGAAAAGAATATCGCCCATATGGTTTTCACTGCCCTATGCATAGCCAAGAAAACAGTCCTCATGAACTGGAAAAATAAAAATAATCTTAATTCTAACCAATATAGAAATTATCTATTAGATTACATTAGTCTTGATACAGCCTCTGCCACCACATCAGATCAATTGCTCTGGGCTCCTTTGATCAGCTCCATCACCTAGTGGGGGTGGGGGGTCATAGTTTGGTCCCGCCTTCACTGTTGTGATTGGTGTGGGGGTAGGGACAGGCTTAGGGCGTCGGGGGGTTCCCCGGAGGCATCTTCCTTGGGGGGCTCAACCCGGGGTAGCGGTCATGTCCGGTTAGGGGATCTGTTGACTCTCAGGTGACTGTTTCCTCGCGGCTGCGTGCAGCGGGGCTAGGGGAGGGTCTGTGCTGACGGACGTGGGTTACTGACCTGGTAGCCTGGCTGCCCCTGGGTGGGTCCGGGATGGGCGTGAGGTTCTGGGGGCGCTCCGTCTCTGGGCTGGGACCCGGACCGGGCCTCGGGGGCTTGGGTCCTGGTTGGTGTGTTGCCGGGGTTGTGGGCGGGTGGGTGCATGGGGGCCCAGCCCTGGAGCAGGGTGCCGCCGGTGCGTCGAGCCACCTGGGGGGCTCTTCAACTGGTGGGGGAGATTGTCACATCTTGCAGGAGCTTTCCTCTCCTCAGGAGCTCCCTCTGCAGGAGGGGGAGATACAGGAGAGGTGGAGGAAGATCTCAGCCTGGGTGTTTATTGTCTTATGTAGTCTGGAAGATGAGTGGCTGGTGGGGTGGGTGCAGTTTTCTCTGTGGTGGGGTTGGGTGGACTGTCCCGGGCTCTGTGGGGCCGGGCGGCGCTGCTGCACTGGGCCCGGTCTGGATGGGCCTGGGCCCCCTTTCCCTGGCGGGTCGCGGAGTATGGGGGTGCCTACTGGGGTCAGCGGGGGAGCTGGCCCCAGGGAGGGGTCACTTGCCCCTCCCTTCCTTCCCTCCCCATCTCCAGCTGCCGCCCTCTTCCCGCTCTACCACAACCACCCACACATGCAGGGCCTTGGAGTAGGGGTATGTCACCAGGGTGCAGAGGAGGCTACCCCCCCCTCTGTCCCCTTCTGGCTGCCTCTGCCTCAATTTTATCCCACAACTTAGACATTCACATTACTCACACTCTCATTACACATACATATAGGATCTTGGGGGTGGGCACGATACACGGAGTCCAAAGTACCATCAGGGTGTACACCCCACCCCTGGCATCGTTGCCCACCTCTCAATTTTAAATACACGTAGACATTGAGGGCTAGCAGGAGGGACCATGCGCTTACCTGCTGCTCTCTGGCAGGTAGCTCCAAGCCCTCCTGGGTTTTAAATGCACCTTAGAACACACATGCATCAACATTACAATGAGCGGGTGGAGGGAGGTTTGGAGTCTTCTCTCACCCCCATTCTCTGCGACCTGCTGGAGCAGGGGGGCTAGGACTAGGAGGAGGAGTTGGCCGTCCGACTGCGGTCTGGAGTGTGGAGCCTTCCTGCTGCTGCGGAGTCGGGGCGGTCTGCCTCCCCCCACCGCAGGGAAAAGGGAAACACCACCTGGGTCTGGGTGCAGTTCCCCCCTCCAGGGGCGGGGGCACCTAGACCCGGTTTGTAGAGTACGCTTGGGGAGTGTGATCGTGTGTACAACGTCTCTTTATGCCTGTCTCCACGTTGGTTGAGTGTGGAGTAAGTGCATATGAGAGCATGAGGGTGGGAATGGATGTTTGTATCTGTGTGTGCCTGTATGTCTGTGTCTATATGTCAGGTTGGGTGTCAGGCGCCACCTCTCTGGGGACATCTCAGGCCCTCCAAGGTTTGGAGGCCTATCTCCCCCTACCACCACTTCCCCTGCCAGTGGCGGACCCCCTCAGACATCGGTGCGTTGGTGGTTCTTTGTGTCCGGGGATGGGCGTCCAGGTACACACCGGCTCACTCCTTGGCGGCCACTTATCGGGGCCTGGAGCCTGGGGCTCGCTCGGGCCACTTCGGAGGTGGGGTGCCCCCGGCCTCTCGGCCTGGGGCTCGGTCACTCAGGCGCAGCTGGCTGCCGGCGGAGCTCACGGGCGCGTCACTGCAACTCCCCCTGGCTTCTGCTCCGCGGCTGCTGAGTGAGCCCTCATCTGGGACTCTCCTCAGCTCTTTCCGGGACAGTGGCGCAGCTGCCCCTCTGTTGGTCTTCCTTGGTCTCTTGTGTTCTGGGGGCCTCTGGATGTCTGGAGTTTTGATCTCCTCCACACCTGCTTCACGCCCTGGAGGACGGGGCTGTGGCCCCCCCACACCCTCTAGCAGATTATTACATGAAGGAACCTTTTAAAAAACAAAAAACAAGCGCGTCCATGCTCACAGGTGTACACACGGGTGATCACACCCACAAACTACACCCTTTTTGGCTCCTACCTCAAAGCACACTGTGTTCTGTTGATCTTATGTGTTGCACAATAATGTTTAACATTTAGTATTTACTGTCATATTCCCATATATCATTGTGATGTTGTTTATTCTATTACTCTTGTTCTCTTCTGCTTGCTTTCTTTTTTCTTTCTCAGCAGGTGACCCAGGTGATTGATATATGCATTTTTTTTCTTTTTTTCTTCTCTTTTTTCTTTTTCTGCTCATTCTGTTGGTTTTTGCCCTTCTCCCCCGTCCCTCTTCTCAGCTGTTTCTCTTTCCCTCTTTCTTTCTCCCCTTCTTTCCCCCAGTCAAGTCTGTCCCGTATTCAGTAAGTGAAAATAAAATAAACAATAAAAGGTGAATCAAATGGACCATTACGGCAAGGCTGGGATGGTCAGTTTGGTAAAGTAAATCCGTTGGGCATCTTTCTTTGCCTTTAGACAACAATTCTGATGGCAGAAGAGCCAAACGGGACAGGCCAAAAAGGAGAAAAAAAAAAAAAAAAAAAAAAAAAAAAAAATGATAGCGGCACAAACGTAAATTTTTGCAGAACAAACCAGCACAAACGTAGCACAAATGTTTGACATCAATTTTGTTCGATTCCATTAATGTGGGGGGGCTGGTTGACCTTTTGACCTTTACATTTTCATTAATATCTTTAAAACAGAGACAGCACAAACGACAATTTTGTGTGTGTGTGTGTGTGTGTTTGGGGGGGGGGGGGCTGGTTGACCTTTACATTTTTATTAATATCTTTAAAACAGAAGCCGCACAGACCAGCACAAACGTTGATTGACACCCATTTTGTTTGATTTAATTAATGTGGGGGGGCTGGTTGACCTCTGATGACCTCTAGAAATTTTGATTAATATCTTTAAAATGATAGCAGCACAAACGACAATTTTTGCAGCACAAACCAGCACAAACGTTTGATACCACTTTTGTTGGATTTGAAGAAGGTGGGGGGGCCAACTTCACTCACATATGTCATGTCTACTGAATTCACATTTTTCATGCCTGTGGAGTTTATTATATGGACGTGGTGACAGTGTAAAGACAGCCTGCTCTTCTGATTTAACTTTTCAAGCATTCACACTAATTAGTGTTTAAACCTCCCATGGTTCTATATCTGGGGATGTGGCTTTGGTTTGCACTGATGAAAGCTTATAGTTGAAATGTGTTTGACGGTAAATGGTCAATAAAGAAGACAGCATTTTGTTTTGTTTTTACACAATGATTTTGTCATGTGCTGTGTGCAGGCAGGAACTGTGGACCCAATGTGCAGACACTTGGAGGTAAAAGTGTGAACTCAAAACAGCTTTAACGCTAAACACAAATATAACAAAAGCAAGAATACCAAAAGAAACTTACACAGGCAGCCAAACAGAACACACAGCATAGGATGAGGGAGATCGCAACAAAGACCAAAGAAAACTCAGGGCTTACATACCCAGAGAGAGCCATCAGGGAATGGGAGACAACAGAGAAACACAGCTGGGACAAATAAGGGTAGCGAGACAAGGGAAGCAAATCCAGATACATTAACATGAGACATGGACTTTCAAAGTAAAACAGGAAACATAACACAGACGACGCGGACTTGACGAGGGGATACAGCAGACAGGGGGAGACAGAACAACTATGTAACACAGAGACAGAAACCAGAAGACAGAACTCTAAGAAACCAAAAGACTAGAAATGATAAATAATGGCAAAATCAAAGTTCAATAATAATGTAAAACTCAAAATTTTGGGTCAACGAACCCAGGCACCCTAACAGATTTATTTTTACAGTTAATTTTTTTCTATTTAATTATTTAGTTACAGTCCACCATACCTCTGATCCCCTGTCAATCCATCCACCCCCTTTTTAATGGTGTATCTGATTCAGGGTCATGAAGGGCTGGAGCAGCTGTCACAGACTGAGCAAGGTACACCCTGTACAGGTCACCAGTCCATGGCAGTGTCCCACTGTGTGTATTTTAAAAAGTACCGCATCTTAAAAACCACGGCTGCAGATAGATGGCCTTGGCAACTCTTCACTACATTATGAGGGGGATTTTATTATAGCAAATAACAAAAAAAATGGACCACTCATGATCTATTCAAAATACAATCTAGAGATGTTTTAGTCCCTTAAAGCGAGCTAATTATGTTTATTTCCAGCTCCATACTTTAATTTGTGCACTACAGCAAATTTGTGTGATTCATTGCTGAAAATATGCTTATTTATCCTATACTGAGTCTTGGTGCAGTCCTTCAATTTATCTTCCATTTGAAATATGCCAGTTTAGCTGTCCTCTCTTTGAGCCAACCTTTGTCTTATTGGCTGCTCCTCAGAAGTTTTGAATAGCAGGTGGGTGGTACTTCTGTGCTTGGAGCAGGGATTACTTGTACATATACTGACCTCATTATTTGAAACTTGGCCCATGTTCGATATGAGCATTCACCATTTATATATACACAATATCTGTTGGTGTGTGTGTGTGTGTGTGTTAGAAAATATGGAAAAGGAATATTAAGTATTGGTCGAGGAGTTTGATTTCCAAACCAAATGCAAATCTTACTTTCATTCAGCAGTCCACCTTTTCTCAAAGCTCAGTTAAAGACACTTTTGACAATGTCATCTGGGTTGTAGCTTTGTTCCTGAAGATGTGCATGTCTTCAGGAATGAAAAGAAAGAAAGAAAGAAAGAAAGAAGTCCAGGAGATCTGAGTAGTTATTATGTCTGATGAAAAGAACAATCGAAAACAACCAAGGCACTTTGTCTTCAGGTATTTGTATTAGGATCAGCACAGATTTCACTCTCTGGCGTTATTTATAGCATAATAAGACATTTTACTTTTAAAAATCAAGGACACCAACAAGGCAGATAGGGCACATGCACTGGGGCCACAAATGTCCCAGGTTTAGTCCGTAATTCAATTCAATTCAATTTTATTTATATAGCGCCAAATCACAACAAAAGTCGCCTCAAGGGGCTTCATAGATACAGAGAAAAACCCAACAATCATATGACCCCCTATGAGCAAGCACTTTGGTGACAGTGGGAAGGAAAAACTCCCTTTTAACAGGAAGAAACCTCCAGCAGAATCAGGCTCAGGGATGGGCGGGGCCATCTGCTGCGACCGGTTGGGGTGAGAGAAGGAAGACAGGATAAAAGACATGCTGTGGAAGAGAGCCAGAGGTTAATAACAGATATGATTCAATGCAGAGAGGTCTATTAACACAGCGGTCCCTAAGCGCCACGGACTGGTTCATGCCCGACAATATTTTTACGGACCGGCCTAGTACCGGTACCGTAAAAAAGAAGATTTATTCATAACACACGTGAAAAGACCCAGGAAAACAGAGTTAACGATAAAAACGATGACAAAATAACACTAAAAAACCGATAAAAATCCTGAAAACCATACATTTCACACCTGAGCCTCAACTCTCAACTCTCGTGGCCCGGTACCAAACGACTCACGGACCGGTACCGAGGCCCGGGGGTTGGGGACCGCTGTATTAATACATAGTGAGTGAGAAAGGTGACTGGAAAGGAAAAACTCAATGCATCATGGGAATCCCCGGCAGCCTACGTCTATCGCAGCATAACTACGGGAGGATTCAGGATCAGGATTTTGCTCTAAGTGCTCTAATGGGGTGATATGGTACTACAAGGTCATTAAGATAAGATGGGGCCTGATTATTCAAGACCTTGTATGTGAGGAGCAGGATTTTGAATTCAATTCTGGGTTTGAAGGGAAGCCAAAACAGGAGAAATATGCTCTCTCTTTCTAGTCCCTGTCAGAACTCTTGCTGCAGCATTTTGGATTAGCTGAAGGCTTTTCAGCGAGTTTTTTGGACATCCTGATAATAATGAATTGCAGTAGTCCAGCCTGGAAGTAATAAATGCATGAACTAGTTTTTCAGCGTCACTCTGAGACAGGATCTTTCTAACTTTAGAGATGTTGCGCAAATGGAAGAACGCAGTCTTACATATTTGTTTAATACGTGCGTTGAAGGACATATCCTGGTCAAAAATTACTCCAAGGTTCCTCACAGCGTTACTGGAGGCCAAGGTAATGCCATCCAGAGTAAGAATCTGGTTAGATACCATATTTCTAGGCTTTTCAGGGCCGAGTACAATAACCTCAGTTTTATCTGAATTAAGAAGCAGAAAGTTAGCGGCCATCCAGGTCTTTATGTCTTTAAGACATTCCTGCAGTTTAACTAATTGGTGTGTGTTATCTGGCTTCATGGACAGATAGAGCTGGGTGTCATCTGCATGGCAGTGAAATTGTATGCTATGTCTTTTAATGATGCTGCCTAGGGGATGCATGTATAGTGTAAACAGAATTGGTCTTAGCACTGAACCTGTGGAACTCCTTAATTAACCTCAGTGTGTAAAGAGGACTCTCCATTTACATGTACAAATTGGAGTCTATTAGATAGATATGATACAAACCACTGCAGTGCAGTACCTGTAATACCTACAGCATGTTCTAATCGCTCTAATAGGATATTATGGTCGACAGTATCGAATGCTGCACTAAGGTCTAGCAGGACAAGCACAGAGATAAGTCCACTGTCAGAGGCCATAAGAAGATCATTTGTAACCTTCACTAAAGCTGTTTCTGTGCTGTGATGAGCTCTGAAACCTGACTGAAACTCTTCAAATAAGCCATTCCTCTGCAGATGATCTGTTAGCTGTTTGACAACTACTCTTTCAAGGATTTTTGATATGAAAGGAAGGTTGGAGATTGGCCTATAATTAGCTAAGACTGCTGGGTCTAGAGATGCTTTTTGAGTAAAGGTTTAACTACAGCCAGCTTGAAGGCCTGTGGTACATAGCCGATTATTAGAGATAGGTTGATCATATTTAAGATTGAAGAATTAATTAATGGCAGGACTTCTTTGAGCAGTTTTGTAGGAATGGGGTCTAAAAGACACGTTGATGGTTTGGAGGAAGTAATTATTGAAGTTAACTCAGAAAGATCAATTGGAGAAAAAGAGTCTAATATAACATCAATGGTACTAAGAGTAGCTGTAGATAATATTACATCTGTGGGATGATTATTGGTAATTTTTTCTCTAATGATAAAAATTTTATTTGTGAAGAAGTTCATGAAGTCATTACTAGTTAACGTTAAAGGGATGGTTGGCTCAAAAGAGCTCTGACTTTTTGTCAGCCTGGCTACAGTGCTGAAGAGAAACCGGGGGTTATTCTTATTTTCTTCAATCAGTGACGAATAGTAAGATGTTCTGGCTTTGCGGAGGACTTTCTTATAAAGCAACACACTATTTCTCGAGGCTAAATGATGATCCTCTAAATTTGTGACACGCCATTTCCTCTCCAGCTTACGAGTCATCTGCTTTAGGCTATGTGTTTGAGAATTATACCACGGAGTCAGGTACTTCTGATTTGAGACCTTAGTTTTCACAGGAGCTACAGTATCCAGAGTCGTATGTAGTGAGGAGGTTAAATTATTAACAAGATAATCGACCTCTGTTGGAGTAGTATTCAGATAGCTGCTCTGCTCTATGTTGGTACAGGGCATTGAAGATGATAACAGTGGGTGGATTATATTCTTAAACTTAGTTACAGCACTTTCAGAAAGACATCTACTTTGATAAAGTCTACTTTCCACTGCTGTGTAATCAATTATTTTAAATGTAAATGTTATCAGGAAATGATCAGACAGGAGAGGGTTTTCAGGAAACACTGTTAAATGTTCAGTTTCTATGCCATATGTTAAAACAAGATCTAGAGTGTGATTAATAAAGTGGTGGGTGGGTTCTTTTCCTTTTTATGAAAAGCCAATTGAGTCTAATAACAGATTAAATGCCATGTTGAGGCTGTCATTTTTAGCATCTACATGGATGTTAAAATCACCCACAATAATTATTTTATCTGAGCTGAGCACTAAATCAGATAAAAAGTCTGAGAAATCAGACAGAAACTCTGTGTAAGGAGATGGGGGGGGGGGGGGGGGGGGTAGCAGGAGGAGAGAAGCTGCAGAGATGCGTGTAAGACTGCAACTCTGCTTCCTGGTCCCAACTCTGGATAGTCATATTTTGGGGGGTTTAATAAATTTGTCCATATTTCTAGAAATGAGAGCTGCTACATCCAAAGTGGGATGGATGCCGTCTCTCCTAACAAGATCAGGTTTCCTCCAGAAGGTTGCACACCGATTCAATATTGCTTTTAGTGACCTCCGATTGGCGTAACCGGGTGTCATTACTGCCGACGTGAATTATGATTTTGCTGAATTTACGTTTATCCTTAGCCAGCAGTTTTGCATTTCCTTCAATGTCGCCTGCTCTGGCCCCTGGAAGACAATTGACTATGGTTGCCGGTGTCTCTAGCTTCACATGTCTGAGAACAGAATCACCAGTTACCAGAGTTTGACCCCCGGCGGGCGTGTCGCCAAGTGGGGAAAAACAGTTAGACACATGAACGGGTTGGTGGTGTACCTGGGGCTTCTGTTTAGGACTATGCTTCCTCCTCACCGTGACCCAGACGCCCTCTTTCCCCAGCTGCTTGGGGTGTGCCGGGGAACAGCTAGCGGGGCCTACGCTATCTTCGGCTGCACCAGTTACAGGGGCCTGGCTAACTACGGGTGAATGAAGGGTGTGAAGCCGAGTCTCCCTTCCAATGTGGATCACATCAGCCAGCAACACAGGCTCTTGTGAAATGTAGATGACCTCAGACAGCAGCGCAGGCCCTGCTGTCGTGAAGTTGGCCTCAGAGGGAGCACTAGCCCTGGTGCAATGTGGATGGCCTAAGCCAGCAATACAGGCCCTGGTGTGTTGACGATAGCCTCACAAGGAGCACATGCCGTGGTATAAAGTGGATGGCCTCAGCCAGTAGCACAGGCCCAGTTGTAATGTGGATGGCCTCATCTACCAACACTGGCCCAGGTGAAATGTGGATGGTAATGGCCAGCACCACAGACCTTGGTGTAATGAGGATGGCCTTAGCCAACACCACTGGCCCTGGTGAAATGTGGATGACATCGGCAAGGACCAATGGCCCTGATGTAATGTGGATGGTTTCAGCCAACAGCACAGTCCCTGGTGTGGTGAAGATGGCCTCACAGGAAGCACTGTCCCTGGTGTAATGTGGATGGCCTCAGCAAACAACACTGGCCCTGGTGAAATATCGGTGGTATTGGCCAGCACCACAGGCCCTGGTTTAATGTAGATGGCATCAGCCAGCAACACAGGCC
Source organism: Rhamphochromis sp. 'chilingali' (assembly GCF_963969265.1). Lineage (NCBI taxonomy): Eukaryota > Metazoa > Chordata > Actinopteri > Cichliformes > Cichlidae > Rhamphochromis > Rhamphochromis sp. 'chilingali'. Next base: position 17,824,933 of record NC_137940.1, on the reverse strand, counting down.
CTTGAGTATTGTGAATGGCATAAGCCAGCAACACCACTGGCCCTTGTGAAATGTGGATGGTTTCGGCCAGCAATACAGGCCCTTGGGTAATGTGGAAGGCTAGCAGCACTGGCCCTTGTGTAATATGGATGGTAACAGCCAGCACCAAAGGCCCTGGTGTGGTGATGATAGCCTCACAGGAAGCACTGTCCCTGGTGTAATTTGGATGGCCTCATCCAACAACACTGGCCCCGGTGTAAAGTGGATGGCATTGGCAAGCACCACAGGCCCTGGTGTAATGTGAATGGCCTCATCCAACAACACTGGCCCTGGTGAAATGTGGATGGTATTGGCCAGCACCGCAGGCCCTGGTGTAATATGAATGTCCTCAGCCAACACCATTGGCCCTGATGTAATGTGGATGGTATTGGCTAGCACCACAGGCCCTGATGAAATGTAATTGGCCTCAACCATGACCACAGGCCCTGGGGAAATGTAAATGTCCTCAGCCAGTAGCACAGGCCCTGTTGTAATGTGGGTGGCCTCGTCTAACAACTCTGTCGCAGGTGAAATATGGATGGTATTGGTCAGCACCACACACTCTGGTGAAATGTGCATGATATCGGTCAGCACCACAGGCCCAGGTGTAATGTGGATGGCATCAACGAGCAGCAGAGGCCCTGGTGTGGTGACGATGGCCTCACAGGAAGCACTGTCCCTGGTGTAATGTGTATGGCCTCAGCCAACAACAGTGGCCCTGGTGAAATGTGCATGGTATTGGCCAGCACCACAGGCCCTGGTGTAATGTGAATATCCTCAGCCAGTAGTAAAGGCCCTTGTGTTTTGTGGAACGCATCAGCCAGCAACACATTCCCTGGTGAAATGTGGATGGCCTCATCCAGCACCACAGGCCCTGGTTTGGTGATGATTGCCACACAGGAAGAACTGTACCTGGTGTAATGTGGATGGCCTCATCCAACAGTACAGGCCCTGGTGTGGTGAAGATGGCCTCACAGGAAGCACAGGCCTTGGTGTAATGTGGATGGCCTCAGACAGCAGCCAGGCCCTGGTGAAATGTAGATGGCCTCACAGGAAGCGCTGTCCCTGGTGTAATGTGTATTTCCGCAGCCAACAACACTTGCCCTCTTTAAATGTGGATGGTATTGGCCAACACCACAGGCCCTGGTGTAATGGGGATGGCATCAGCCAGTAGCACAGGCCCTTGTGTATTGTGGATCGCATCAGCCAGCAACACAAGCCCTGGTGAAATGTGGATGGTATTAGCCAGCACCACAGGCCCTGGTGTAATTTGAATGTCCTCAGCCAACACCACTGGCCCTGGTGTGGAAGGCTAGCAGCACTGGCCCCTGTGTAATGTGGATGGTATCAGCCAGCACCACAGGCCCTGGTGTGGTGATGATAGCCTCACAGGAAGCACTGTCCCTGGTGTAATTTGGATGGCCTCATCCAACAACACTGGCCCTGGTGAAATGTGGATGGTATTAGCCAGCACCACAGGCCCTGGTGTAATTTGAATGTCCTCAGCCAACACCACTGGCCCTGGTGTAATGTGGATGGCCTCATCCAACAACACTGGCCCTGGTGAAATGTGGATGGTATTGGTTAGCACCAAACACCCTGGTGTATTGTGAATGTCCTCAGCCAACACCACTGGCCTTGGGGTAATGGGGATGGCATCAGCCAGTAGCACAGGCCCTTGTGTATTGTGGATCGCATCAGCCAGCAACACAAGCCCTGGTGAAATGGGGATGGTTTCGGCCTGCACCACAGGCCTTGGTTTAATGTGGATGGCATCAACTAGTAGCACTGGCCCTTGTGTAATGTGGATCACATCAGCCAACAACACAGGCTCTGGTGAAATGTAGATGACCTCAGACAGCAGCGCAGGCCCTGCTGTCGTGAAGTTGGCCTCAGAGGGAGCACTAGCCCTGGTGTAATGTGGATGGCCTAAGCCAGCAATACAGGCCCTGGTGTGGTGATGATGGCCTCACAGGAAGCACTGTCCCTGGTGTAATTTGGATGGCCTCATCGAACAACACTGGCCCTGGTGTAATGTGGATGGTATTGGCCAGCACCACAGGCCCTGGTGTAATGTGAATGTCCTCAGCCAGTAGCACAGGCCCTTGTGTAATGTGGATGGCCCCATCCAGCAACACCACAGGCCCTGGTGAAATGTGGTTGTTTTCGGCCTGCACCACATGCCCTTGGGTAATTTGGATGGCTAGCAGCACAGGCCCTGGTCTGGTGAAGATGGCCTCACAGAAATCACTGACCCTGGTGTATTGTGGATGGCTTCAGCCATCAACACAGGCCCTCGTGAAATATAGGTGGCCTCAGCCAGCAGCACAGGCCCTACTGCAATGTGAATGGCCTCAGCCAGCAACACAGTCCCTGGTGAAATGTGGATGTCCTCATCCAACCCCATGGCTCCGGTGCAATGTGGATGGCCTCAGCCAGCAGCACAGGACCTGGTGTATGTGGATGGCATCAGCCAGTAGCCCAGGCCCTTGAGTATTGTGAAAGACATCAGCAAGCAACACCATTGGCCGTTGTGAAATGTGGATGGTTTCAGACAGCAACACAGGCCCTTGGGTAATGTGGAAGGCTAGCAGCACTGGCCCTTGTGTAATGTGGATGGTATCGGCCAGCACCACAGGCCCTGGTGTGGTGAAGATGGCCTCACAGGAAGCACAGGCCTTGGTGTAATGTGAATGGCCTCAGACAGCAGCTAGGCCCTGGTGAAATGTAGATGGCCTCAGCCGGTAACATGCGCTCTGGTGAAAGGTAGTCTGCCTCAGCCAGTGGCACAGAACCTGTTGTGGTGAATCCAGTAGTAAAGGCCCTTGTGTTTTCTGGAACGCATCAGCCGGCAACACAATCCCTGGTGAAATGTGGATGGTATCATCGAGTAGCACAGGCCCTGGTGTAATGTGGATGGCCTCATCCAACAGTACAGTCCCTGGAGTGGTGAAGATCGCCTCACAGGAAGCAGTGTCCCTGGTGTAAAGGGTATGGCCTAAGCCAACAACAGTGGCCCTGGTGAAATATGGATGGTATTGGCCAGCACCACAGGCCCTGGTGTAATGTGAATGTCCTCAGCCAGAAGCACAGGCTCTTGTGTATTGTGGATCGCATCAGCCAGCAAAACAAGCCCTGGTGAAATGTGGTCGGTATCAACGAGTAGCACAGGCCCTGGTGTAATGTGGATGGCCTCAGCGAGCACCAAAGGCCCTGGTTTGTTGATGATGGCATCACAGGAAGCACTGGCAGTGGTGTAATGTGGATGGCCTGAGCCAACAACACTGGCCCTGTTGAAATGTGGATGGTATTGGCCAGCACCAAAGGCCCTGGTGTAATGTGGATGGCATCAACGAGTAGCACAGGCCCTGGTGTAATGTTGATGGCATCATCCAGCACCACAGGCCCTGGTGTGCTGATGATGGCCTTACAGGAAGCACTGTCCTTGATGTAAAGTGTATGGCCTCAGCGTAATGTGTAATGTGGATGGTATTGGCTAGCACCACAGGCCCTTGTGTAACGTGAATGGCCTCATCCAACAACACTGGCTCTGGTGTAATGTGGATGGTATTGGCCAGCAACACAGGCCCGTTGATGCCATCCACATTAAACCAGGGCCTGTGGTGCAGGCCCAAACCATCCACATTTCACCAGGGCTTGTGTTCCTGGCCAATATAATCCACATTTCACCAGAGCCACTGTTTTTGGCAAAGGTCATACACATTACACAAGTGACAGTGCTTCCTGTGAGGCCATCTTCACCACACCAGGGCCTTTGCTGCTCGTTGATGCCATCCAGATTACACCTGGGCCTGTGGTGCTGACCGATATCATGCACATTTCATCAGGGTGTGTGGTGCTGACCAATCCCATCCATATTTCACCAGCGACAGAGTTGTTAGATGAGGCCATCCACATTACAACAGGGCCTGTGCTACTGGCTGAGGACATTTACATTTCACCAGGGCCTGTGGTCATGGCTGAGGCCAACTACATTTCATCACGGCCTGTGGTCATGGCTGAGGACATTCACATTACACCAGGGCCTGTGGTGCTAAGCAATACCATCCACATTACACAAGGGCCTGTGCTGCTAGCCTTCCATATTACCCAAGGGCCAGTGGTGTTGCTGGCTGATGCCATTCACAATACTCAAAAGCCTGTTCTACTGGCTGATGCTATCTACATTACAGTAGGGCCTGTGGTGCTGGCAAATAGCATCGACATTTTACCAAGGCCAGTGTTGTTTGCTGAGGCCATCCACATTACACCAGGGACACTGCTTCCTGTGAGGCCATCTTCACCACACGAGGGCCTGTGCTGGTGGCCTAAGCCATTCAAATTACACCAGGGCCTCTGGTGCTGGCCAACACCATCCACATTTCACCAGGGCCACTGTTGTTGGCTTAGGCCATCAACATTACACCAGAGACTGTGATGCCGGCTTCTACCATCCACATTACACCAGGGCCTGTGCTTCCTGTGAGGCCATCTTTACCCCACCAGGGCCTTTGATGCTCGTTGATGCCATCCACATTAGGGCCTGTGATGCTGGCCGATATCATGCACATTACACCAGGGCCAGTGGTGTAAGCCAAGGCCATCCACATTACACCAGGGTGTGTGGTGCTTTACCAATACCATCCATATTTCACAAGGGCCAGTGTTGTTAGATTATGCCATCCTCAGCCAGCAATTGCTAGGGATGATGCAATGATCGGGGACCATTCTTAATTTCGTTGTTCTCATGACAATGACAATAAAGTTTCTGATTCTGATTCAATGTGCATTGCACCGGGGCCATGGGGTTGGATGAGGACATTAACATTACACCAGGGACTGTGTTACTGGCTGAGGCCATTCACATTGCAGTAGGGCCTTTGCTGCTGGCTGAGGCCACCTATATTTCACTAGGGCCTGTGTTGATGGCTGATGCCATCCACAATACACCAGGGCCAGTGATTTCTGTGAGGCCATCTTCACTAGACCAGGGTCTGTGCTGCTTGCTGATGCCATCGAAAATACACCAGGGCCAGTGATTCCTGTGAGGCCATCTTCACCAGACCAGGGCCTGTGCTGCTAGCCATCCAAATTACCCAAGGGCCTGTGTTGTTGGCCGAAAACAACCACATTTCACCAGGGTTTGTGTTACTGGATGATGCGATCCACATTTCGCCAGGGCCAGTGTTGTTGGCTGAGGTCATCCAAATTGCAACAGGGCCAATGCTCCCTGCGAGGCCATATTCACCACACCAGGGCCTGTGCTGCTGGCTGATACCATCCACATTTTACCAGGGCCTGTGCTTTTGGCTGATGCCATTCACATTACACCAGGGCCAGTGGTGTTGGTTGAGGACATTCACATTAAACCTGGGCCTGTGGTGCTGAACCATTTCATGCACATTTCACCAGATCAAGTAGTGTTGGCTATGGCCATTCACATTACACCAGGGTGTGTGGTGCTGTCCAATACCATCCATATTTCACCAGGGACAGTGTTGTTAGATGAGTCCATCCACATTACAACAGGGCCTGTGCTACTGGCTGAGGACATTTACATTTCACCAGGGCCTGTTGTCATGGCTGAGGCCAACTACATTTCACCCGGGCCTGTGTTGGTGGCTGATCCCATCCACAACATACAAAGGCCTGTGCTACTGGCTGATGCCATCCACATTACACCAGGGCCAGTGCTCCCTGTGAAGCCATCTTCACCACACCACTGCCTGTGTTGCCGGCAGACGCCATCCACATTGTACCAGGGACAGTGCTCCCTGTGAGGCCATATTCACCACACCAGGGCCTTTGGTGCTGGCCAATACCATCCACATTTCACCAGGGCAACTGTTGTTGGCTTCTACCATCCATATTACACCACGGACAGTGTTTCCTGTGAGGCCATCTTCACCCGACCAGGGCCTCTGTTGCTCGTTGATGCCATCCACATTACACCAGGGTGTGTGGTGCTGACCAATACCATCCATATTTCACCAGGGCCACTGTTGTTGGCTTCTACCATCCACATTACACCAGGGACAGTGCTTCCTGTGAGGCCATCTTCACCACACCACTGCCTGTGTTACTGTCAGGGGCCATCCACATTACACGCGGGCCTGTGGTGTTGTCCGAAACCATCCACATTTCACCAGGGCTTGTGTTTCTGCCTGATGACATCCACAAAACACAGGGGCCTGTGGTGCTGGATGAGGCCATCCACATTACACCAGGGCCTGTGGTGCTGGCCAATACCATCCACATTTCACCAGGGCCTGTGTTGTTGGCTCAGTCCATCCACATTACACCACTGCCAGTGCTTCCTTTGATTCATTCATCACCACACCAGGGCCTGTGGTGCTGGCCAATACCATCCACATTTCACCAGGGCCACTGTTGTTGGCTGAGGCCATACACTTTACACCAGGCACAGTGCTTCCTGTGAGGCCATCTTCACCACACCGGGGCCTGTACTGTTGGATGAGGACATCCACATTACACCAGGGACAGTTCTTCTTGTGCGGCCATCATCACCACACCAGGGCCTGTGCTACTTGCTGATGCCATCCACAATACACCTGGGCCTGTGGTGCTGACCAATATCATGCACAATTCACCAGGGCCAGTGTTGTTGGCTGGGGCCATCCACATTACACCAGGGACAGTGCTTCCTGTGATTCCATCATCACCACACCAGGGCCTGTGGTGCTGGCCAATACCATCCACATTTCACCAGGGCCACTGTTTTTAGCTGAGGCCTGTGACAAAGTGGCTAGGACAGAATTCATTTGCCATTTGTCACTTGCGTATATTGTTATTCTGTGTTCTCTTATTTTACAGTCAGCCATAATGCTTTAATTTAGACATTGCTGGTGTAACTTCTGTTAACACACAATATCCCGGGTTTTGTTTGTGGTAACAGTAGTTACATTCTTTACATCCATGCATGTGTTTTAAAGCAAACACTACTAACCATCAGATCATCTGAATTCTCTTCTGTTTACAGGCACATGTCTAGTAAATTATGTTTCTTTGGTTATACTTACCATGGTGTCCATGTTGTGCTTGCAGGTCCTATATGTGAGACAGGTGTATGGGAAGGGCCGCCCACTACTTCCTGTTTATATAGGGTCATGAGGTCAATGATTGGATCACTGGGTGTAACCAAATGGAGGGTTTTTCATTTTGTATAGTATTGTTTGTTTTCTTTAAAGTAGCCTTTTGAGTTATATTGTATGCAGTGTTTTACTTTACAAACTATTTAGTTGAGTAAATGAGTTTGTCAGTTTCATGCATGACTTTATTCCTGTTCTTTGTTTAGAATTGTATTATTTGGTTTGACCTATTTTGCTCAATGGTAGGGACTAACGAGGTCAGGTGTGGGCAAAGTCTTGTATAAAGCCAGTGGGATTTTTGCATGCCTGATTGATTGTTTTATGGTAAAAGGGAGATGCTAGCAATAAAGTATGCTTAAAAAGAACTTCAATTGTCTGCTAATGCTATTTACTTATCACCTTCCTTGCTGCTTAAGTTATGCTACATCACAAGGCCATACACATTACACCAGGGACAGTGCTTCCTGTGAGGCTGTCAGGGTCCTGGGTCTCCTGACCCAGCGTTTTAGTTCTTTGTGATTTTTGTATTATTGTACTTGGTGTGAGTTATTCTATAGTTTCTAGTTTCGATCCCTTGTCCTTCTCGTTTCTCTGTGTCCCCTCTGTTCTGTAAGTCTGTGTCTGCATGTTTGAGTTCCCCTCCGTGTCTATCGGTTCTTAGAGTCCTCTGCCTTATGGTTTATGTCTCTATGTGTTACGGCGGGGTGCGCCGATGTGAATGGAAACAGGACCCAAAAGCAGATGCTGAAAGGCGGAGTTGTTGGCTGAACAGAAGACGATCCTTTATTTGGATGTTGGCACACGAAAAAGCATGAAGCTATGAAAACTAAGAAAACTGTGAACACTCAGAAAACTAAAGGACTAAGAAACTCAGTGAAAATGCGATGACAAACTATGAACACTGAGTAAACTATGACGAAACACTATGGGGATGCAAACAGACGACCTGACAATGACATGCAAAAAACAGAAGGCTTAAATACAGACATGAGGTGATCAGGGGAAGTGGCGACACATGGGGGAAAACAGCTGACAGACATAAACCTAATGACAGGACCAGGAGAGGAAAGCTAAATACAATGAACAAAGAACACATGACATTGTCAGAATAAAACAGGAAATGACAACACAACTTAACAGACCTAATACGTGATGAAATAAATAGAAAACCCCAAAACATAGAAAACCCAGGAACAATAACTGCCTAAACTAAAGGCAAATAGGAAATAACACAAACTAATAACATATCAAAAAATACAAAGAAAACTCAGAGTGCTGGGTCGGAGACCCAGCCTGTGACACTATGTTTCTTAGTTGCTGTCTCCACGGTGTCAAGTTCGCGTCTCTGTGTGATCCTTCCTGTTTTACTTTGAAGGTCCGTGACTTATATGAATGTGTCCTGCTTTGCTTGTCTCGTCAGTTCTAATTTCCCCCAGCTGTGCTCTCCTTCTGTGTCTCATTCTCCTCGTTACTTCCCAGTGTATTTAGACCCTGTGTTTCTCTGAGTCAGTGTTGCGTCGTACCCTCAACAAGCTGTGTGTGTTTTGCCTCCGTGTTGCCAGTGTTTTGTTTCCATTTCCAGTTCAGTGTTTTGTTTCCAGTTCAGTGTTTTCTGCTTCAGTGTTTTAGTCCACCAGCGTTTTTGTTTGTCTTTTGATGCCTTTAGTTAGTAAGAGGGTTTCCAGCAATAAAGCTGCGCTTTAAGTTGAACTTCTGTGTCTGAGTCCTGCATTTTGGATCCACCACTCCTGCTTGCCCGCCTGCCACACAGCCAAACATGACAGAACGACGCAACCATCAAATGGATCCTGCGGACTCACAGTCTCAGTATCTCGCGCAGTTGTGGAATTACTGCCGGGGCGTAATCCACACTGAGGACACCCCCAAGAGACTCATTCAGGTGGTCTTTTTCGACAACTTTTTGTCTTCCACCCTCTGCACAGCTGGTTTTTTGGACATTAACAGATTAAAACAACTAATAACAGCTCTGAGGGCCAGGATTTGCTTCGAACTGTTTGGCATGGGTGGTCCAGGCAAGGAAGGGTCAGCTACCCTCCTGGAAGCCCTCGCTGGCTGGTATTCTCAGCATCAGCATCCTTTCCCATCAAGATTCATCACTAAATCATTCGATCCTCCCTTAAGAGAGAAACTGCATCCTCGCTGCCTTCACCCCAGTACACCAGTGTCACCTGTGTCTCCAGTAGCTCAGCTCCCAGTGTCACCTGCCCTGCAGCCACTCTCAGCTCAGTCTCCAGAGTCACCCTCAGTTCAGTCTCCAGAGTCACCCTCAGTTCAGTCTCCAGTGTCACCCTCGTCCCTTTCAGTTCAGTTTCCAGAGCCTCCAGTGCCACCCGTAGCGCATGCCCCCGTAGCTACAGTGCCGCCCGTAGCGCAGGCCCCAGTAGCTCCAGTGCCGCCCGTAGCGCAGGCCCCAGTAGCTCCAGTGCCGCCCGTAGCGCAGGCCCCAGTAGCTCCAGTGCCGCCCGTAGCACAGGCCCCAGTAGCTCCAGTGCCGCCTGTAGCGCAGGCCCCAGTAACTCCAGTGCCCCCGCTACCCGTAGCTCTGGCTCCAGTAATAGTGGTCTCACACACTCACTCCATGCAGGGAGAAAGTATAATTTTACCTCAAGGTGCTTTTCGTAGTTCAGCTGCCTTTGGCACAGTTTGCCGCTCCAAGGCTCCCCCAGAGGCTAGGTCCCAGTCCTCAGCTGATTCTGGACCCCTGGAGTTTAAGCAGCCACCCGAGGGACCGCTCCGGCCTTTGTCTCCTGTCTCCGCTGGAGGGTCCGAGGGACCGCTCCGGCCTTCGTTTCCTGTTTCCGCTGGAGGGTCCAAGGGACCGCTCCGGCCTTCGTTTCCTGTTTCCGCTGGAGGGTCCGAGGGACCGCTCCGGCCTTCGTCTCCTGTCTCCGCTGGAGGGTCCGAGGGACCGCTCCGGCCTTCATTTCCTGTTTCCGCTGGAGGGTCCGAGGGACCGCTCCGGCCTTTGTCTCCTGTCTCCGCTGGGGGGCCCGAGGAGCCCGTCCAGCTTCCTGCCTCGTCAGCTGGGGGGCCCGAGGAGCCCGTCCAGCCGCCAGCAGCAGCTTCCTCATCATCCTCGCCTGCTGCAGCTTCCTCATCATCCTCGCCTGCTGCAGCTTCCTCATCATCCTCGCCTGGCCCAGCCTCCGTGCCTTCAGCCTCGCCTGGCCCGGCCTCGTTTCGGTCTGGAGCTAAACGGCCGTTTTCTAGACCGCTAGCTAGGCCACTGGCCGGGCACCATTGCCATCGTGGGCGGCCCCCGGACCGCCTTCGCCTGAGTGGCCGCCGTTGCCGTCCGCACGGCCGGCCCCCGGACCGCCTTCGCCTGAGTGGCCGCCGTTGCCGTCCGCACGGCCGGCCCCCGGACCATTGTCACCTGAGTGGCCGCCGTTGCCGTCCGCACGGCCGGCCCCCGGACCCTCGTCGCCTTAGTGGCCGCCGTTGCCGTCCGCACGGCCGGCCCCTGGACCCTCGTCGCCTGAGTGGCCGCTGTTGCCTTCCGCACGGCCGGCCTCCTGAACTGTGTCCACGTCGCCGCCGTTGCCGTCCGCACGGTCGGCCCCCTGAACTGTTTGGACTCCTGTGCTGTCGGCCCCCTGGCCAGCCCCCTGAACTGTTCTTTTTGGACGTGTGTTTTGTTTTGGGGCTTTCTTGTGCTTCGGTGTTTTTGTTTCGTGCCCTCCTTCCTGGACCCCCGCCGCCCGCCCTGGTCGGGTGGTTTTCTGTTTTGGGCGGTTTTCGTTTTTTTTTTTTCGTTTTCTTGTGTTGGGCTGTCGGGAGCCAGCCCTTGGGGGGAGGGTACTGTCAGGGTCCTGGGTCTCCTGACCCAGCGTTTTAGTTCTTTGTGATTTTTGTATTATTGTACTTGGTGTGAGTTACAGTGGGGCAAAAAAGTATTTAGTCAGCCACCGATTGTGCAAGTTCCCCCACCTAAAATGATGACAGAGGTCAGTAATTTGCACCAGAGGTACACTTCAACTGTGAGAGACAGAATGTGAAAAAAAAATCCATGAATCCACATGGTAGGATTTGTAAAGAATTTATTCGTAAATCAGGGTGGAAAATAAGTATTTGGTCAATAACAAAAATACAACTCAGTACTTTGTAACATAACCTTTGTTGGCAATAACAGAGGTCAAACGTTTACTATAGGTCTTTACCAGGTTTGCACACACACAGTAGCTGGTATTTTGGCCCATTCCTCCATGCAGATCTTCTCGAGAGCAGTGATGTTTTGGGGCTGTCGCCGAGCAACACGGACTTTCAACTCCCGCCACAGATTTTCTATGGGGTTGAGGTCTGGAGACTGGCTAGGCCACTCCAGGACTTTCAAATGCTTCTTACGGAGCCACTCCTTTGTTGCCCGGGCGGTGTGTTTTGGATCATTGTCATGTTGGAAGACCCAGCCTCGTTTCATCTTCAAAGTTCTCACTGATGGAAGGAGGTTTTGGCTCAAAATCTCACGATACATGGCCCCATTCATTCTGTCCTTAACACGGATCAGTCGTCCTGTCCCCTTGGCAGAAAAACAGCCCCATAGCATGATGTTTCCACCCCCATGCTTTACAGTAGGTATGGTGTTCTTGGGATGCAACTCAGTATTCTTCTTCCTCCAAACACGACGAGTTGAGTTTATACCAAAAAGTTCTACTTTGGTTTCATCTGACCACATGACATTCTCCCAATCCTCTGCTGTATCATCCATGTGCTCTCTGGCAAACTTCAGACGGGCCTGGACATGCACTGGCTTCAGCAGCGGAACACGTCTGGCACTGCGGGATTTGATTCCCTGCCGTTGTAGTGTGTTACTGATGGTGACCTTTGTTACTTTGGTCCCAGCTCTCTGCAGGTCATTCACCAGGTCCCCCCGTGTGGTTCTGGGACCTTTGCTCACCGTTCTCATGATCATTTTGACCCCACGGGATGAGATCTTGCGTGGAGCCCCAGATCGAGGGAGATTATCAGTGGTCTTGTATGTCTTCCATTTTTTGATGATTGCTCCCACAGTTGATTTTTTCACACCAAGCTGCTTGCCTATTGTAGATTCACTCTTCCCAGTCTGGTGCAGGTCTACAATACTTTTCCTGGTGTCCTTCGAAAGCTCTTTGGTCTTGGCCATGGCGGAGTTTGGAATCTGACTGTTTGAGGCTGTGGACAGGTGTCTTTTATACAGATGATGAGTTCAAACAGGTGCCATTCATACAGGTAACGAGTGGGGGACAGAAAAGCTTCTTACAGAAGACGTTACAGGTCTGTGAGAGCCAGAGATTTTCCTTGTTTGAGGTGACCAAATACTTATTTTCCACCCTAATTTACGAATAAATTCTTTACAAATCCTACCATGTGAATTCATGGATTGTTTTTTCACATTCTGTCTCTCACAGTTGAAGTGTACCTCTGGTGCAAATTATTGACCTCTGTCATCATTTTAAGTGGGGGAACTTGCACAATCGGTGGCTGACTAAATACTTTTTTGCCCCACTGTATTCTATGGTTTCTAGTTTCGATTCCTTGCCCTTCTCGTTTCTCTGTGTCCCCTCTGTTCTGTAAGTCTGTGTCTGCATGTTTGAGTTCCCCTCCGTGTCTATCGGTTCTTAGAGTCCTCTGCCTTATGGTTTATGTCTCTGTGTTTCTTAATTGCTGTCTCCACGGTGTCAAGTTCGCGTCTCTGTGTGATCCTTCCTGTTTTACTTTGAAGGTCCGTGACTTATGTGAATGTGTCCTGCTTTGCTTGTCTCGTCAGTTCTAATTTCCCCCAGCTGTGCTCTCCTTCTGTGTCTCATTCTCCTCGTTACTTCCCAGTGTATTTAGACCCTGTGTTTCTCTGAGTCAGTGTTGCGTCGTACCCTCAACAAGCTGTGTGTGTGTTTTGCCTCCGTGTTGGCAGTGTTTTGTTTCCAGTTCCAGTTCAGTGTTTTGTTTCCAGTTCAGTGTTTTCTGCTTCAGTGTTTTAGTCCACCAGCGTTTTTGTTTGTCTTTTGATGCCTTTAGTTAGTAAGAGGGTTTCCAGCAATAAAGCTGCGCTTTAAGTTGAACTTCTGTGTCTGAGTCCTGCATTTTGGATCCACCACTCCTGCTTGCCCGCCTGCCACACAGCCAAACATGACAGAACGACGCAACCATCAAATGGATCCTGCGGACTCACAGTCTCAGTATCTCGCGCAGTTGTGGAATTACTGCCGGGGCGTAATCCACGCTGAGGACACCCCCAAGAGACTCATTCAGGTGGTCTTTTTCGACAACTTTTTGTCTTCCACCCTCTGCACAGCTGGTTTTTTGGACATTAACAGATTAAAACAACTAATAACAGCTCTGAGGGCCAGGATTTGCTTCGAACTGTTTGGCATGGGCGGTCCAGGCAAGGAAGGGTCAGCTACCCTCCTGGAAGCCCTCGCTGGCTGGTATTCTCAGCATCAGCATCCTTTCCCATCAAGATTCATCACTAAATCATTCGATCCTCCCTTAAGAGAGAAACTGCATCCTCGCTGCCTTCACCCCAGTACACCAGTGTCACCTGTGTCTCCAGTAGCTCAGCTCCCAGTGTCACCCGCCCCGCAGCCTCCCTCAGCTCGGTTAGCCGCCCCGCAGCCACTCTCAGCTCGGTTAGCCACCCAGCAGCCACTCTCAGCTCGGTTAGCTACCCCGCAGCCACTCTCAGCTCAGTCTCCAGAGTCACCAGTGTCACTGTCAGTTCGGTCACCAGAGTCACCAGTATCACTGTCAGCTCAGTCTCCAGAGTCACCCTCAGTTCAGTCTCCAGTGTCACCCTCAGTTCAGCCTCATGACAGAGGCCATCTTCACCACACCAGGGAGTGTGCTTTGGATGAGGCCATACACATTACACCAGGGCCTGTGGTGCTGGCCAATACCATCCACATCTCACCAGGGCCACTGTTCTTAGCTGAGGCCATCGACATTACAGCAGGGACAGTGCTTCCTGTGAGGCCATCTTCACCACACCAGTGCCTGTACTGTTGGATGAGGACATCCACATTACACCAGGGACAGTTTTTCCTGTGAGGCCATCATCACCACACCTGGGCCTGTGCTACTTGCTGATACCATCCACATTACACCTGGGCCTGTGGTGCTGACCAATACCATCCACATTACACCAGGGACAGTGCTTCCTGTGATTCCATCATCACCACACCAGGGCCTGTGGTGCTGGCCAATACCATCCACATTTCTCCAGGGACAGTGCTTTTGGCTGAGGCCATCATCACCACACCAGGGCGTGTGGTGCTGGATGAGGCCATCCACATTACACCAGGGAAAGTGCTACTCGTTGTTGCCATCCACATTACACCAGGGCCTGTGGTGCTGGCCAATACCATCCACATTTCACCAGGGCCACTGTTGTTGGCTGAGGCCATCCACATTACACCATGGACAGTGGCTGTATGGAGTGGCTGTAGCTCAGGTGGCAGAGCAGGTCAGCCACTAATCAGAAGGTCGGTGGTTCGATCCCAGGCTGCCTCCTCGCTGCATGCCAAATATCCTTTGGCAAGATACTAACCCCGTGTTTGCCTACTGGTGGTGGTCAGAGGGCCCGGTGGCGCCAGTGTCCGGCAGCCTCGCCTCTGTCAGTGCGCCCCAGGGTGGCTGTGGCTACAATGTAGCTTGCCATCACCAGTGTGTGAATGTGTGTGTGAAAGACTGGATATGTAAAGCGCTTTGGGGTCCTTAGGGACTAGTAAAGCGCTATATAAATACAGGCCATTTACCATTTATTTATTTACAATACACAAGGGCCTGTGCTACTGGCTGATGCCATCCCCATTACTCCAGGGCCAGTGGTGTTGGCTGGGGACATTCACATTACGCCAGGGCCTGTGTTGTTGCCTGAGGAAATACAGCAGGGATTGTGTTGCTGAAACCATCCACATTACATCAGAGCTATTGGTCCTTGCCGATGTCATACACATTTCACCAGGGCCAGTCGTGTTGGCTAAGGCCATCCACATTACACCAAGGTCTGTGGTTCTGGCCATTACCATCCACATTTCACCTAGGCCAGTGTTGGTAGATGAGGTCATCCACATTATACCACGGCATGTGCTCCCTGTGAGGCTATCGTCACCACACCAGGGCCTTTATTGCTGGCTTAGACCATCCACATTGCACCAGGGCTAGTGCTCCCTCTGAGGCCAACTTCACGACAGGAGGGCCTGCGCTGCTGTCTGAGGTCATCTACATTTCACCAGAGCCTGTGTTGCTGGCTGATGTGATCCACATTACACAAGGTCCTGTGCTACTCGTTGATACTGTGATATTATTCTGTTATCATATGTTACCTTATATATGTAATCAAAGTAGTTGAATTAGAATACTGCTGTAGATCATATTATACCCTTTAATATAGAGTGTGTGAGCTGTATGTAGTTTAGTTCTCATTATACTTTTGAGTTAAAAGAACATATTCACTTATTAGTTTATTAGACAAGTGTGCATCACTCTGTATCCTTGATCTGCTGTGAATGTGTTACATGCTTAATTGTTGAATCATGAAGAGAAGATTGTAAGCAGGAGACTCTGTGTCTAAGACAGGGGAGATAGACAGACCACATTCCATACCCCCACCTTACAGAAAGCAGAGAAACAACTGCCGAGGTCATAACTTAGGCGCTGTAACAGAGAAAGAATGTGATGTTTTGGCTTTTACGACTAGATGGGGGCCACTAGAGACTATCCGGTTGTTCAGTCTGACGTCACTAGCCGTGTCTGGGTCTAAACTCCGCTGCAGGTCCATATATCAAACGATCACTATGGCATTACTGAGAGTTGAAAACTGTCTAAAGTCTTTCATCTTTAATAAAATGATCAGCGTTCTGCTCTACCAGGTGTAACAATTGAGTTTAACATCCAGGCATCCATGAAAACCGAATTTATGACATTTAACGGAGTTAGAAGTTAGCAGGGAGTTAGCTCGCTAGCTTCTATCTAAATACAATATAGCATGTCCTGACTGCGGGGTTTTGGAAACAAATTAAAACGTGCAGCTCTGTTATCACTTCCAGCATAAATGAAGACAGAAAACTAAACAGCAGTGACGTTTGTAGGGTTACTGAAGTTGGGCTAGCTGGTATATAATGATGTGCTACGTGACCGCTAGCGACACAGCTATGTTAGCATAATATAAACAAGCTAACCTTTTTTCCACTCGATAAAAGTTAACGTGAGTGTTCTCGGTGGTCAGAAACAAATGTAATCGCATGGCAGGATGCTGTAAAAGGACCAAACTTCAGCCAGGAGAACAACTGAGATAATCCATCCACAATACGAGGTTAGTCATTCATATACTGCTGCATGGGCTGGACTGTAGTTACATCCTAGGGTTTTAAAAACTGAGCTTAAATAAATGATTAGCGGTAATAAAAGCCGAGGGAGGTCAACAGGGATCACTGACTGTTTTAGGAGCTTTTTGAGATCAAATAGAAGAAAATACATAACATTAAACATGTTAACAACACAAAAGCCATATTAAACGCAGACTACTTTAGACCCGGAAGTAGGATTCGTCGCGTCATCACTGAACAACCGGATAAAAAGCTGAGCAACCCGTCACCATTTTGAGACATGCTGTCGAACCTCTGCAAGCATCTCTCCCGTCCGGACGTTGTAATGCTCTGACTGTTGAATTATATGGAAATAAATGATTGTTGATTGAGCATTTATACACCGAGTATTGTCCTTCCTTCAGCCCAAAGATTCAAAGAATTGGGAGATTTCAACAACTTGGTGCCGTGTGACCCGGATCTTTGGTGTGCTGAGGAGGTGTAGATTTGGCCTTTGGTGAGATCGTGGGGCAAAGTGAACAGAAGGCCGGCCTAAAACAGAAAGGTAAGCACAGCCTGTTGTATTATAAATACCAAATGTGCATATTGGGCTTTCCAAATTAATCTGTTCACTGAGTTACACGTATTTTCACAGTAAATTTGTCGGTGTCTGGTTTTTGGCGCAAGATACTAACAACATAAGTTGAGGCTGAATTCCAGTGTGTTAAATAAACTGCTTCTACCGAGAAACTAATAAGACACTACGTTGAGCTAGTTGCAGTAAACTGCTTCTACCGAGAAACTAATAAGATACTACGTTGAGCTAGTTGCAGTAAACTGCTTCTACCGAGAAACTAATAAGATACTACGTTGAGCTAGTTGCAGCCACTTTACCTTCCACATTTAATTTTGTCTAATACTGGCTTCTGTAGCAATAATACATTAGAATTTCTTCTGAAGACACGGCCATTAGTTCAGTACATTGAAGTCGAGGTTTTGGAGTTGTTTATGGTGTCGGTAAAGTCCTGGCTCTTGCCGGCTATGAAATAGAAGTTGATTTAAGGAAAAGCAGATGCTGGCTCACGGTGCAGTTGAACACTGGCAACGCGGAAGCGAAACACGTCCGTAGGTTTGGTTTATGATACGGCCGTGTTCCGGTGGTACGGCCGTGGAGTGCAGTAGTGGTTGGTGCTAGTTTTAGTACATTGGATAGAGGTTTGACGGTGGTTTGTGGCGTCAGTCGAGTCTCAAGGGCTGCGGTCATAAAACAAAGTAAAATTTTACTTGCCAAGAAGTACATAGAGCAAAACCTGGTTTATGATGTCAGGTATAACTTCGGGGATGCAAGCATCACTTTTATGATGCGACTTTGCCCCGTTGTGGCGGTCATAAGCGCAGAGAAAGGGGTATTTTGGTCTATGGTGCAGTGTGCTTTAAGAAGATCTAATAGTTGAGCTCAGAGGTTTCTGTGCAAATTTCTGCTGATGAGAGGCGCTCTCTGTGTGTCTCACTGATGGTGTAACGCGCTGTGTGTGTAAGGCGCGCTCTGGCTGTGTGTGAGGCACGCTGAGTGTGTTTCTGTGTGTGAAGTCTGAACACAGTGACAGTGACGGTTGATGTGTTTGATTAGGAGGACATTAGAGCAAAGACACATTTTAGGATCAAAGGTTGATGCCTAGTGTACCTGTGGAAATAATTTTGCCCTAGGAGTGGCGACCCTCCTGTTCGTGGACGCGCGGCCAGGACCGGCGGCGTCCGGATGCCGAGGTGGTGACTTGGGGAGGTGAGGGCCCCCGCATAGCTACGGGATAACACTGGGACCGCAGCGTAATCGCGGGTTCACATTTATTCCGGACTAGAACAAGACACATTTTGCGAACAAAGGTTGAGTCTAGATTAGTAAAGAAATATAAAAAGGTTAAATTCCTCGTTTCAGTGGTTGAAATTGTTGTGTGCCTGTCCCCTGACGAGTGTGAAATTAAATAAAGAGGGAATTTGGAGCCACATAGAGATAGACAGGCTTAATTGGGTGTATTACTCTGTGGTGTAATAAAATAAAAATAAAAAAGAGAGATAGTAAGAGGTGTGTAGTGGAGAATGATGACGCTGTCAAGGTAGGCGTGTTGCCTGCTTATCTGTCTAACAGTGATGAAAATGAAATTAAATAAATCTCTTAGTGTGTTAATACAGGAAGCTGCGGACCTGGACCAACTGCCCCCACAAGCACAGCGGCCGAAGCAAAATTATAGGTAATGGGAACCACACCCAGCACGAATCAGCAGCTGTGAAACAGACAGCAGCGAGGAGAGAATTAGAGGAGAAATTAAGAGAAGTTTTAACACATAAAATTGGGGCCAACGGACTTGTGGAGGTTGGGAAGGCGTCCGGAGCATCACAACAAAAAGGTGAAACAAAAACACACAAGCAGAGAAATCTGAGAGAAAGGCTCCTTTTAAGGTAACGCCTAGTTTGAGAAAAAGATAAAATTAACCTGCTTGCCTACAAATGCACATACACGCAATGAAGAAACAGCTTACACTCATGAACACGTGAAGATTTTCCAGCAAGGCTAAAGCAGCGAAACTTAACATACATCTGTTGTTAAAGGATAAATACATTACTGACAAATAAACTCTCTGGGTTGCAGGACAACAATTTAACTTCAAAGAAAAAGACACTGGTCTGACCAACCAGTGAAGACATGACAAATTTAGGGGTTAAAAGATTCAAATTGTGACATGTTTTCTGCTGATTGATTGATACAAGTGATTACTGAATGAAAGAAAATTTCTGTTTGGGCTTTTAAACATGATCTTAAGAATTTTAACAGGTGCATGTTGTCCTGTCAACTTGGTGGGTTAGGAGTTGATTATATCGGGAGAGAAAAAACAAAAAAAAGGGGGAGAGAAGGCTGACACAGGGCCTGGCCCCGTTGTCTCCCCTCTGAATAACACAGCCAACACAACATCATTTTCCTGTTCGTTTGTTTTTGTTTTTCGTTTGTTTTTGTTTTGTTTTGTTTTTGTTTTTTCTATACATATTTAATTACAGGCTGCTTTGCCGCCCTGAAAGCCGAGGCTGACTGGACTCCTGCTCTCCCCCATACGTGACACTGACCAAATGCTGCAACAGCTGGACCCACAACAACGACCTGAGAATGTCAACAGACCTGCAGGAATGTGATCTCATCCAGCAGAGACGGAGAGCACTAAACCTAAGGCCCGTTTCACTACACGGGGGAAAATTCTCAGACAGCTTCAGCTGACAGAGCTGTGACGAGACGCCCGCCAAGCCCGAATGAAAAGTAAGGCCGAGCGAAAGAATGCTGACCTTGATAACTTTGCATTCACACTGTGCAGGACAGTGATGGACCAACACGGATGATCGGGCGGCGAAAAGGGCGTGACCGAGACAGGCGGAGTAACTGAGGACAGAAGGCACCTCAGAATGGACAAAAAACACAGAAGAAGATGCAGGTTTCACCTGCGGTGAACATCGACACTGGAGAAAGGACTGCCCCAATTGGGGTCAGAACCAGGACGGACAGAACTTTGGGCAGCAGCAGCAGCAATGGTCGCAAACAAACTGAAAAGGAGGGGGGCAGGACCCCAGGGCACGCTTCAGGCAGTGGTTTACCCAGAACACCAGAACAGGAAAGTGATGATCACACACACACACACACACACACACACACACACACACACACACACACACACACACACACACACACATTGGAATGCTGATTCACTGAGAAGTGATCCACATACACACACACACATACACGCTGATGCAATGAAGAATGCTTTGCTTATGCTGATATGCAAAATGCTGCACACAAACATCCCAGTGCATAATTTTTATGAGGAGCCATTGATTACTTAGAAGGTGTTATATGTCACCCAGAGGGCATTTATGTAGATTTTAGAAATAAGGTCTAAAACGGTTTGGTTATGAAAATAATGTCTGTGCGTGATGTCTGTTTATGGCTCAAGGCCTTGACTGAATTCTTTGCTGTGCTTCACACAGCCCTGATGAGGAACAGTGGCACAGAGTGAAAATGACGAATTAATAGTGTAAGTTTTAGGTTGGAGTACGGCATTTTCTGTGATTGAGATTTAATTCAAGGAGGAACAAAAGGTGTTACGGCACCTGAGCTTCTCATTCCCACACAATATTGTCCCGGCAGGAAGCAAAAACGTTCCTGTGAATTTCTGGTTGATTTTGTGGCTTTGCTTAGCGCTAGCTTGATGTTATCAGTGAGCTTTGGCTTGTGTTCTTTCTCGTAAGCGAGAGAGGGATAGTTTTATGCTGGACATGTCTGCAACGGGCCCTAGTTTGTGTTATTTTAGTAGTATTTTGGTGGTTATGTCTGTTTTCGTTTTTGTTACAGTGCACTGAGATAAGAAAATCTGAGAGGTGTGATCCACCGGTGGTGATATGTTGATATTTTGTGAGTTTATGATTTAACAATCAGCTCTTTAAACCAGGCCTGAAAGATTGAAATTTAAAGCGCTATGAAATATTCTTATAAAAACAGTTGCAAAGTGTGCTTCTCCATGATTGTAATTGGCTTGGGAGAAATTCACTTATAAGGGACACTGATCACATGAGAAGTCCTGAGTCTAAAAGGATTGCAGCGAGTCAATCCAGAACAAAAGAACAAAGAATTGTTTCCTTTTAAAATGATGACGTCATCTTGCTGGTGATGGAGGCTCGAATAGGTTGCGCGGGAGACTCCATTATCAGCAACATCTGGTATGAATGTGTCTGGAGGTATGCATGTGAATGGACTGTGATGGACTGACGACTAAAAGTTTTGACTGACTTGATACTGAGACAATGACTGCACCCACTTTAGGATTAGTAAATGCCAATAAACAATTCATAAACAATTCACCCAGCCGGCAAGAGAAGGGTGGATGCTTCGCTTTGTTTTGTTTTGTTTTTCAGGAGCAGGAGGATAAGAGAGACTGGAGGAGGAGACTCTAGCTTCACATAAGTATGAACTGCAGACTTAACACTGTGGTTGCTGATTTTGAGTTACTGATGTTTGCATTAAGAAAACTGTGCTATATTAGCTGTGTTTTGAGTAAGGTATCATGTTATATTATTGGGAATGCCAAATGCTACAGTGGAGAAGACTTTTGATACCACTCATGACTGGAATATGTTATTATTAACCATAGCAGGCCACTGTAAAAAAGTCAATTAAATTTTATAGAGGAAAATCGCCAAAACTTTAACAATACCTATGAATGGCTTGCCACATTCAGAATAGAGATATGCAATAACAAACATTGGTCCACGTGATTTAGGTTCTCATTTGAAATAGTAAGTTATTAAATGTAGAATATAATTGACAGGGACATTTGATAGGATGTGGTACTGCAAAAGAACAAGAGCAAAGTAAATAAAGAAAAATATTGTGTTTGGTTTGGATAAATTCAGATTAAAATGTACCATTCCACTCAGAGGATCAATATGAAATAAAACATATGCAAAATTTGTATGAAGTACATGACTGATAACTGTTCTGTCCTGAGCTTTTGTTTCTATAGCACCCACTTGACCACACCAACAGTTTCTTGCCACCAACAGGGGGTATTTGCAAAGAATAGGGAGGAATATCATCAAAACTGGGAAAGGTAAGCCCCGAAGGGGGTGATGACACCATGACTTTCACTTATGGTCAAATTCTTAAAATTTGACCCCAAACTTGAAAATTCTTCAAACATTTAGAGACAGAGTGGATAAACATAATGTCGCAAACCACATAAGGATGGAGCATTTGAATCAATAAGATGGTGAAATAACACGCAGTAAAATGTGGATCATGTTGATTATGTTTATTCCAGTGTGCAGAGGAGTCAATTCCCTTCACAAAGCTTGTAAATTCACTTGAACCAAAATTGGGAGCACCCGGTGCTGCAAGAGTTAATAGTCACAATACCCAAGGATAAGCACAAGAGCATGACTGATATGATGGGACTGGGATTTTGCTACACTTAATTATTGCAGACACAACTAAAACTATAACTGAAACTAATCAAAACTAAACTAAACTAGCAAACAATTGGTAAAAACTGATTTATACTGATATAAAATTGAAAATCTGAAGTCGAAGCTAAATAAAAATAAAAGCTAATGAAAATTGCAAAACTATTACAACCCTGGTCCAGACTAAGATGGCATTGGACATCTTCAGGGCAGAAAAGGGTTGGTGTGACCAAGCTGTGGTTTGGCTTGTTGTCAAAATGTTACAGCTCTGGATGGACCAGTTACCAGGGCATGGAAGGATGACAGACTTCATTACATGAGGAGAAGGGAAATTTCTGGGATTGAGGATCCTCTGGGATAACAAGGCTGGAGCAACGGTACTCGAGAGAAGAATTTCTGATACTTTCTGAGATATGATGTCACTAACCTTGTCTTTTAATTGTCTAGCTCCAATGAATTGACACATGGGAGTGTGTCAAAAAGGGGGAGTTGAGTCCGAACATCAAACAATGGTTTTATGAACATCTTATGACGTTATTTCTGTGTTTAATAATTTAGCTATGGTAAAACTTAAGCTTATAATGTGTTAGACTTAGAAAGGGTTCACTAATTTTTGATTTCTTTTACATACACATAGATTATGATTAGAATAAGTCCCTGGGTCAAAGAGTCCTGAACATAATATTTTAAACCAAATTTGAATCATTAGAAGAACAATGGATAACAATATTAGATTATCAAGGCTAGGGAGAGAGGTGTTTTGGTTTTCTGTCTCTTGCAGAGAAAGGAACAGACACCAGACGGGGACACGGAGATGTGAGGACCCTTCACAGCAGAGACAGATGTAGGGACTGCCGAGACAGCAACTGGGGTCAAGTGTCATGGCGTTTGGGCTCCTGGAGAACATGGATCCCACAAACACAGCAATAACCATGAAGGGGTTGGCGAAAACCAGGAACACCAGACCAACGAGGTTCGAGAGACTCTTGGCAAAAAGGGGGACACGGCGGTGATCCCAAAACACACAGATCCTTGTTTGAAATCGGGGCAGAATAATCCCCAGAACTGTGCAATGACTAAAGGGTGGTCTAACCCCGGAGGTCGAAGAAAGAAGCTGAGAATCACCCAACTGGAAGACACTGGTAGCTGCAGCAATAAAAATAAAGGTTAAAAGCTCCTTAGACAGAGGTTCTAGTCTAAGTACATTTGAAAGGTATAAGGGGGCATTAAAAAGGGGGTGGAAAACTGGAGCACCAAAATAAAGCTGTGGGAGAATTGGGGAGTGATGGGAGAGTCATCTGTAACTGCTGTTATGGTCGTAAATCTAACTTTGCTTGCATCTGAACTGCGTGAACACAGAGGTCATCCCACATATGGTCCACCCGTTAAAGGGGGACAGAGGGCCTAAGGACCAAGAAGAACTGGACCTTGCAATGCTGGAGTGTATGTTGTAAGTGATCTCTTTGAAGAAAAGAGATCAAAGGGAGAATTGTGATATTATTCTGTTATCATATGTTACCTTATATATGTAATCAAAGTAGTTGAATTAGAATACTGCTGTAGATCATATTATACCCTTTAATATAGAGTGTGTGAGCTGTATGTAGTTTAGTTCTCATTATACTTTTGAGTTAAAAGAACATATTCACTTATTAGTTTATTAGACAAGTGTGCATCACTCTGTATCCTTGATCTGCTGTGAATGTGTTACATGCTTAATTGTTGAATCATGAAGAGAAGATTGTAAGCAGGAGACTCTGTGTCTAAGACAGGGGAGATAGACAGACCACATTCCATACCCCCACCTTACAGAAAGCAGAGAAACAACTGCCGAGGTCATAACTTAGGCGCTGTAACAGAGAAAGAATGTGATGTTTTGGCTTTTACGACTAGATGGGGGCCACTAGAGACTATAAAAAGCTGAGCAACCCGTCACCATTTTGAGACATGCTGTCGAACCTCTGCAAGCATCTCTCCCGTCCGGATGTTGTAATGCTCTGACTGTTGAATTATATGGAAATAAATGATTGTTGATTGAGCATTTATACACCGAGTATTGTCCTTCCTTCAGCCCAAAGATTCAAAGAATTGGGAGATTTCAACAATACCATCCACATTAAACCAGGGCCTGTGGTGCAGGCCCAAACCATCCACATTTCACCAGGGCTTGTGTTGCTGGCTGATGCGATCCACAATACACAAGGGCCTGTGCTACTGGCTGAGGACATTCACATTACACCAGGGCCTGTGGTGCTGGCTAATACCATCCACATTTCACCAGGGCCAGTGTTGTTTGCTGAGGCCATCCACATTACACCAGGGACAGTGCTTCCTGTGAGGCCATCTTCACCACACCAGGGGCTGTGCTGTTGGCTAAAACCATCCACATTACATCAGGGCCATTGGTCCTTGCCGATGTCATCCACATTTCACCAGGGCCAGTGGTGTTGGCTAAGGCCATCCACATTACACCAAGGTCTGTGGTGCTGGCCATTACCATCCACATTTCACCTGGGACAGTGTTGGTAGATAAGGAGATCCACATTACAACAGGGCCTGCGCTGCTGTCTGAGGCCACCTATATTTCACGAGGGCTTGTGTTGCTGGCTGATGCGATCCACAATACACAAGGGCCTGTGCTACTGGCTGATGCCATCCCCATTACTCCAGGGCCAGTGGTGTTGGCTGAGGACATTCACATTACGCCAGGGCCTGTGGTGTTGGCCAATACCATCCACATTTCACTAGGGCCAGTGTTGCTGCCTGAGGAAATACACATTACACCAGGGACAGTGCTTCCTGTGAGGCCATCTTCACCAAAACAGGGCCTGTGCTACTGGCTGAGGCAGACTACATTTCACCAGAGCGCATGTTGCCGGCTGTGGCCATCTACATTTCACCAGGGCCTGGCTGCTGTCTGAGGCCATCCACATTACACCATGGCCTGTGCTTCCTGTGAGGCCATCTTCACAACACCAGGGCCTGTACTGTTGGATGAGGCCATCCTCATTACACCAGGTACAGTTCTTCCTGTGTGGCAATCATCACCAAACCAGGGCCTGTGGTGCTGGATTAGGCCATCCA
Source organism: Rhamphochromis sp. 'chilingali' (assembly GCF_963969265.1). Classification (NCBI taxonomy): domain Eukaryota; kingdom Metazoa; phylum Chordata; class Actinopteri; order Cichliformes; family Cichlidae; genus Rhamphochromis; species Rhamphochromis sp. 'chilingali'. The sequence continues at coordinate 17,799,426 of NC_137940.1, read as the reverse complement.
CATTTCACCAGGGATTGTGTTGCTGGCTGATGCGTTCCACAAAACACAAGGGCCTTTACTACTGGCTGAGGATATTCACATTACACCAGGGCCTGTGGTGGTGGCCAATATAATCCACATTTCACCAGGGGCACTGTTGTTGGCTGAGGCCATACACATTACACAAGGGACAGTGCTTCCTGTGAGGCCATCTTCACCACATCAGGGCCTCTGCTGCTTGTTGATGCCATCCACATTACACCTGGGCCTGTGGTGCTGACCGATATCATGCACATTTCACCAGGGCATGTGTGGTGCTGACCAATACCATCCATATTTCACCAGCGACAGAGTTGTTAGATGAGGCCATCCACATCACAGCAGGGCCTGTGCTACTGGCTGAGGACATTTACATTACACCAGGGCCTGTGCTACTGGCTGAGGACATTCACATTACACCAGGGCCTGTGGTGCTGGCCAATACCATCCACATTTCACCAGGGCCAGTGTTTTTGGATGAGGCCATTCACGTTATACAAGGGCCTGTGGTGCTAGCCAATACCATCCACATTACAACAGGGCCAATGGTGTTGGCTGAGGACATTAACATTAGACCAGGGACTGTGTTGCTGGCTGAGGCCAAATATATTTCACGAGGGCCTGTGTTGATGGCTGATGCCATCCACAATACACCAGGGCCAGTGATTCCTGTGAGGCCATCTTCACCAGACCAGGGCCTGTGCTGCTAGCCATCCAAATTACCCAAAGGCCTGTGTTGCTGGCCGAAAACAACCACATTTCACCAGGGCCTGTGGTGTTGCTGGATGAGGCCATCCACATTATACCAGGGCCTGTGCTACTCGTTGATACCATCCACATTTCACCAGGGCTTGTGTTGCTGGCTGATGCGATCCACAGTACACAAGGGCCTGGTCTACTGGTGAGGACATTCACATTACAACATGGCCTGTGGTGCTGGCCAATACCATCCACATTTCACCAGGTCCATTGTGGTTGGCTGAGGCCATACACTTTACATCAGGGACAGTGCTTCCTGTGAGGCGATCTTCACCACACCAGGGACTGTACTGTTCGATGATTCCATCCACATTACACCAGGGCCTGTGCTACTTGATGATACCATCCACATTTCAGCAGGGCCACTGTTGTTGGCTGAGGCCATATACTTTACATCAGGGACAGTGCTTCCTGTCAGGCCATCATCAGCACACCAGGGCCTGTGGTGCTGGATGATGCCAACAACAACAACAACAACAACAACAACAACAATCTTTATTGAAGGGAATCATTGCCATGGTAACAACAAATGGTAGTTAAAAAAATGTAGCATTAACAAAGATGAGGAGATACATTTACTGAATACCAAATAAAGACACCTTCAATGCTAAAGATATCACACGTGTAATGTAATGTTGCTATGGTTTAGATTTTATTTTCTATCATTCATAGACTATGATGTGTTTGTAGCCACATGGACATCTCACACTGATTTCAGGACCCTGCAAAGAAAACAACATGGCCACCATGTTGGATTTTTGGAGTCACAAATCTGGGCTAACGTTAGCAAGCTGCATTCAGAGAAACTATGGATTTTGGGACTTGTGAGCCATACTTTTCGCTGGCAGCTTTATCTACATTTAAATTAAATCAATGTCTCTCCCAGAGCTCCAGTTCGGTGGCGTCTTATATGGCTCGATCACCTTACACTGGTACCAAGATCAAAGCTTTCAAAGTACGGACATCTACATGCGTTTTCGATCTGGATGGGTAAATATGGTTGTCATCAGAGAGGTGAAGAATTGTTGTTTGCTGAAATGAATGATCACGTGTAAATCTTATATTTTGTTGACTTGGAATTTTACAGTGAATCAGTCCTACAGTTTAAATGAGCCTCCATTGACAGACTAGGTTACTGTGGAAATGCAGGGATTGGCGTGATTTGACCTGTAAGGCAGGGTCAGGAGGGGTGTGTTCACATGTTGGTGCCATATTCTACGCCCTTCTGGCCGCTGTAAAGAAACACGAAAAGGCAGCAGCTATCCGGCATTTTGGCTAAACTCAAAGACATTCATAAGATGGCTGGAGAGCAAAGGACTGCACTACTGTTTTGACTTTCATGTGTGCATGTCCCAGTAGCTCTGATGTCACGTGAAGACTCTTTTAAAGCAAAGAAACAGATGAATAAAATACTAGCATTTTACTCAGCAAAACTGAAGTGGATGGTTTGTGAATGGTTTGTAGCAGTTAGCAGGCCAGACTATTTGTCATAAAAAAAAAATACTCCAAAAGGCACCATGAGCACAAACACAGTTGAGAGGTTCAGTTCAGCCACAGTGTATTAGTGGAAGCCAAAGAGTTCATCAAAGAGGACATGCACCCAAACTTTAAGCCTCAGCAAAACTGAAGCAGTTTAGTTCTGAGAAAGAGTTCAGTTATCATAGACAGAAACTATCCATGTTTAAAGTTGGACATTTTAACATGGGACACCCATGATTCCCAGCCTCAAGTGGCCACTATTGGAACTGCATCTTTCAGCACCTCAGTGCTGCTTTTCTTTTCCAGCCCCAGATGATGTAGCTTTGTGTACCTATCTACACCCTAATTACAAACATTGGTAAAAAAAAGAAAAGGAAAAAAAAAGTTTTCTTAAGTTTCTAACTTTGGCTTGATTCATGGCTTCCTCTTCATTGGTCCATACATGATGTAAGTATGTATTCTAGTTGTCAACTAGAAAGTGCATTTTCTGAAGAAACTGCAGTGTGAATGCTTGAATCTGAATGTATGAATTGAAATGAATTAATTGCTGAATTTTAAGTTAAAACGTTTGAATGAGATAAAAAGAAAAAGAATTTAATCTGAAAACAAAAGTGCTGAAGTGCTAAAAGCTGACGTTTACACAGAAGAAGAAGTTGGAAAAAAGCTGAAAATGTTTTAATTGTAAATTAGAAAAACCTTAGAAATGAGAAAAGAAAATTTAGAGTCAGAAAACCTCTGAATGAATATTAAAAGTTCATATTCTTTGAGTCACTGAATGACTAAAATGTGATCCCTCCACTTGGATCCACACAGTTTAAAAATTTTAAATGTCTGAGCTTTGAAAGACAAGGTGTTGGAAAGAGAACAACGATGGCAACGTTTTGAGGGTAAAATCATACCTGTAGAGCAAACACTGAGGACACAGCAGCAGTTGAAAGAGAAGTGTTTAAGATGAATCTTGGCAGAGTGAGAGACAGAGCTAGTTAGCAGGCAGGTGTGAGCCTGGTTGCTATAGTGACTGCACCCAATGGCTCCATACACACGCACACAGACATGCGCCTCACTTCTGCTGCTTAAAATGAACAGAAAAGTCATGTGAGTGAAGTTGGCCCCCCCACCTTCTTCAAATCCAACAAAAGTGGTATCAAACGTTTGTGCTACGTTTGTGCTGGTTTGTGCTGCAAAAATGTTCATTTGTGCTACTATCATTTTAAAGATATTAATCAAAATTTCTAGAGGTCATCGGAGGTCAACCAGCCCCCCCACATTACCCAAATCCAACAAAAGTGGTATCAAACGTTTGTGCTACGTTTGTGCTGCTAAAATTGTCGTTTGTGCCGCTTTCATTTTAAAGATATTAATGAAAATGTAAAGGTCAAAAGGTCAACCAGCCCCCCCACATTAATGGAATCGAACAAAATTGATGTCAAATGTTTGTGCTACGTTTGTGCTGGTTTGTGCTGCTAAAATTGTCGTTTGTGCCGCTTTCATTTTAAAGATATTGATAAAAATTTCTAGAGGTCATCAGAGGTCAACCAGCCCTCCCACAGTAATGGAATCAAACAAAACTGGTGTCAAACGTTTGTGCTACGTTTGTGCTGGTTTGTGTTGCTAAAATTGTCGTTTGTGCCGCTTTCATTTTAAAGATATTACCAAAAGTTTCTAAAGCTCAACCAGCCACTTTCTTTACCGTAAAGAAATTGAGAGATATTAACCAGCATTGGATATTTTTTTCTTATGATCACACTCTTAAACCTAGTAATCAAACTGCAATAACTTATTTAAAAACTAGGTTAAATATAGCATTTAAAATAATTAATGCATTCGGTTAGAGAAAAAACTTTATTTGCTGGTAACAAAATACAAAACTACGAGAACAATGTAGTATATATGTTTCCTGTTAGAAAAGGTAAATATATTGAACTGTCTGAGCCTCACAAGTCTAATACAATAACTGAAAAATAACAGCTATTTCCATCATCTAACTCACAAACTAGAAAAGGACTTTCTTTCATGAGATCTTGCCATCATTCCTTTGTGTAGAGCACAGCGTGCGGACATACACTGGTGTTTTCAGATGCTATGGTTACATCCTTTCTTAGGTCATCATACATCTCCCAGATGTACGGGGTCCTGTTACAGAATGTCATATAATGCCCGAGTGTTTCTGGTGTTGGGCCCTCCTGAAATGTTGTCAGAGTATTTTTGCTTTTAAAGGTTTTATTATTCATATAATAATCAGCTAAGAGTGTTTATATTTCTGTTCTGTACTCAACCAGCTGCATATTTTAATTGCTGGCTCCCTACTCTATAACGGAAACTGTTTGCCTTCACATTATCAGTCTTTGCCTTCACATTGTCACTGTTTGCCTTCACACTAGCAGGAAACCGCCACCCACGAGTAAGAAACAACCTTGTAGAGAACACGAAGTTTTTTGATAAACCACACCTGTTTTCTTGACAAGATAAGGATGATATTTCCTTTTTTGTATGCTTCATGATGTGTATAAATAAAGCCAGACTGCACCAAGGAGGTGTGTGAGTCTCTCCCTGAGTCTCTCACCCGTGCACGTTTAAAACTGCTCTAAGTGTCTGAGTGATATTTCATTGCATCTGAGTACTTGATAATAGAATATCTTTAACAAATGTAATGACTGCTTTCAGTGTGAATTTCTCTCCTTGAAGTAGCAGAGTGGATGGGAATTCAGTAAGCAAAAACCTTTTTGGACTGTGAAAACTGTGCTCCAGAGTTTCTGTAGAGCATTTTCCAAGGTCTGTGTCAATCCATACAAGCTCTCTCAGGGTGAAACTGTGACAAACAGTCCCTGTGCAAAGTTGCTTTCCTGATGAATCTGTTTTAAATGCTGTTGGAGATGCATCAGGACTTTCGATTGGTCTTAGGCATGGCGATGCTGGAAGGTTGAGCCGTTGTTCAACAGCAGACTGAAGGTGAGCTATGCCAGAAGCTGAGAGGACTGACAGATCAATGGAAACAAAAGGTATTTGCCTTGTGTTTGGTGTGTAAAGTTTGCAGTACTGGGAGGAACACTGTCTTGTGAAGTGAACACTTGGATTTTCCGTCATTGTTTTTTGAATTACTGTGGACACATGGCACTGTGCATCAACACGATGAACACCAGTCTTCAACTGAACAGGGCAGAATATTGAGCTCAGCACCTCTGCCCTCAATGAATAGGCATGTTGAGTGACACCCTTTGAAGCAAGGGATTTCACAAGCTGGAATACTTTGTTCTCCTCTTAACTATTCAACATGTTTTGAGCAGTACGACTATCACAGTAAGCGCAGCACAGACTTTGACAGAAGGCATCAAAGGCACAGGTGTTCATGACACAGTATTGTCCTTTGCCAAGTTTTACTGCACTTCATCAAGTCCTGACGTCGTGAGAAGCCCACGCTGTCGACTCCTCTCCAGGCAGAGGATAAAGTCCAGAGGCGTGATGTTCGGGTTCTGGCCAGCGTTCTTATAAGAGGTCCACGGCTTTGGGGGTTGATGAAGGAAACCAAAAAAAACCATACAATAACTCAGGTGAATATTTAACACTCACTGACATCTTGCGCAAAACGACTGAGGCAACCTGTGGTCTGTACATAAAATAGTTTCCCGTCAAAATATGACAGCTTAGTAACAGTCTCGTCTGAAAAAGGACTGGTAGAAAAGTTACGCAGCTCGCCTGAAAGAGGGCTTGGAGCAAGCTTTATGTCAAAATACGACAGGATAGTAACATTCTCGTCTGAAAAAGGACTGGTAGAGAGTTACGCAGCTCGCCTGAAAGAGGGCTCGGAGCAATGTAAAAAGACACAGAGTTGCCCAGAATAATACTCATTACGCGTATGATCTGTTGTTTTACTGTTTTGTTGGTGGAGTAAGTTGATTTTACAGCACATTAAGGAGGCTGAACTACTCCACCGAATTGTTTACCGTTGGTTGCTCGAGTTCTGGTGGAACGGGAAAAGGTTGTGTTTCATCACATAAAATTGACACCGCTTTCAAGGCTAGCTTGAAAGTAGAAGGCCGTGTCAATAGCCTCTCCCATTCCTCGTGCCAGAGAAAGCACCACGGGTGTGTATGTGTATGTGTAAACGCAAATATATTTATAAATAAATAAATAATAATAATAAGAGGAAAAAATAATAATGGGTAATAAATCAACAAAACTCACTGCTGACGAGCAGTGGCTAGAGAAAAAATGTCCAAACGCCGGACTAATTAGTAAAAAAAGATGGAGAAATCCAAAGAAACTAAACTGCCCTGCGTGGGAGGGAAAATGTACTCCCTTTGCAGTGACTGCTTTAAAAGAGACCCTCCAAGCGGAACTAAACAATGAAAAAAGTTTTAAAAAGAAAGCCAAACGTCTCACGGAGTGGCAACATTTTAAAGTCTGGATGGCAGAAAATGACAAACGCACAAAGGTGCGCGAAGAGAAAAAGAAAAAGAAAAACGAACAAAGTAGTGAACAAAAAGATCCACAAAACCCAAAACCACCTCCATATGTGCCTGCCCCCGGCCCATCTAACCCGCCAGTATCAAAAAAACCCTTCGCCGACGCGCCAAGCCCATATGATTCAGCAAGACAGGCATTAAATTTAATGACAACAAATCACCATAAGGAAGAGGAAAACATAGGGAAAGACCCGTCAGGTAGGGATATGGGAGGACAGATTGACCCCCCAGGGCCGTCAGGTCTGTTTCCAATGATAGCCACGCCAAACCCAAGATATGGCCAACTAACGGGTGGCAATAATAATGAAAGAGACAACAACCCTTACCTGTACGTTTTCAGAGCATGGTCCCAAACTGACAGATTAAACGTCTTAAAGGACGTTCCACTGTTAAATGAAGGTTTTGAGCCATGGAGGGAGGCAGTTGAGTTAATTAGAACACACTGGCACTTGAATGGCCATGAAATGCTCCAGGTAATTCAGGACTTATTAGGTCTAAAAATGGGAACAGTAAAGGGAGACTTCACGGGGTCAAATGACCAGGGTATAGCCCTGCTCCCCACCTCTGAACCTCTAAGGGCTCAGTTGGCAGGAGGATTATATGAAAGGATTAGAGTCCGTCTAGCCCCAAGAGCAGATTACGGCAAAATAGGCGAGATAAAGCAGAAGGAAGCTGAGACTGCCTCTGACTTCCTCGATCGCCTACGCCCAGTTTTCAGACAACATTCAGGTTTAAATTACCAGGAGGAGCCACAAACACCATTTCAGCAACAGCTAAAAAATGCATTTCTGAACGGCCTCCTCCCAAAAGTGAGGGCCCACGTAGAAAAACATTGGGTCACACAAAAATACAGGAAGTCTGCCAGATGCACTGCAATATGCTGAACACGCAGTCAAAATACAGAAGCAAAAGGAAAAAGGAGGAGTCTTTGCTGTAGATCCTGTAACAGGATTCGTGGCACTCTCTGCAGAATACAGGAGACATAAACCAGGCCCATACAGAGGAAAGGCAAAGGCAGGAGGAGGGAGAAAAGGAGAGAGAAGAGTGAAAAATACAAGCTGCTACAATTGTGGAAAGGAAGGGCATTTTGCCCGCGAGTGTAGACATAGAAAAAAGGATGACAGTGAGGAAGAGGATGACAGAAATAACAAATGACTAGGAAAAGGCACAGAAACAGAGAGCAATGAAAACACGGACGTGTATAACATAGAGCAATTGCTTTTGGGCTCTGAACATAAACCAACTGTAATTATATACGTAAATGGGCAGCCAATGACGATGCTCTGCGATACTGGAGCATGCAAAACTGTACTGATTAAAAAACCACCAAAAGTGAAATTCTCTAATGATACTCTGATAGTTAAGTCAGCATCAGGACATGTCAGTACTAAATCACTGACTGAGCCTCTACTCTTATAAGATAAGATAAGATAAGATAACCTTTATTAGTCCCACACGTGGGAAATTTGTTTTGTCACAGCAGGAAGTGGACAGTGCAAAAGTTATGAGGCAAAAATTAGAATACAATAAGAATAAATACAGTACACAACTGTACAGAATAGAATAAAATACTATATACAGTAGAATAAAATAAAATAAATATACAATAAGATAAAAATAGAATACAAATACAAATATTATATATATACAACTGTGTAAAAATACAACGATGACAGAAAGGATTATTGCACTTAGTATTATTGCATATGTATGGATGTGTGTGCTTGATCAGTTAAAGTCTTTATTATGGAGTCTGACAGCAGTGGGGAGGAAAGACCTGCGAAATCTCTCCGTCCCACACCGTGGGTGCCGCAGTCTCCCACTGAAGGAGCTGCTCAGTGCTGTCACAGTCTGCTGCATGGGGTGGGAGATGTTGTCCAACAGGGATGACAGCTTAGCCGCCGTTATCTCATGAAGACAGCGGCCGCAGCTGTAAAAACCAGTGCATATATGACCCATCTTGCCCAGTTAATCTTCTAGGGAGAGATGCACTAGAGAGGCTGGAAATAGGAGTCTTGCCAGGACCAGAGGGCATGTATGCAAAGCTAATGTTAAACGAGAAACAAAGTCCAGCAGATTATCAGATTAATGTGTGTAAAGGACTCGGAGAGCCTCACTACTACTGGACATTAGACCTGCCCTCACTAGAGCCTTTACAACACATAGCAAATCGATATCTGCCAACTCATTCAACACGACAGGACTACACTCAGTATCACAACACATTGAGGTTCAAACAGAGTCCAGGTCCTAATCCCGTGTATGACCAAGAGGTACATAAGCTAGGCCCACAAAAGCTGACATTACAACACCTATATGTCACCCAAAGTGGTAATGCAGTGTTCTCTGTGCTGCAGCCTGAGGCAGTACAACGAGTAAACAGGATGCCAAATCCACATGTGTCAGTAGCACACAATGACAGCACTGAGTGGAAAGATTTAGGCCGCGTTCTCGCCCAAGTTGAAAGAGACCGATATGAAAAGACTGAAGACACGCATGAGGGATGGCTCCAAGGTCGCAGAACAGGATGCATGAGATACACATTAGGGTGGGTAATTACTACCCACCCAGCCACATACATGACTGACAGCACTGATTTGCATGTGCAGGAAGATAGTGAAAACTGACATGTACTCTCATTAGAACTACACCCAGAACTACAAGAATTGCCCACAACACTATGGCCCACAGGATCGACAGATGTAGGATTAATTAAAGGAGCAGATCCTGTTGTAGTAAAAACTACTACAACCTACAGGCCAGTTAAACCACAATATCCCTTGACGGCAGAAGCAAAAGCAGGGATCAGGCCAGTAATTGCAGATATGGAAAAAGCAGGCATTTTAGTGAAAACAACTGAAATAACCTGTAACACTCCAATTTTTCCAGTGAAAAAAGCAAACACAGGAAAATATCGCTTAGTGCATGGCCTCAGAGCAATAAATGAAATAACTGAACAAATCCCACCTGTGGTAGCAAATCCACACACAATCTTAAATCAAGTGACACAAAAAGAACAATGGTTCTCAGTCATAGATCTGTCAAACGCGTTTTTCTCTGTGCCGTTACACCCAGACCCACAAAATCTGTTTGGTTTCACTTTTGATAACGAAAAGTATACTTATACAAGACTGCCACAGGGTTTTCAGAACAGTCCCACCCTGTATGCAGAGGCATTAAAGAAATCTATGTCACTATGCACGCTCCCTGTCACAGGGCAATTTCTTCTGTACGTTGATGACATTCTCGTCACGGGAGATACACGAGACAACTGCAGAAAAAACACCATGACTGTGCTGAAACATTTAGCAGAGCAGGGCCATAAAGTCTCACAGCACAAGTTACAGCTGTGGAGCCAAGAGGTCACATACCTTGGCCACAAACTCACAGGAGAGGGAAGAACACTGTTAGACAGCAGAAAGCTAGCAGTACAGAATGCTCCAAAACCTCTCACAAAACAACAAATGATGAGTTATTTAGGTCTCTGCAATTTTTGCAGATGCTGGATACCTGAATATGCTCTGCTAGCTCAACCTTTGCAAAACTTAATTTATGGAAAAAAATCTAGCACTGAAAGATAAAATAGAATGGACACCAGAAGCAGAAAAAGCATTTAATGATCTAAAACTTGCACTGCAGACGCGCACAGTTTTGGCATTGCCAGACTATGAAAAACCTTTTTACTTGCATGTAGACGGAGGTGCAGGCTACATGAAGGCCGTTCTAACACAAGCCTTTGGGGAAAAGCAACGCCCTCTTGCATTTTATTCGTGTAAGCTAGATTCAGTGGCCTCAGGACTGCCCTCGTGCATGCAGGCATGCGCAGCTGCAGCAGAGGCAGTTAAGAAATCAGCTGACATCGTCTTAGGACACATTGATCGTCAAAGTTCCCCACGCTGTAACCTCCATCTTACTGCAGGCGAACTTGTCTTATCTCACACATGCAAGACAGCTCTCATACGTAGGCATCTTGTTATCACAGTCACACATTACAATCGAGAAGTGTGGTCAGCTAAATCCCAGCACACTTCTCCCCACATCAGAGGATGGTGAAAAACACTGCTGTATGGAAAAGCTAGATGAAGAAACAAAGCCACGAGCCGACATATATAGCACACCACAGCCAACTTTCACTGACATTTTTGTAGATGGATCAGCTTCTAAAAATAGCTTAGGTCGCAACTGCGTCGGTTATGCAGTAACCACAGTAGACACAGTTCTGGAAGCAAGACCTTTAACTTCCTCTAACTCTGCACAAAGTGCAGAACTTACAGCTGTTGTGAGAGCATGTAAGTTGAATGCAGGAAAAAGCATAAACATACACACAGACAGTCAGTATGTTTTTGCAGCAGTACATCATTTCGCAAAGATTTGGCTAAACAGAGGTATGGTCACTTCTACTGGCAATCCAGTACAGCATTCACACCTTTTAAAAGAACTGCTAGAAGTGATAACATTGCCGAAAAAATTAGCATTGTGCAAATGTGCCGCACACCAAAAAGATAACTCAGAAGTTACTAAAGGCAACAACTTTGCAGACCAAGCCGCAAAGAAGGCAGCACAGCAACATATACAGTGGGGCAAAAAAGTATTTAGTCAGCCACCGATTGTGCAAGTTCCCCCACTTAAAATGATGACAGAGGTCAGTAATTTGCACCAGAGGTACACTTCAACTGTGAGAGACAGAATGTGAGAAAAAAATCCATGAATCCACATGGTAGGATTTGTAAAGAATTTATTCGTAAATCAGGGTGGAAAATAAGTATTTGGTCACCTCAAACAAGGAAAATCTCTGGCTCTCACAGACCTGTAACATCTTCTGTAAGAAGCTTTTCTGTCCCCCACTCGTTACCTGTATGAATGGCACCTGTTTGAACTCATCATCTGTATAAAAGACACCTGTCCACAGCCTCAAACAGTCAGACTCCAAACTCCGCCATGGCCAAGACCAAAGAGCTTTGGAAGGACACCAGGAAAAGTATTGTAGACCTGCACCAGACTGGGAAGAGTGAATCTACAATAGGCAAGCAGCTTGGTGTGAAAAAATCAACTGTGGGAGCAATCATCAGAAAATGGAAGACATACAAGACCACTGATAATCTCCCTCGATCTGGGGCTCCACGCAAGATCTCATCCCGTGGGGTCAAAATGATCATGAGAACGGTGAGCAAAGATCCCAGAACCACACGGGGGGACCTGGTGAATGACCTGCAGAGAGCTGGGACCAAAGTAACAAAGGTCACCATCAGTAACACACTACAACGGCAGGGAATCAAGCCAGTGCATGTCCAGGCCCGTCTGAAGTTTGCCAGAGAGCACATGGATGATACAGCAGAGGATTGGGAGAATGTCATGTGGTCAGATGAAACCAAAGTAGAACTTTTTGGTATAAACTCAACTCGTCGTGTTTGGAGGAAGAAGAATACTGAGTTGCATCCCAAGAACACCATACCTACTGTGAAGCATGGGGGTGGAAACATCATGCTATGGGGCTGTTTTTCTGCCAAGGGGACAGGACGACTGATCCGTGTTAAGGACAGAATGAATGGGGCCATGTATGGTGAGATTTTGAGCCAAAACCTCCTTCCATCAGTGAGAACTTTGAAGATGAAACGAGGCTGGGTCTTCCAACATGACAATGATCCAAAACACACCGCCCGGGCAACAAAGGAGTGGCTCCGTAAGAAGCATTTGAAAGTCCTGGAGTGGCCTAGCCAGTCTCCAGACCTCAACCCCATAGAAAATCTGTGGCGGGAGTTGAAAGTCCGTGTTGCTCGGCGACAGCCCCAAAACATCACTGCTCTCGAGAAGATCTGCATGGAGGAATGGGCCAAAATACCAGCTACTGTGTGTGCAAACCTGGTAAAGACCTATAGTAAACGTTTGACCTCTGTTATTGCCAACAAAGGTTATGTCACAAAGTATTGAGTTGTATTTTTGTTATTGACCAAATACTTATTTTCCACCCTGATTTACGAATAAATTCTTTACAAATCCTACCATGTGGATTCATGGATTTTTTTTTCACATTCTGTCTCTCACAGTTGAAGTGTACCTCTGGTGCAAATTACTGACCTCTGTCATCATTTTAGGTGGGGGAACTTGCACAATCGGTGGCTGACTAAATACTTTTTTGCCCCACTGTACAAACCTTAATGTCTGAAACATCAACGTTAATACCACTTGATGTACTTAAAGATGAACAGAAAGCTGCATCTATCACAGAACAGAAAAAATGGTTAAAGTGTGGAGCACAGCTACAAAATGACCTAATGACCTGTAATGGCAAACCAATACTGCCAAAATCTCTACATAAGACAGCAGCATTAGTGACACATGGCTTAACGCATTTGTCAACGGGTGGAATGATGAATGTCCTCTCTAAACACTTCTACACTCAAAATTTTGAAAATTCAGCAAAAGAATTCATCAGAACATGCATGATTTGCCAAAGACATAATGCACAGGGAAACCTTAGACCAAAAAGAGGTCATTTTCCCACACCACCTCACCCTTTCCATACAATCCACATGGATTTCATTGAACTTAACGAATGCCAAGCATCAAAATATGCTCTAGTAATTATAGATGTGTTTTCAAAATGGCCAGAAATCTATCCAGTAAAAAGAGCAGACGCAATATCAGTGGCAAAGTGTTTATGCAATCACTTCATCCCCACATATGGCATTCCCAGTCTGATAAGGTCAGACAATGGAACACATTTTGTTAATGACATCATCAGCAAAGTCTCTGAAGCTCTAGGATTTAGCATCAAACATCACTGTGCATATCACCCACGAAGTGCAGGACTAGTGGAAAGAACTAATGGCACAATAAAACAGAGATTAAGAAAATGCATGGAAGAAACCCGAATGTTTAGGTTTGGTAAAGATGTGGATGAGAATAACACAAGGTTCTCAGAAACTTACACCTTTTGAAATCATCCACGGGAGAGCGTTTCCATTGCCAATTACCAGTGAACCAATTAACAAATCAATAAGGGAAACTACCCTAGCAGAATGGATGACTAAGCTGTTTGAAAATAAAGAGATTATGTTAAACAACCAACTGCCGAGTGATATCTCTCCAGTGTCTTGCAGGTTACAACCAGGTGATTGGATCCTGATCAAAGTACTCCAGAGAAAGAATTGGAGTTCACCAAGGTGGGAGGGCCCATACCAAGTCCTACTTACCACACCCACCGCCTGCAAAATAGCAGAAAGACCATCTTGGATCCACCAAAGCCACTGTAAAAAAGTGAGTGACAATCCAGACGCTTAGACGCCGGCTTCCCTGGCTTCTAGGTGATCTATTGGTGAAGGGAAGGGCTGATTGGGTATATCCCGCCCTTTTTTTTACTTCTCGCCAATAGTCTACTCACCAGAGGTCTAGGTGTGCCTGGTCATCATGAAGACACTTGTCCTCCTAGTGGCCAGCATTGCGCTCCTAGTGAGCCTACTAACACTCACCCAGATGAGAGGAAATAAACAACACCACCTGCAAAAAAGATGGACACATGACAATTCGCATCTGCGTGACCTGAACCAAGACCATAACCACCCATGGATGAACAACGCGTGGTATAGATATGTGTATGATAGAACACGCACCGACAACAGCACGGAATGCTATGTGTGTTCACATATGCCAACAACAGCCGTACACGCAACAATATATGGAAAGGCACCTGAACTTGACGAAGCGATGTGTGTGTTCAACAAAGCAACAACTGGCAATTGCACACGCAGAGATTTGATGGCAACAGGACTGACCCTAAAAGGTCAAAGCACAAAGAAAGAAGACCTAATTCCATGGTGTAGTGACACAGACGTCAAACGTGTCACGAAACCACTTTCACAACGACAGATCCTAATTGAACAGACAACCCCTTGTGCCTACAATCTGACGAACTGGAACTACACCTGCAACGAAAAACATTGGGTAAACGTCAAAGCCAACAACACAAAAAACAAATCATTCGCCATAGTTTTGCCGCCGGACATACAGCACCCAATGTGTTTCAACTTCTCTGATGGAAACAGGAAACTTGGATGAAACCGCAACTGCACACAGACACTTGACCTGACCCAATCCAAAGGAATACACACCTTCAAAATTGGAACTTTCTGGGTCCAGGGAGCCGCTTGGGCCTGCGGGCCTAAAACCTACTTCATGCTCCCACCGAACTCCACCGGTCTGTGTGCACCAGTACTAATTTCAGACCACACCTTCAAGATCACAGCAGAGACACACACGTCAAGAGCAAAACGTGAAGTTGCTGAAGTCGCTGAAGTAATGCCACATGACTCAATCTATGGATCAGATGTGCCCAAGAACTTCAAACTATGGACTGATGGTTAGAAAGTCCTCCACTCCTTGTGCCCTTGGGTGGGAGCTGGGAAAAACATGCTGAGGATCGAGACACTTGACTATCGATTTGGACTGTTCCTAAATGCCTCAATGAAGATCAACAAAGCGCAAAATGAAGAAATCGACGCAATACGCATTGTAGTGATGCGACACAGAGTCGCACTAGACATGATTCTAGCTGAAAAAGGAGGTTTGTGTGTATTGTTTGACACTACATGTTGTACATACATCCCAGACAACATACACTCACAAAACATGACCGACGCTTTGAACACCTTGAGAAAGATTAAAGATGCTGAACAACAAGACTATGTCACAAGCACTGATGATTGGTTGACATGGTTACTAGGTGGTTCATGGAAGTCCCTACTGATTAAAGGACTTGTTGGAATTGCATTTTTGCTTTTACTGTTATGTGTTTTCACAACATGTGTAGTACCCTGTCTGAATAAAATGGTATCAAACATGGTGACAACTTCTATCAATGCTTATGTGATGACGTCTCAAATGGAAGAAATTTTGAAAGATGATCCATACAGTAATGTTTAGTTTAATTGAACACAGGACTGTTTTATGACGTTCAAACCGAAAATGTTTAGACAAGAGGTTATGAACTGACAAAAATAACAGTACTGTCATGTGAGAAATCTAAACAACAGGAGGGAATGTCAGAGTATTTTTGCTTTTAAAGGTTTTATTATTCATATAATAATCAGCTAAGAGTGTTTATATTTCTGTTCTGTACTCAACCAGCTGCATATTTTAATTGCTGGCTCCCTACTCTATAACGGAAACTGTTTGCCTTCACATTATCAGTCTTTGCCTTCACATTGTCACTGTTTGCCTTCACACTAGCAGGAAACCGCCACCCACGAGTAAGAAACAACCTTGTAGAGAACACGAAGTTTTTTGATAAACCACACCTGTTTTCTTGACAAGTATTAGATTATTCTGTTATTATATGTTACCTTATATATGTAATCAAAGTAGTTGAATTAGAATACTGCTGTAGATCACATTATACCCTTTAATATAGAGTGTGTGAGCTGTATGTAGTTTAGTTCTCATTATACTTTTGAGTTAACAGAACATATTCACATATTAGTTCATTAGATAAATGTGCATCACTCTGTATCCTTGATCTGCTGGGAATGTGTTACACTGTTTTCTTGACATGCTTAATTGTTGAATCATGAAGAGAAGGTTGTAAGCAGGAGACTCTGTGTCTAAAGACAGGGGAGATAGACAGACCACATTCCACACCCCCACCTTACAGAAAGCAGAGAAACAACTGCCGAGGTCATAACTTAGGCGCTGTAACAGAGAAAAAATGTGATGTTTTGGCTTTTACGACTAGCTGGGGGCCACTAGAGACTATAAAAAGCTGAGCAACCCGTCACCATTTTGAGACATGTGCCTGACCCTCTGGTAGCATCTCTCCCGTCCGGACGTTGTAATGCTCTTATTGTTGAATTGTATGGAAATAAATGATTGTTGATTGAGCATTTATACACCGAGTATTGTCCTTCCTTCAGCCCAAAGATTCAAAGAATTGGGAGAATTCAACAACTTGGTGCCGTGTGACCCGGATCTTTGGTGTGCTGAGGAGGTGTAGATTTGGCCTTTGGTGAGATCGTGGGGCAAAGTGAACAGAAGGCCGGCCTAAAACAGAAAGGTAAGCACAGCCTGTTGTATTATAAATACCAAATGTGCATATTGGGCTTTCCAAATTAATCTGTTCACTGAGTCACATGTATTTTCACAGTAAATTTGTCGGTGTCTGGTTTTTGGCGCAAGATACTAACAACATAAGTTGAGGCTGAATTCCAGTGTGTTAAATAAACTGCTTCTACCGAGAAACTAATAAGACACTACGTTGAGCTAGTTGCAGTAAACTGCTTCTACCGAGAAACTAATAAGACACTACGTTGAGCTAGTTGCAGTAAACTGCTTCTACCGAGAAACTAATAAGATACTACGTTGAGCTAGTTGCAGCCACTTTACCTTCCACATTTAATTTTGTCTAATACTGGCTTCTGTAGCAATAATACGTTAGAATTTCTTCTGAAGACGCGGCCATTAGTCCAGTACATTGAAGTCGAGGTTTGTTTATTTTGTTTATGGTGTCAGTGACGTCCTGGCTTTTGCCGGCTATGAAATAGAAGTTGATTTAAGGAAAAGCAGATGCTGGCTTCACGGTGCAGTTGAACGCTGGCAACGCGAGAGCGAAACACGTCCGTAGGTTTGGTTTATGATACGGCGTGTTCCGGTGGTGCGGCCGTGAAGTGCAGTAGTGGTTGGTGCTAGTTTTAGTACATTGGATAGAGGTTTTGACGGTGGTTTGTGGCGTCAGTCGAGTATAAAGGGCTGCGGTCATAATACAAAGTAAAAATTTAGTACATAGCAACACCTGGTTTATGATGTCAGGTATAACTTCGGGGATGCAAGCATCACTTTTATGATGCGACTTTGCCCCGTGGTGGCGGTCATAAGCGCAGAGAAAGGGGTATTTTGGTCTATGGTGCAGTGTGCTTTAAGAAGATCTAATAGTTGAGCTCAGAGGTTTCTGTGCAAATTTCTGCTGATGAGAGGCGCTCTCTGTGTGTCACACTGATGGTGTAACGCGCTGTGTGTGTAAGGCGCGCTCTGGCCGTGGGTGAGGCGCGCTCTGAGTGTGCTTTTTGTGTGTGTGAAGTCTGAACACAGTGACAGTGACGGTTGATGTGTTTGATTAGGAGGACATTAGAGCAAATACACATTTTAGGATCAAAGGTTGATGCCTAGTGTACCTGTGGAACATTTTGCCCTAGGAGTGGCGACCCTCCTGTCCGTGGACGCGTGGCCAGGACCGGCGTCGTCCGGGTGCCGAGGTGGTGACTTGGGGAGGTGAGGGCCCCCGCATAGCTACGGAAATAACACTGGAACGGCCGTGTAATCACGGGTTCACATTTATTCCGGACTAGAACAAGACACATTTTGCGAACAAACGTTGAGTCTAGATTAGTAAAGAAATATAAAAAGGTTGAATTCCTCGTTTCAGTGGTTGAAATTGTTGTGTGCCTGTCCCCTGACGAGTGTGAAATTAAAATAAAGAGGGAATTTGGAGCCACATGGAGATAGACGGGCATAATTGGGTGTATTACTCTGTGGTGTAATAAAAATAAAAAGGAGAGATAGTAAGAGGTGTGCAGTGGAGAATTATGGAGGAGTAGAGAGAGGAATGTGTTGGGAGACTGGCGTACAGTTTACGCTGTCAAGGTAGGCGTGTTGCCTGCTTATCGGTTTAAAAGCAATGAAAATGAAATTAAAATAAATCTCTTAGTGTGTTAATACAGGAAGCTGCGGACCTGGACCAACTGCCCCCACAAGCACAGCGGCCGAAGCAAAATTATAGGTAATGGGAACCACACCCAGCACGAATCAGCAGCTGTGAAAAAGACAGCAGCGAGGAGAGAATTAGAGGAGAAATTAAGAGAAGTTTTAACACATAAAATTGGGGCCAACGGACTTGTGGAGGTTGGGAAGGCGTCCGGAGCATCACAACAAAAAGGTGAAACAAAAACACACAAGCAGAGAAATCTGAGAGAAAGGCTCCTTTTAAGGTAACGCCTAGTTTGAGAAAAGATAAAATTAACCTGCTTTTATACAAATGCACATACACGCAATGAAGAAACAGCTTACACTCATGAACACGTGAAGATTTTCCAGCAAGGTTAAAGAAAAATTAACATACTTAAATGATGAAGTCTATACATTACTGACAAAGAAACCCTCTGGGTTGCAGGACAACAATTTAACTAAAAAAAAAAAAAAGGAACACTGGTCTAACCAACCAGGCAAGACGCAACAAATTTAGTGGTAAAAAGAGTCAAATTGTGACATGTTTTCTGTTGATTGATTAATAAAAGTGATTACTGAATGAAAGAAAATTCCTTTTTTGGGTTTTTAAACATGATCTTAAGAATTTTAATATGTACTTGTGTTGTCCTGTCAACTTGGTGGGTTAGGAGTTGATTATATCGGGAGAGAAAAAACAAAAAAAAAAAAAAAAAGGGGGAGAGAAGGCTGACACAGGGCCTGGTCCCGGTGTGTCTCCCCTCTGAATAACACAGCGAACACAACATCATTTTCCTGTTCGTTTGTTTTTGTTTTGTTTTGTTTTTGTTTTTTCTATACATATTTAATTACAGGCTGCTTTGCCGGCCCTGAAAGCCGAGGCTGACTGGACTCCTGCTCTCCCCCATACGTGACACTGACCAAATGCTGCAACAGCTGGACCCACAACAACGACCTGAGAATGTCAACAGACCTGCAGGAATGTGATCTCATGCAGCCGAGACAGAGAGCACTAAACCTAAGGCCCGTTTCACTACACGGGGGAAAATTCCCAGACTGCGTCAGCTGACAGAGCTGTGACAAGACGCCCGCCAAGCCCGAATGAAAAGTAAGGCCGAGCGAAAGAATGCTGACCTTGATAACTTTGCATTCACACTGTGCAGGACAGTGATGGACCAACACGGATGATCGGGTGGCGAAAAAGGGCGTGACCGAGACAAGAGGAGTAACTGAGGACAGAAGGCACCTCAGAATGGACAAAAACACAGAAGAAGATGCAGGTTTCACCTGCGGTGAACATCGACACTGGAGAAAGGACTGCCCCAATTGGGGTCAGAACCAGGACGGACTGAATTTTGAGCAGCAGCAGCAGCAATGGTCGCAAACAAACTGAAAAGGAGGGGGGCAGGACCCCAGGGCATGCTTCAGGCCGTGGTTTACCCAGAACACCAGAACAGGAAAGTGATGAACACACACACACACACACACACACACACACACACACACGTCTCCAAACACACAGATTCAGAATGAAGTGAAATACACACATGAACACGTGCACTCGTTGAGTGAGTGAGAAATGACACACACACACACACACACACACACACACACACACACACACACACACACACACACACACACACACACACGGGAATGTTGATTCACTGAGAAGTGAAGCACACACACACACACACGCTGATGCAATGAAGAATGCTTTGCTTATGCTGATATGCAAAATGCTGCACACAAACATCCCAATGCATAATTTTTATGAGGAGCCATTGATTACTTAGAATGTGTTATATGTCACCTAGAAGGCATTTATGTAGATTTTAGGAATAAGGTCTAAAATGGTTTGGTTATGAAAACAATGTCTGTGCGTGATGTCTGTTTATGGCTCAAGGCCTTGACTGAATTCTTTGCTGTGCTTCACACAGCCCTGATGAGGAACAGTGGCACAGAGTGAAAATGATGAATTAATAGTGTAAGTTTTAGGTCGGAGTACGGCATTTTTTGTGATTGAGTTTTAATTCAAGGAGGAACAAAAGGTGTTACGGCACCTGAGGTTCTCATTCCCACACAATATTGTCCCGGCAGGAAGCAAAATGTTCCTGTGAATTTCTGGTTGATTGTTTGGTTTTGTTTAGCGCTAGCTTGATTTTATCAGTGAGCTTTGGCTTGTGTTCTTTCTCGTAAGCGAGAGAGGGATAGTTTTATGCTTGGACATGTCTGCAACGGGCCCTAGTTTGTGTTATTTTAGTAGTATTTTGTTGGTTATGTCTGTTTTCGTTTTTGTTACAGTGCACTGGAGAAAAAACATCTGAGAGGTGTGATCCACCGGTGGTGATATGTTGATATTTTGTGAGTTCATGATTTAACAATCAGCTCTTTAAACAAGGCCTGAAAGATTGAAATTTAAAGCGCTATAAAATATTATTACTGTAAACAGTTGCAAAGTGTGCTTCTCCATGATTGTAATTGGCTTGGGAGAAATTCACTTATAGGGAACACTGATCTAAAAGGATTGCACCGAGTCAATCCGGCCCAAAAAACAACAAGGAATTGTTTTCCTTTAAAATGATGACGTCATCTTGCTGGTGATGAAGGCTCGAATAGGTTGCGCGGGAGACTCCATTATCAGCAACATCTGGTATGAATGTGTATGGAGGTATGCATGTGAATGGACTGTGATGGACTGACGACTAAAAGTTTTGACTGACTTGATACTGAGACAATGACTGCACCCACTTTAGGATTAGTAAATGCCAATAAACAATTCATAAACAATTCACCCAGCCGACAAGAGAAGGGTGGATGCTTCGCTTTGTTTTGTTTTGTTTTTTCAGGAGCAGGAGGATAAGAGAGACTGGAGGAGGAGACTCTAGCTTCACATAAGTATGAACTGCAGACTTAACACTGTGGTTGCTGATTTTGAGTTACCAATGTTTGCATTAAGAAAACTGTGCTATATTAGCTGTGTTTTGAGTAAGGTATCATGTTATATTATTGGGAATGCCAAATGCTACAGTGGAGAAGACTTTTGATACCACTCATGACTGGAATATGTTACTATTAACCACAGCAGGCCACTGTAAAAAGTCAATTAAATTTTATAGAGGAAAATCGCCAAAATTGAACAATACCTATGAATGACTGGCCACATTCAGAATAGAGATATGCAAGAATAAACATTGGTCCACATGATTTAGGTTCTCACTTGAAATAGTAAGTTATTAAATGTAGAATATAATCGACAGGGACATTTGATAGGATGTGGTACTGCAAAAGAACAAGAGCAAAGTAAATAAAGAAAATATTGTGTTTAGTTTGGATAAATTCAAATTAAAATGTACCATTACACTCAGAGGATCAATATGGAATAAAACATATGCAAAACTTGTAGGAAGTACATGACTGATAACTGTTCTGTCCTGAGCGTTTGTTTCCAGAGCACCCACTTGACCACACCAACAGTTTCTCGCCACCGAGGAGGGGTACTTGCAAAAAGAATAAAATAAAAATCTGAGTTTAACAAAACATTTTAAATGTAAATATCAAGCTTACCTTTCTTTTTCCATGAAATGTGCTTGTGGGCACGCCAGCCATTTTGAAAAGGTGGGCAAAACAATTGGCAAGGCCACACCCCCACACATGTGATATAATTTTAAAGGTACTGTTGCCCTCTCTAAGAAACATCAGGACTTAGAGGAGTGGCAAGTAGAGTATGCGAGCTACAAGCAAAAACTAAAATGTGTACTACAGTGTGCAAAAATGAAGTACTGGGTCATCAGGGGGTCATGAGGGACATTTATAAAACTAAAAGTCCCACTAACCTTAAAGTGCACTTGAAAAGCTCACACAAGAAGGTTAACCTAGCTTACCTAGAAGACCTCATCAGGGGGAGCACACTCCCCCTCCTTGAAGAGCTCACCCACTCAACCCGCATCCCCAGAAAACAGCTAACCCCAGATAAGGCAGCGTGATGCATCCCGAGACAACAGGACTGGGACATCTAAATAAAGGTGTGAAACAATCGCCTTCAAAAGGTTATCAATTCACTTCAACCAAAATTAGGACCACACGGTGCGGCAAGAGTTAATAGTTATTAGTCTCAACACCCAAGGATAACCAGAAGAGCATGACTGATATGATGGAACTGGGATTTTGTTACACTTAATTTTTGCAAAACACAAATAAGACTAAATTGAAACTAAGGATTTTCAGAAAATAAAAACTACACTAAACTAGCAAAGAATTGGTAAAAACTAATTACAACTGGTAAAAATTGAAAATCTGGAGTCGAAACTAAATAAAAATAACAACTAATGGAAATGGCGAAAAGTTTAAAACCCTGGTGCAGAGATTGGCAAATCTGACCAGGAAACGTTATAAAATGGATTGTCAGGATAGTCAGCGTTAAAGCCACTTTTGACAGTCCATACTAGGATGGCATTGGACATCTTCGGGGCAGAAAAGGGTTGGTGTGACCAAGGTGTGGTTTGGCTTGTTGTATGTACATTTCAAAATGTTACAGCTCTGGATGGACCAGTTACCAGATATGATGTCACTAACCTTCTCTTTTAAGTGTCTAGCTCCAATGAATTGACACATGGGAGTGTGTCAAAAAGGGGGAGTTGAGTCCGAACATCAAACAATGGTGTTATGAACATTTTATGACTTTATTTGTGTGTTTAATAATTTAGCTATGGTAAAACTTAAGCTTATAATGTGTTAGACTTAGAAAGGGTTCACTAATTTTTGATTTCTTTTACACACACATAGATTATGATTAGAATAGGTTCTGAACATAATATTTTAAACCAAATTTGAATCATTAGAAGAACAATGGATAACAATATTAGATTATCAAGGCTAGGGAGAGAGGTGTTTTGGTTTTCTGTCTCTTGCAGAGAAAGGAACAGACACCAGACGGGGACCCGGAGATGTGAGGACCCTTCACAGCAGGGACAGATGTAGGGACTGCCGAGACAGCAACTGGGGTCAAGTGTCATGACGTTTGGGCTCCTGGAGAAGATGGATCCCACAAACACAGCAATAACCATGAAGGGGTTGGCGAAAACCAGGAACACCAGACCAACGAGGTTCAAGAGGCTCTTGGCAAAAAGGGGGACACGGCGGTGATCCCAAAACACACAGATCTTTGTTTGAAATCGGGGCAGAATAATCCCCAGAACTGTGCAATGACTAAAGGGTGGTCTAACCCCGGAGGTCGAAGAAAGAAGCTGAGAATCACCCAACTGGAAGACACTGGTAGCTGCAGCAATAAAAATAAAGGTTAAAAGCTCCTTAGACAGAGGTTCTAGTCTAAGTACATTTGAAAGGTATAAGGGGGCATTAAAATGGGAGTGGAAAACTGGAGCACCAAAATAAAGCTGTGGGAGAATTGGGGAGTGATGGGAGAGTCATCTGTAACTGCTGTTATGGTTGTAAATCTAACTTTGCTTGCATCTGAACTGCGTGAACACAGAGGTCATCCCACATATGGTCCACCCGTTAAAGGGGGACAGAGGGCCTCAGGATCAAGAAAACCTGGACCTTGCGACCCTGGAGTGCATGTTGTAAGTGATCTCTTTCAGAGATCAAAAGGGGGAATTATTAGATTATTCTGTTATTATATGTTACCTTATATATGTAATCAAAGTAGTTGAATTAGAATACTGCTGTAGATCACATTATACCCTTTAATATAGAGTGTGTGAGCTGTATGTAGTTTAGTTCTCATTATACTTTTGAGTTAACAGAACATATTCACATATTAGTTCATTAGATAAATGTGCATCACTCTGTATCCTTGATCTGCTGGGAATGTGTTACACTGTTTTCTTGACATGCTTAATTGTTGAATCATGAAGAGAAGGTTGTAAGCAGGAGACTCTGTGTCTAAAGACAGGGGAGATAGACAGACCACATTCCACACCCCCACCTTACAGAAAGCAGAGAAACAACTGCCGAGGTCATAACTTAGGCGCTGTAACAGAGAAAAAATGTGATGTTTTGGCTTTTACGACTAGCTGGGGGCCACTAGAGACTATAAAAAGCTGAGCAACCCGTCACCATTTTGAGACATGTGCCTGACCCTCTGGTAGCATCTCTCCCGTCCGGACGTTGTAATGCTCTTATTGTTGAATTGTATGGAAATAAATGATTGTTGATTGAGCATTTATACACCGAGTATTGTCCTTCCTTCAGCCCAAAGATTCAAAGAATTGGGAGAATTCAACACAAGATAAGGATGATATTTCCTTTTTTGTATGCTTCATGATGTGTATAAATAAAGCCAGACTGCACCAAGGAGGTGTGTGAGTCTCTCCCTGAGTCTCTCACCCGTGCACGTTTAAAACTGCTCTAAGTGTCTGAGTGATATTTCATTGCATCTGAGTACTTGATAATAGAATATCTTTAACAAATGTAATGACTGCTTTCAGTGTGAATTTCTCTCCTTGAAGTAGCAGAGTGGATGGGAATTCAGTAAGCAAAAACCTTTTTGGACTGTGAAAACTGTGCTCCAGAGTTTCTGTAGAGCATTTTCCAAGGTCTGTGTCAATCCATACAAGCTCTCTCAGGGTGAAACTGTGACAAACAGTCCCTGTGCAAAGTTGCTTTCCTGATGAATCTGTTTTAAATGCTGTTGGAGATGCATCAGGACTTTCGATTGGTCTTAGGCATGGCGATGCTGGAAGGTTGAGCCGTTGTTCAACAGCAGACTGAAGGTGAGCTATGCCAGAAGCTGAGAGGACTGACAGATCAATGGAAACAAAAGGTATTTGCCTTGTGTTTGGTGTGTAAAGTTTGCAGTACTGGGAGGAACACTGTCTTGTGAAGTGAACACTTGGATTTTCCGTCATTGTTTTTTGAATTACTGTGGACACATGGCACTGTGCATCAACACGATGAACACCAGTCTTCAACTGAACAGGGCAGAATATTGAGCTCAGCACCTCTGCCCTCAATGAATAGGCATGTTGAGTGACACCCTTTGAAGCAAGGGATTTCACAAGCTGGAATACTTTGTTCTCCTCTGAACTATTCAACATGTTTTGAGCAGTACGACTATCACAGTAAGCGCAGCACAGACTTTGACAGAAGGCATCAAAGGCACAGGTGTTCATGACACAGTATTGTCCTTTGCCAAGTTTTACTGCACTGTAAACCCCAACAGTCTACCTGACTTATAAAGTTTGTGGATATAACAATTGAAATTCCTCAAAGTTGAAACAACTTAAAACTTTTGTTCTGTTAACGATTCAAACAGTTATAATTGTACATGGCTTAGAAGTTAAGAGTAAATACTGCTTTCTTAATTATGATTTTTGAGTAAATGTTTTTTTTCCGAGCTCCGCATGTGTATGTCAACTACGTCATGACGTTTTCTCTCTAACCTGAACGACGTTGACAGAAAATTCTGTTCAATATGGCTGCCCTTCTCGCGCGACTGGAGAGCACATTTGGAGAAACTTGTAAGTAAAACGGAACCTTCGTTATGTTTATTTTTTCCGTAAAAAAGCAAGTATATTAATATGTTGCAGGCAAGAACTTCGATTTCGAATGCGCTGTTGTGTTAAAAAGCACAGACCCAGGTGGTGAATAGTAGTTCGCTGTTGTTCGCGCTCTTTTTCAAACATAGATTATGTCGTCAGTTTTAACCGATTAAAACAGTTTTACTAAGAATTACATAAAAAGAAAGGGTCTTAATGATATTTTAACGACCACTTGCCAACACAAGAAAGTTGGCGTTTTTACAACAGCAGCCTCATTGTTCGGCAGTTTTTTTCTTCTTCTTCTCATTAGCATGATTCAAAACTGACTTAGCTAGCAGTGGCAACTTCAATCTAAAACAATTGAAATATAGCAAGGTTTTGTATATTTAGTGTGCTAATAAGGTTTTCAATATTTTTATTTTTTCCTTCCAAGGCTGAAGACCGAAGACAAAAGGACAGAAGAAAAAAAAAATTCAGACTGCAATTAATTTCAGGTGGAGACAGTAAACACAGGTGAGTTGAAAGATCTATTGAAGAGTCCTTTCTTCTTGGCCATTAAAACATTTTTAGGTTAAAAGACCCGTGTCATGAATCGCTGTGCAGCAGGCAGGAGTTGGACCCAATTCAATTCAATTTTATTTATATAGCGCCAAATCACAACATAAGTCGCCTCAAGGCGCTTCATAGATACAGAGAAAAACCCAACAATCATATGACCCCCTATGAGCAAGCACTTTGGCGACAGTGGGAAGGAAAAACTCCCTTTTAACAGGAAGAAACCTCCGGCAGAACCAGGCTCAGGGAGGGGCGGCCATCTGCTGCGACCGGTTGGGGTGAGAGAAGGAAGACAGGATAAAAGACATGCTGTGGAAGAGAGACAGAGGTTAATAACAGATATAATTCAATGCAGAGAGGTCTGTTAACACATAGTGAGTGAGAAAGGTGACTGGAAAGGAAAAACTCAATGCATCATGGGAATCCCCCAGCAGCCTACGTCTATTGCAGCATAACTAAGGGAGGATTCGGGGTCACCTGGTCCAGCCCTAACTATATGCTTTAGCAAAAAGGAAAGTTTTAAGCCTAATCTTGAAAGTAGAGATAGTGTCCGTCTCCTGAATCCAAACTGGAAGCTGGCTCCACAGAAGAGGGGCCTGAAAACTGAAGGCTTTTATTCGATTCCATTACTGTGGGGGGGCTGGTTGACCTTTTGACCTTTACATTTTCATTAATATCTTTAAAACAGATGCAGCACAAACGACAATTTTTGCAGCACAAACCAGCACAAACGTAGCACAGTTGATTGACACCAGTTTTGTTTGATTCCATTAATGTGGGGGGGCTGGTTGACCTCTGATGACCTCTACAAATTTTCTTGAATACCTTTAAAATGATAGCGGCACAAACGTAAATTTTTGTAGCACAAATGTTTGACATCAATTTTGTTCGATTCCATTAATGTGGGGGGGCTGGTTGACCTTTTGACCTTTACATTTTCATTAATATCTTTAAAACAGAGGCAGCACAAACGTAAATTTTTGCAGCACAAACCAGCACAAACGTAGCACAGTTGATTGACACCAGTTTTGTTTGATTCCATTAATGTGGGGGGGCTGGTTGACCTCTGATGACCTCTACAAATTTTCTTGAATATCTTTAAAATGATAGCGGCACAAACGTAAATTTTTGCAGAACAAACCAGCACAAACGTAGCACAAATGTTTGACATCAATTTTGTTCGATTCCATTAATGTGGGGGGGCTGGTTGACCTTTTGACCTTTACATTTTCATTAATATCTTTAAAACAGAGGCAGCACAAACGACAATTTTAGCAGCACAAACCAGCACAAACATTTGACATCAATTTTGTTCGATCCCATTAATGTGGGGGGCTGGTTGACCTTTTGACCTTTACATTTTCATTAATATCTTTAAAACAGAGGCAGCACAAACCAGCACAAACGTAGCACAGTTGATTGACACCAGTTTTGTTTGATTCCATTAATGTGGGGGGGCTGGTTGACCTCTGATGACCTCTAGAAATTTGTATGGATTTCTTTAAAATGATAGCAGCACAAACGTAAATTTTTGCAGCACAAACCAGCACAAATGTAGCACAGTTGATTGACATCAATTTTGTTCGATTCCATTAATGTGGGGGGGCTGGTTGACCTTTTGACCTTTACATTTTCATTAATATCTTTAAAACAGAGGCAGCACAAACGTAAATTTTTGCAGCACAAACCAGCACAAACGTAGCACAGTTGATTGACACCAGTTTTGTTTGATTCCATTAATGTGGGGGGGCTGGTTGACCTCTGATGACCTCTACAAATTTTCTTGAATATCTTTAAAATGATAGCGGCACAAATGTAAATTTTTGCAGAACAAACCAGCACAAACGTAGCACAAATGTTTGACATCAATTTTGTTCGATTCCATTAATGTGGGGGGGCTGGTTGACCTTTTGACCTTTACATTTTCATTAATATCTTTAAAACAGAGGCAGCACAAACGACAATTTTAGCAGCACAAACCAGCACAAACATTTGACATCAATTTTGTTCGATCCCATTAATGTGGGGGGCTGGTTGACCTTTTGACCTTTACATTTTCATTAATATCTTTAAAACAGAGGCAGCACAAACCAGCACAAACGTAGCACAGTTGATTGACACCAGTTTTGTTTGATTCCATTAATGTGGGGGGGCTGGTTGACCTCTGATGACCTCTAGAAATTTGTATGGATTTCTTTAAAATGATAGCAGCACAAACGTAAATTTTTGCAGCACAAACCAGCACAAATGTAGCACAGTTGATTGACATCAATTTTGTTCGATTCCATTAATGTGGGGGGGCTGGTTGACCTTTTGACCTTTACATTTTCATTAATATCTTTAAAACAGAGGCAGCACAAACGTAAATTTTTGCAGCACAAACCAGCACAAACGTAGCACAGTTGATTGACACCAGTTTTGTTTGATTCCATTAATGTGGGGGGGCTGGTTGACCTCTGATGACCTCTACAAATTTTCTTGAATATCTTTAAAATGATAGCGGCACAAATGTAAATTTTTGCAGAACAAACCAGCACAAACGTAGCACAAATGTTTGACATCAATTTTGTTCGATTCCATTAATGTGGGGGGGCTGGTTGACCTTTTGACCTTTACATTTTCATTAATATCTTTAAAACAGAGGCAGCACAAACGACAATTTTAGCAGCACAAACCAGCACAAACATTTGACATCAATTTTGTTCGATCCCATTAATGTGGGGGGCTGGTTGACCTTTTGACCTTTACATTTTCATTAATATCTTTAAAACAGAGGCAGCACAAACCAGCACAAACGTAGCACAGTTGATTGACACCAGTTTTGTTTGATTCCATTAATGTGGGGGGGCTGGTTGACCTCTGATGACCTCTACAAATTTTCTTGAATATCTTTAAAATGATAGCAGCACAAACGTAAATTTTTGCAGCACAAACCAGCACAAACGTTTGACATCAATTTTGTTCAATTCCATTAATGTGGGGGGGCTGGTTGACCTTTTGACCTTTACATTTTCATTAATATCTTTAAAACAGAGGCAGCACAAACGACAATTTTAGCAGCACAAACCAGCACAAACGTTTGATACCACTTTTGTTGGATTTGAAGAAGGTGGGGGGGCCAACTTCACTCACATGCTTAATGGCTCAAAACACCTTATCCAATTATAAACTGATACGCAAGTACTGGCATGCCCCTTTTAATTTCTTCATAAATGTTATTTAATGTTATTATTACGGCAGCACGGTGGTTAGCACTGTTGCCGCATAGCAAGAAGGTCCTGAGTTCAATTCCACCATCACGCCAGGGTCTTTCTGTGTGGAGTTTGCAGGTTCTCTCGCCATGTTTGCGTGGGTTCTCTCCGGGCTCTCTCCAAAGACATGCAGCTTGTGGTGATAGGTTAATTGGTTAATCCGAATTGCCCATAGGTGTGAATGTGAGTGCGAATGGTTGTCTGTCACTGTGTGTTGGCCCTGTGACAGACTGGCAACCTGTCCAGGATGTACCCTGCCTCTTGCCCTATGACAGCTGGGATAGATTCCAGCACCCCCTGCGACCCTTAAAAGGATAAGCAAATGGATGGATGGATGGAATTTTATTAACATCTTTAAAATAATAGCACCACAAACAAAATTTTTTGCAGCACAAACCTGTGACATCAACTTTTGTTTGATTTGGGTGATGTGGGGGGGCTGGTTGACCTTTTGACGTTTGCATTTTCATTAATATCTTTAAAACAGAGGCAGCACAAACGACAATTTTAGCAGCACAAACCAGCACAGTTGATTGACACCAGTTTTGTTTGATTCCATTAATGTGGGGGGGCTGGTTGACCTCTGATGACCTCTACAAATTTTCTTGAATATCTTTAAAATGATAGCAGCACAAATGACAATTTTTGCAGAACAAACCAGCACAAACGTTTGACATCAATTTTGTTCGATTCCATTAATGTGGGGGGCTGGTTGACCTTTTGACCTTTACATTTTCATTAATATCTTTAAAACAGAGGCAGCACAAACGACAATTTTGTGTGTGTGTGTGTGTGTTGGGGGGGGGGGGCTGGTTGACCTTTACATTTTTATTAATATCTTTAAAACAGAAGCCGCACAGACCAGCACAAACGTTGATTGACACCCATTTTGTTTGATTTAATTAATGTGGGGGGGCTGGTTGACCTCTGATGACCTCTAGAAATTTTGATTAATATCTTTAAAATGATAGCAGCACAAACGACAATTTTTGCAGCACAAACCAGCACAAACGTTTGATACCACTTTTGTTGGATTTGAAGAAGGTGGGGGGGCCAACTTCACTCACATATGTCATGTCTACTGAATTCACATTTTTCATGCCTGTGGAGTTTATTATATGGACGTGGTGACAGTGTAAAGACAGCCTGCTCTTCTGATTTAACTTTTCAAGCATTCACACTAATTAGTGTTTAAACCTCCCATGGTTCTATATCTGGGGATGTGGCTTTGGTTTGCACTGATGAAAGCTTATAGTTGAAATGTGTTTGACGGTAAATGGTCAATAAAGAAGACAGCATTTTGTTTTGTTTTTACACAATGATTTTGTCATGTGCTGTGTGCAGGCAGGAACTGTGGACCCAATGTGCAGACACTTGGAGGTAAAAGTGTGAACTCAAAACAGCTTTAACGCTAAACACAAATATAACAAAAGCAAGAATACCAAAAGAAACTTACACAGGCAGCCAAACAGAACACACAGCATAGGATGAGGGAGATCGCAACAAAGACCAAAGAAAACTCAGGGCTTACATACCCAGAGAGAGCCATCAGGGAATGGGAGACAACAGAGAAACACAGCTGGGACAAATAAGGGTAGCGAGACAAGGGAAGCAAATCCAGATACATTAACATGAGACATGGACTTTCAAAGTAAAACAGGAAACATAACACAGACGACGCGGACTTGACGAGGGGATACAGCAGACAGGGGGAGACAGAACAACTATGTAACACAGAGACAGAAACCAGAAGACAGAACTCTAAGAAACCAAAAGACTAGAAATGATAAATAATGGCAAAATCAAAGTTCAATAATAATGTAAAACTCAAAATTTTGGGTCAACGAACCCAGGCACCCTAACAGATTTATTTTTACAGTTAATTTTTTTCTATTTAATTATTTAGTTACAGTCCACCATACCTCTGATCCCCTGTCAATCCATCCACCCCCTTTTTAATGGTGTATCTGATTCAGGGTCATGAAGGGCTGGAGCAGCTGTCACAGACTGAGCAAGGTACACCCTGTACAGGTCACCAGTCCATGGCAGTGTCCCACTGTGTGTATTTTAAAAAGTACCGCATCTTAAAAACCACGGCTGCAGATAGATGGCCTTGGCAACTCTTCACTACATTATGAGGGGGATTTTATTATAGCAAATGACAAAAAAAATGGACCACTCATGATCTATTCAAAATACAATCTAGAGATGTTTTAGTCCCTTAAAGCGAGCTAATTATGTTTATTTCCAGCTCCATACTTTAATTTGTGCACTACAGCAAATTTGTGTGATTCATTGCTGAAAATATGCTTATTTATCCTATACTGAGTCTTGGTGCAGTCCTTCAATTTATCTTCCATTTGAAATATGCCAGTTTAGCTGTCCTCTCTTTGAGCCAACCTTTGTCTTATTGGCTGCTCCTCAGAAGTTTTGAATAGCAGGTGGGTGGTACTTCTGTGCTTGGAGCAGGGATTACTTGTACATATACTGACCTCATTATTTGAAACTTGGCCCATGTTCGATATGAGCATTCACCATTTATATATACACAATATCTGTTGGTGTGTGTGTGTGTGTGTGTTAGAAAATATGGAAAAGGAATATTAAGTATTGGTCGAGGAGTTTGATTTCCAAACCAAATGCAAATCTTACTTTCATTCAGCAGTCCACCTTTTCTCAAAGCTCAGTTAAAGACACTTTTGACAATGTCATCTGGGTTGTAGCTTTGTTCCTGAAGATGTGCATGTCTTCAGGAATGAAAAGAAAGAAAGAAAGAAAGAAAGAAAGAAAGAAAGAAAGAAAGAAAGAAAGAAAGAAAGAAAGAAAAAGAAATAAAGAAATAAAGAAAGAAGTCCAGGAGATCTGAGTAGTTATTATGTCTGATGAAAAGAACAATCGAAAACAACCAAGGCACTTTGTCTTCAGGTATTTGTATTAGGATCAGCACAGATTTCACTCTCTGGCTTTATTTATAGCATAATAAGACATTTTACTTTTAAAAATCAAGGACACCAACAAGGCAGATAGGGCACATGCACTGGGGCCACAAATGTCCCAGGTTTAGTCCGTAATTCAATTCAATTCAATTTTATTTATATAGCGCCAAATCACAACAAAAGTCGCCTCAAGGGGCTTCATAGATACAGAGAAAAACCCAACAATCATATGACCCCCTATGAGCAAGCACTTTGGTGACAGTGGGAAGGAAAAACTCCCTTTTAACAGGAAGAAACCTCCAGCAGAATCAGGCTCAGGGAGGGGCGGGGCCATCTGCTGCGACCGGTTGGGGTGAGAGAAGGAAGACAGGATAAAAGACATGCTGTGGAAGAGAGCCAGAGGTTAATAACAGATATGATTCAATGCAGAGAGGTCTATTAACACAGCGGTCCCTAAGCGCCACGGACCGGTTCATGCCCGACAATATTTTTACGGACCGGCCTAGTACCGGTACCGTAAAAAAGAAGATTTATTCATAACACACGTGAAAAGACCCAGGAAAACAGAGTTAACGATAAAAACGATGACAAAATAACACTAAAAAACCGATAAAAATCCTGAAAACCATACATTTCACACCTGAGCCTCAACTCTCAACTCTCGTGGCCCGGTACCAAACGACTCATGGACCGGTACCGAGGCCCGGGGGTTGGGGACCGCTGTATTAATACATAGTGAGTGAGAAAGGTGACTGGAAAGGAAAAACTCAATGCATCATGGGAATCCCCGGCAGCCTACGTCTATCGCAGCATAACTACGGGAGGATTCAGGATCAGGATTTTGCTCTAAGTGCTCTAATGGGGTGATATGGTACTACAAGGTCATTAAGATAAGATGGGGCCTGATTATTCAAGACCTTGTATGTGAGGAGCAGGATTTTGAATTCAATTCTGGGTTTGAAGGGAAGCCAAAACAGGAGAAATATGCTCTCTCTTTCTAGTCCCTGTCAGGACTCTTGCTGCAGCATTTTGGATTAGCTGAAGGCTTTTCAGCGAGTTTTTTGGACATCCTGATAATAATGAATTGCAGTAGTCCAGCCTGGAAGTAATAAATGCATGAACTAGTTTTTCAGCGTCACTCTGAGACAGGATCTTTCTAACTTTAGAGATGTTGCGCAAATGGAAGAACGCAGTCTTACATATTTGTTTAATACGTGCGTTGAAGGACATATCCTGGTCAAAAATTACTCCAAGGTTCCTCACAGCGTTACTGGAGGCCAAGGTAATGCCATCCAGAGTAAGAATCTGGTTAGATACCATATTTCTAGGCTTTTCAGGGCCGAGTACAATAACCTCAGTTTTATCTGAATTAAGAAGCAGAAAGTTAGCGGCCATCCAGGTCTTTATGTCTTTAAGACATTCCTGCAGTTTAACTAATTGGTGTGTGTTATCTGGCTTCATGGACAGATAGAGCTGGGTGTCATCTGCATGGCAGTGAAATTGTATGCTATGTCTTTTAATGATGCTGCCTAGGGGATGCATGTATAGTGTAAACAGAATTGGTCCTAGCACTGAACCTGTGGAACTCCATAATTAACCTCAGTGTGTGAAGAGGACTCTCCATTTACATGTACAAACTGGAGTCTATTAGATAGATATGATACAAACCATTATAGAGCAAATATAAGGTGGGCTTTCCAGATTACAACTGGCTGAGGAGAAAGCTACCTGTGGGGACCTGATCAGGTCGTAAGTCCCTGTCTAAAAGGATTGTAGCAAGTCAATCCAGCCCAAACGCATAAAGAACTATTTTACTGTGACAAAATGAAACAAATAAATGAGCTCATTTTGCTGAGGGTGGAGAATCTGATCACTTGCGCGGGAGGCTCCACTATTAGCAAAAAATATGGTGTGACTGCATGTGAGTGAATGCGTGACTGGATGAAGGTGTGAATGAATAAATGTGGACAAACAATTTGCTTTTACCAGAGAAAATTTCTGTTTTATTGACTGGGGTTAGATTATGGGGTTATAGTATATTGTTGGGGGAATGCCAAATGCTAAAGGGGAAACGTTTTTTGATATAACTCATGTTACCATTAATTGAAGAAATACATGACTGATAACTGTTCTGTTTTAAGTTTATTTTTATGACATAGATTGGATCATGAGTGGGGAAAACTGAGCATTTTTAGTTTTGTATAGTATTTTCACACATTTCATGTGTCAAAATAAAGGGGGGTTTAGGGTTTATTAATTTAATTGTGTAATAATTTAGGATCATTTTAGGACTTTTTGGGTTTTTTGATCATTTGGATATGGTAAAACTGAAACTGTTATTTTTATGTTAAGGTCAAAGGATTAAAGTGAACTGAATCCTGTTTAGAAGATACAATGCCAGTGTTTTAAAGCTGTATACAAATCTTAGAGGGAAATTGGGGGACACGTGGACAAAAAGATATGCTTTGGGGGAAAATTAGTGAGGGTTGAAGGAGTAGAAAAGGTTTGATTTCTTTTTTGGATGTCTAGAAGAAGTGGTTATAATGTAGGCTTACACATACAGATATTGCATAGATTTATTTTTAGGATAAAGGGGAGAGCTTATACGTAGAAATTATTTTTATACTTATTGCATTTTGTGCCTTTAAAGGAGTTGTGGCTCAATTCGTCTCTTGAGGGTCACGAGCCTTTGGCTAGCGCTATGATTAGCCAATCTACTGTGAGGATGATATGAGTTGAAGTGAAGGATTGCACGCCCTTACAGACACAGAGTCCAGAAACACACATGAAAGTATGGATTCCAGGGAAAAGGCCTAAAATTCATTTAGCTTTTAACTGAACTTAAAGAAGGACCAAAGAGGAAGGAAAGCATATATTTTGGTTACGTCTGATAAACTAGAATTAGAACGTATTTTTACATTAAAAGGAGCAAAATGAAATAAAAAGGCTATACCAAAACAGGTTATAACATAGGAAATGTGAGGTTAAAATGAAGTTAGTGTTAACACACAGGAGTTGTTTCTCTTATATGCTTAAACGTAATTGATTAAAGTGGTTGTTTTCTTTTGGAGCTTTTAGTAGAATAGGCGCTTATAATGATTTTCTTGTTGAGCAGCGACAGTTTGTGTACAGGAAGTTGATGATCAGATAAGGGAAAATAGAGCAAGCAACCGGACGTGAAAGCAGCGCTTGAAGAGTTTTAAAGGGATGAGTAACGTTGAAAAATATATGTAAAAAAGTCAATAAGTTAAGAAGATAATTATTGACTTTTTTACATATATTTTTCAACGTTAAGAAGATAATTAGTGTTGAAATCTCCCAATTCTTTGAATCTTTGGGCTGAAGGAGGGACAATACTCGGTGTATCAATGCTCAATCAACAATCATTTATTTCCATACAATTCAACAGTCAGAGCATTACAACGTCCGGACGGGAGAGATGCTACCAGAGGGTCAGGCACATGTCTCAAAATGGTGACGGGTTGCTCAGCTTTTTATAGTCTCTAGTGGCCCCCAGCTAGTCGTAAAAGCCAAAACATCACATTTTTTCTCTGTTACAGCGCCTAAGTTATGACCTCGGCAGTTGTTTCTCTGCTTTCTGTAAGGTGGGGGTGTGGAATGTGGTCTATCTATCTCCCCTGTCTTTAGACACAGAGTCTCCTGCTTACAACCTTCTCTTCATGATTCAACAATTAAGCATGTCAAGAAAACAGTGTAACACATTCCCAGCAGATCAAGGATACAGAGTGATGCACATTTATCTAATGAACTAATATGTGAATATGTTCTGTTAACTCAAAAGTATAATGAGAACTACACTACATACAGCTCACACACTCTATATTAAAGGGTATAATGTGATCTACAGCAGTATTCTAATTCAACTACTTTGATTACATATATAAGGTAACATATAATAACAGAATAATCTAATAATTCCCCCTTTTGATCTCTGAAAGAGATCACTTACAACATGCACTCCAGGGTCGCAAGGTCCAGGTTTTCTTGATCCTGAGGCCCTCTGTCCCCCTTTAACGGGTGGACCATATGTGGGATGACCTCTGTGTTCACGCAGTTCAGATGCAAGCAAAGTTAGATTTACAACCATAACAGCAGTTACAGATGACTCTCCCATCACTCCCCAATTCTCCCACAGCTTTATTTTGGTGCTCCAGTTTTCCACTCCCATTTTAATGCCACCTTATACCTTTCAAATGTACTTAGACTAGAACCTCTGTCTAAGGAGCTTTTAACCTTTATTTTTATTGCTGCAGCTACCAGTGTCTTCCAGTTGGGTGATTCTCAGCTTCTTTCTTCGACCTCCGGGGTTAGACCACCCTTTAGTCATTGCACAGTTCTGGGGATTATTCTGCCCCGATTTCAAACAAGGATCTGTGTGTTTTGGGTTCACCGGCGTGTCCCCCTTTTTGCCAAGAGCCTCTCGAACCTCGTTGGTCTGGTGTTCCTGGTTTTCGCCAACCCCTTCATGGTTATTGCTGTGTTTGTGGGATCCATCTTCTCCAGGAGCCCAAACGTCATGACACTTGACCCCAGTTGCTGTCTCGGCTGTCCCTACATCTGTCTCTGCTGTGAAGGGTCCTCACATCTCCGTGTCCCCGTCTGGTGTCTCTTCCTTTCTCTGCAAGAGACAGAAAACCAAAACACCTCTCTCCCTAGCCTTGATAATCTAATATTGTTATCCATTGTTGTTCTAATGATTCAAATTTGGTTTAAAATATTATGTTCAGGACTTATTCTAATCATAATCTATGTGTGTGTAAAAGAAATCAAAAATTAGTGAACCCTTTCTAAGTCTAACACATTATAAGCTTAAGTTTTACCATAGCTAAATTATTAAACACAGAAATAACGTCATAAGATGTTCATAAAACCATTGTTTGATGTTCGGACTCAACTTCCCCCTTTTTGACACACTCCCATGTGTCAATTCATTGGAGCTAGACAATTAAAAGAGAAGGTTGGTGACATCATATCTCAGAAAGTATCAGAAATTCTTCTCTCGAGTACCGTTGCTCCAGCCTTGTCATCCCTGAGGATCTTCGATCCCGAAAATGTCCCTTCTCCTCATGTAATAAAGTCTGTCATCCTTCCATGCCCTGGTAACTGGTCCATCCAGAGCTGTAACATTTTGAAATGTACATACAACAAGCCAAACCACACCTTGGTCACACCAACCCTTTTCTGCCCTGAAGATGTCCAACACCATCTTAGTCTGGACCAGGGTTGTAATAGTTTTGCAATTTTCATCAGTTTTAATCAGTTTTTACCAATTGTTTGCTAGTTTAGTTTAGTTTTTATTTTCTGAAAATCCTTAGTTTCAATTTAGTTTTATTTGTGTTTTGCAAAAATTAAGTGTAACAAAATCCCAGTTCCATCATATCAGTCATGCTCTTCTGGTTATCCTTGGGTGTTGAGACTAATAACTATTAACTCTTGCCGCACCGTGTGGTCCTAATTTTGGTTGAAGTGAATTGATAACCTTTTGAAGGCGATTGTTTCACACCTTTATTTAGATGTCCCAGTCCTGTTGTCTCGGGATACATCACGCTGCCTTATCTGGGGTTAGCTGTTTTCTGGGGATGCGGGTTGAGTGGGTGAGCTCTTCAAGGAGGGGGAGTGTGCTCCCCCTGATGAGGTCTTCTAGGTAAGCTAGGTTAGCCTTCTTGTGTGAGCTTTTCAAGTGCACTTTAAGGTTAGTGGGACTTTTAGTTTTATAAATGTCCCTCATGTCCCCCTGATGACCCAGTATTTCATTTTTGCACACTGTAGTACACATTTTAGTTTTTGCTTGTAGCTCGCATACTCTACTTGCCACTCCTCTAAGTCCTGATGTTTCTTAGAGAGGGCAACAGTACCTTTAAAATTATATCACACGTGTGGGGGTGTGGCCTTGCCAATTGTTTTGCCCACCTTTTCAAAATGGCTGGCGTGCCCACAAGCACATTTCATGGAAAAAGAAAGGTAAGCTTGATATTTAAATTTAAAATGTTTTGTTAAACTCAGATTTTTATTTTATTCTTTTTGCAAGTACCCCTCCTCGGTGGCGAGAAACTGTTGGTGTGGTCAAGTGGGTGCTCTGGAAACAAACGCTCAGGACAGAACAGTTATCAGTCTTCCTACAAATTTTGCACATGTTTTATTCCATATTGATCCTCTGAGTGTAATGGTACATTTTAATTTGAATTTATCCAAACTAAACACAATATTTTCTTTATTTACTTTGCTCTTGTTCTTTTTCAGTACCACATCCTATCAAATGTCCCTGTCGATTATATTCTACATTTAATAACTTACTATTTCAAGTGAGAACCTAAATCACGTGGACCAATGTTTATTATTGCATATCTCTATTCTGAATGTGGCCAGTCATTCATAGGTATTGTTAAATTTTGGCGATTTTCCTCTATAAAATTTAATTGACTTTTTTACAGTGGCCTGCTGTGGTTAATAGTAACATATTCCAGTCATGAGTGATATCAATAGTTATCTCCACTGTAGCATTTGGCATTCCCAATAATATAACATGATACCTTAATCAAAACACAGCTAATATAGCACAGTTTTCTTAATGCAAACATCAGTAACTCAAAATCAGCAACCACAGTGTTAAGTCTGCAGTTCATACTTATGTGAAGCTAGAGTCTCCTCCTCCAGTCTCTCTTATCCTCCTGCTCCTGAAAAAACAAAACAAAACAAAGCGAAGCATCCACCCTTCTCTTGTCGGCTGGGTGAATTGTTTATTGGCATTTACTAATCCTAAAGTGGGTGAAGTCATTGTCTCAGTATCAAGTCAGTCAAAGCTTTTAGTCGTCAGTCCATCACAGTCCATTCACATGCATACCTCCATACACATTCATACCAGATGTTGCT
Source organism: Rhamphochromis sp. 'chilingali' (assembly GCF_963969265.1). Classification (NCBI taxonomy): domain Eukaryota; kingdom Metazoa; phylum Chordata; class Actinopteri; order Cichliformes; family Cichlidae; genus Rhamphochromis; species Rhamphochromis sp. 'chilingali'. Next base: position 17,759,866 of record NC_137940.1, on the reverse strand, counting down.
GATAATGGAGTCTCACGCGCAACCTATTCGAGCATCCATCACCAGCAAGATGACGTCATCATTTTAAAGGAAAACAATTCCTTGTTGTTTTTTGGGCCGGATTGACTCGGTGCAATCCTTTTAGACTCAGAACTTCTCAGTGTTCCCTATAAGTGAATTTCTCCCAAGCCAATTACAATCATGGAGAAGCACACTTTGCAACTGTTTTTGTAAGAATATTTCATAGCGCTTTAAATTTCAATCTTTCAGGCCTGGTTTAAAGAGCTGATTGTTAAATCATAAACTCACAAAATATCAACATATCACCACCGGTGGATCACACCTCTCAGATTTTCTTATCTCAGTGCACTGTAACAAAACGAAAACAGACATAACCAACAAAACACTAACAACAATAACACAAACTAGGGCCCGTTGCAGACATGTCCAAGCATAAAACTATCCTCTCTCGCTTACGAGAAAGAACACAAGCCAAAGCTCACTGATAAAATCAAGCTAGCGCTAAACAAAACCAAACAATCAACCAGAAATTCACAGGAAAATTTTGCTTCCTGCCGGGACAATATTGTGTGGGAATGAGAACCTCAGGTGCCGTAACACCTTTTGTTCCTCCTTGAATTAAAACTCAATCACAGAAAATGCCGTACTCCAACCTAACCTTACACTATTAATTCATCAATTTCACTCTGTGCCACTGTTCCTCATCAGGGCTGTGTGAAGCACAGCAAAGAATTCAGTCAAGGCCTTGAGCCATAAACAGACATCACGCACAGACATTGTTTTCATAACCAAACCGTTTTAGAGCTTATTCCTAAAATCTACATAAATGCCTTCTAGGTGACATATAACACATTCTAAGTAATCAATGGCTCCTCATAAAAATTATGCATTGGGATGTTTGTGTGCAGCATTTTGCATATCAGCATAAGCAAAGCATTCTTCATTGCATCAGCGTGTGTGTGTGTGTGTGTGTATGTGGATCACTTCTCAGTGAATCAGCATTCCAATGTGTGTGTGTGTGTGTGTGTGTGTGTGTGTGTGTGTGTGTGTGTGTGTGTGTGTGTGTGTGTTTGTTTCTCTTCATTCTGAGTCAGTGCATGTAGATGTGTGTGTTTGTGTGGGTGTTTGTGTTCAGGGCCGTTGCTAGCCATTTGGGTGCCCTAAGCACAAATGCTTTATGGTGCCCCCCCCCGCCACTGAAAAAAAAAAAAAAAACATTAATACTTTTGAATTTCTCAGTGGAATTTGTTTAATTAAATAACAACAAACATGACAGTTAAACAAATAAATAAGGTTAAAGGAGGTTAAAAATACTGTTACAAATAAATACTGAAACAAAAATTGAACATTGGAACAAGAACAAAGAGCCTGGCAATAATGTGTAATTTTTTTTATAAAAAAATAATATATATAATATAATAGTATTATTATTAATATATTTACAAATAGTTTCACAATAGAATTTAAATAAGAAACTTAAATAAGAAAAATAAGAATTTGAACACAAAAGCCACATTCCTTAAGTAACTATGTTAAACATTTTTACAATTCGTTGTCAGAGTATGCCCTAGACTCTAGGGCATACTCTGACAACCAGAAAATGCAGGCGTGGTGTGCCTCTCTAGGGCCTAGAGAGGCACACGCCTGCATTTTCTGGTTGCAAAATCAGCTATAAGGTCATCATATGATAGCTTCTGAGCCACGTCACCATTGATGCTGATAACAGCCAGACCACTTAAACGTTCCTGCCCCATTGATGAACGCAGGTACGTTTTAATGAGTTTGAGCTTTGAAAAGCTTCGCTCAGCAGAGGCAACTGTGACAGGCAGGGTCAGTGCAATACGCAGAGCAATCCACAGATTGGGATATACCTCTTGAAGCTGATTGTCATGTAAAAATGACAGCATTTCCAAAGCAGACGTCTGTGGTGGCAGCTGAGGAAGGTTGATGATTTCCTGCATCATCTCAGGTCCATCAATGTCAGCTACTCCCTTATCTGTCAGTGTCTTCCGTACTTCAGTGCAGTGTTTTTTTAAATCCTCCTTGGACATCCCATTCACTTTGCTGAAATCAAGCAGCACTCCATATTTCTCCTTCACTTGATTCATGGTCTCAAACCTCTCCTGTAGGGAGATTAAAGCAGAGTCCACAACACAATTGAAAAATGTGACCTCAAGCTTTTTAAGGGCATCATGGAGGGGCTCATCAACAGCTTCATATGCAAACTGCCTTTTTGTGCTCCTGAGCCTTTTCTCTTTCAACTGTGGTTCTATGTTCAGGGCCTCACAGAGTTCTTTGGCAGCTGACACAGCCTCATCAAACCCAGACTGTCTGTATTTAGAGAGGTTACTTTTGGCAGTGTCAATGAGCCTGACAGCAACATCGAGCTGCATGGAGCTGGACTGTAGTAACTTGTTCACCTGGTTTGTGATTGTAAGAAGTTCACACCACACGATGGAGCAAATCAAAAATCGAAATGAGGCTACTTCCTCAGCAAGCACTTGAGCCTCCACCTTTGCGACTGCATCACTTACAGCTTCTCTGGCCTCCAGGAGAGCATCCCTCACTTCTTTTGTCTGACTCCGGACAGCAGTTACACTTTGAAGCCTGCTTTCCCATCTAACGTCACTCCAAGATTTAAGTGTCAATTTCACATGTTTTGTTAAAATGGCCCATCGCTGGGTGGCACTGGAAAAGAAATTGAACAACTTCTGCAAATACCCAAAGTAGCCAGTTGCATCTGGAGAGGACTTGGCAGCATCAGCTATGACCAGATTCATCGTGTGAGCTCCACAAGGCACAAACAATGCTCTCGGGTTTAATTGTAGCAGTCTGGCCTGAACACCTTGCTTCTTCCCCTTCATGTTGGCCCCATTGTCATAGGCCTGTCCTCGACAGTTTTCAAATGGAATGCCAAGCTCCTTCAACTTGTCAAGGACAACATTGGACAGGTTAAGGCCAGTTGTTTGCTCCACATTTATATAGCCAAGAAAGTATTCTTTAATATCTGGTTGTGCTTGGAAACAAACAATGCGTACTATGACTGACATTTGTTCAGTGTGACTCACATCTGGAGTACAGTCAAGAATGATGGAGAAGTATTTTGCCAACTGGATTTGCTTCACAATGGCGCGGAATGTTTCTGAAGAGATAATCTGAATTAGTTCGTTCTGTGTCTCAGGGCTGAGGTAATGTGTGTGGGAACCTTCATCTTTTATGTTGGCCAAGTGATTTGCCATTACAAGGTCATATGTTGCCATAAGCTCTACTTCCTTCAAGAAGTTGCCATTGTCCGGCTCATAAAGACAGTCAGAAGAGCCCCTAAAAGACAAATTTCTGGAAGCCAGTGAGAGAGTTATTGAGAGTAATCGTTTGAGAATCTCTCGCCACTTTTTCCTTTCTGCCTCTAGTAAGGTCAACTCCTGTTGATCTATTGCCATGCTTTTCTTTAGCCGTGTGTCCAGTTCTCTCCACTTAAGCATGCACTGTATGTGGTCTTGGCTACACTCATGACCCCTCAAACGGATGTTGATGTTCGACCAGTCACTGAAGCCCTCTGTACTCAGCTTTATATCCTTCACACTGAAAAGCTTACATGCAAAGCAGAACACAGCATTGTTCTGCGGTGAGTACACTAACCAGCTCCGGTGAACCTTTTCTCCATTGGGAAGAATTTTGAACTTAAGGCTAGTGTGAAATGCTCTTCCATCAGGCCCCTTTGGAAAATTAAAATCAGAGCTGACATTAAAAGGACCTCTCCGCACAATTTCAACACGATCAGCATCTACAATGTGAGCTGGCCAAAGAGCAGGATCGGTTGAAGGGGGCACACATGTCTCCACAGTGTCACTTTCTGATAGTCTCTCAGTGACAGGACTCTCAGTGGTACTTGTGTATGGAACTGTACCTGAACTGGTGGTTGATGGTTCTTGTTCTTCTTGGCTAGGGATTGTTGCAGGGTCTACAATGGCTGGTGGTTGATGTCCAGGGATGGCACTACTACTGGATGGTTCATCCTGTCCTTGAGATCCTCCTTGAACATATTTAAGCATTGACCCTGCATACAAGAGAAAATATTCAGGGATTTTACAGAAATACAATTTTGAATCTACAGTAGGCCTACGAAAGATTGCATTATAAGACTAATAAATTAAGTAAGTCACTGGTACATTTAAAAATTACTAACTATATTTTACATGTATAGATTTTCATAATGGCAAATGGCAATATAAACATGCTGTACATAATTTGATATAAATGCGCAAGTAGGAAATCTATATTACTGGAAGATATAGGTTTCATATTACAGTTTCACCAACAGATGTCGCCCTTGATCTATGAACCTAAAGAAAGACGAGAACTATTTATGTGTTCAGACGTCAATGGCATAAATAAGATATGCGTCTTTATAGATATCCTGAAATGCAGCAACATACAAAGTAATCTTGTCTAATCTGATAATAATACTTGACTGCATCACTGACCTATCCCAAAGTTAAGGTTAATCAGTAGCATGCATGACGTTAGCCAGCTAGCAACCTGAGGAGGGAAATGCTAGTCTCACGAATCACGATAACGTTAGCAATCGTGAGTCACGATTGCTAACGTTATCTGAAAACCGTCAATTGAGTGACCATGATGAGTTGCTTTTAGTAGTCCATTCTATATTCATATCCACAACGTAAACAAACTACCCAACATCAATCATTTGCAACATTTGTTAACACAGTATGAACACTGCTAACAGGAGCTATCACAGAGTTGACGGACATGAGCGTGCAAGCAAGGGCTACAATAATGAACTTTTTTTATTATTATTATTTAAACATTGCCTTACCGGCAAGCGACGCCTGAGTTTCATCACGCTTCCTCTTCTTCTTTCTTTTCTCCGCTCCCGACTCCTGTTGCCGTTTCGAGGCCATGTTCAAACAGGTGTTTACCAATTATAGAACAGACCACTGGGAGTGGGGGGGCACCAGGAGGAGACTGGAGACAGGGCACAAAGCAGATTCACCCCTTTTCTCGGGAAAATTGTTTTATGTTGCTTTTGTATTGTTTAACCATATTAATGCATATGATATTTATAGTATTAATATGGTTTACTTTTTTTTTTTTACGACCCTGATTTTTTTGGTGCCCTACCGGCCATTTGGTGCCCTACGCAGTGTGCGTTATGTGCGTTTGCGGAGCTACGGCACTGTTTGTGTTCATCACTTTCCTGTTCTGGTGTTCTGGGTAAACCACGGCCTGAAGCATGCCCTGGGGTCCTGCCCCCCTCCTTTTCAGTTTGTTTGCGACCATTGCTGCTGCTGCTGCTCAAAATTCAGTCCGTCCTGGTTCTGACCCCAATTGGGGCAGTCCTTTCTCCAGTGTCGATGTTCACCGCAGGTGAAACCTGCATCTTCTTCTGTGTTTTTGTCCATTCTGAGGTGCCTTCTGTCCTCAGTTACTCCTCTTGTCTCGGTCACGCCCTTTTTCGCCACCCGATCATCCGTGTTGGTCCATCACTGTCCTGCACAGTGTGAATGCAAAGTTATCAAGGTCAGCATTCTTTCGCTCGGCCTTACTTTTCATTCGGGCTTGGCGGGCGTCTCGTCACAGCTCTGTCAGCTGACGCAGTCTGGGAATTTTCCCCCGTGTAGTGAAACGGGCCTTAGGTTTAGTGCTCTCCGTCTCGGCTGCATGAGATCACATTCCTGCAGGTCTGTTGACATTCTCAGGTCGTTGTTGTGGGTCCAGCTGTTGCAGCATTTGGTCAGTGTCACGTATGGGGGAGAGCAGGAGTCCAGTCAGCCTCGGCTTTCAGGGCCGGCAAAGCAGCCTGTAATTAAATATGTATAGAAAAAACAAAAACAAAACAAAACAAAAACAAACGAACAGGAAAATGATGTTGTGTTGGCTGTGTTATTCAGAGGGGAGACACACCGGGACCAGGCCCTGTGTCAGCCTTCTCTCCCCCTTTTTTTTTTGTTTTTTCTCTCCCGATATAATCAACTCCTAACCCACCAAGTTGACAGGACAACATGCACCTGTTAAAATTCTTAAGATCATGTTTAAAAACCCAAAAAAGGAATTTTCTTTCATTCAGTAATCACTTTTATTAATCAATCAACAGAAAACATGTCACAATTTGACTCTTTTTACCACTAAATTTGTTGCGTCTTGCCTGGTTGGTTAGACCAGTGTTCCTTTTTTTTTTTTTTTTAGTTAAATTGTTGTCCTGCAACCCAGAGGGTTTCTTTGTCAGTAATGTATAGACTTCATCATTTAAGTATGTTAATTTTTCTTTAACCTTGCTGGAAAATCTTCACGTGTTCATGAGTGTAAGCTGTTTCTTCATTGCGTGTATGTGCATTTGTATAAAAGCAGGTTAATTTTATCTTTTCTCAAACTAGGCGTTACCTTAAAAGGAGCCTTTCTCTCAGATTTCTCTGCTTGTGTGTGTTTTTGTTTCACCTTTTTGTTGTGATGCTCCGGACGCCTTCCCAACCTCCACAAGTCCGTTGGCCCCAATTTTATGTGTTAAAACTTCTCTTAATTTCTCCTCTAATTCTCTCCTCGCTGCTGTCTTTTTCACAGCTGCTGATTCGTGCTGGATGTGGTTCCAATTACCTATAATTTTGCTTCGGCCGCTGTGCTTGTTGGTCCAGGTCCGCAGCTTCCTGTATTAACACACTAAGAGATTTATTTAATTTCATTTTCATCACTGTTAAACAGATAAGCAGGCAACCCGCCTACCTTGACAGCGTAAACTGTACGCCAGTCTCCCAACACATTCCTCTCTGTACTCCTCCATAATTCTCCACTGCACACCTCTTACTATCTCTCTTTTTTATTTTTATTACACCACAGAGTAATACACCCAATTATGCCCGTCTATCTCTATGTGGCTCCAAATTCCCTCTTTATTTTAATTTCACACTCGTCAGGGGACAGGCACACAACAATTTCAACCACTGAAACGAGGAATTCAACCTTTTTATATTTCTTTACTAATCTAGACTCAACCTTTGTTCGCAAAATGTGTCTTGTTCTAGTCCGGAATAAATGTGAACCCGTGATTACACGGCCGTTCCAGTGTTATTTCCGTAGCTATGCGGGGGCCCTCACCTCCCCAAGTCACCACCTCGGCACCCGGACGCCGCCGGTCCTGGCCGCGCGTCCACGAACAGGAGGGTCGCCACTCCTAGGGCAAAATTATTTCCACAGGTACACTAGGCATCAACCTTTGATCCTAAAATGTGTCTTTGCTCTAATGTCCTCCTAATCAAACACATCAACCGTCACTGTCACTGTGTTCAGACTTCACACACACAAAAAGCACACTCAGAGCGCGCCTCACCCACGGCCAGAGCGCGCCTTACACACACAGCGCGTTACACCATCAGTGTGACATACAGAGAGCGCCTCTCATCAGCAGAAATTTGCACAGAAACCTCTGAGCTCAACTATTAGATCTTCTTAAAGCACACTGCACCATAGACCAAAATACCCCTTTCTCTGCGCTTATGACCGCCACAACGGGGCAAAGTCGCATCATAAAAGTGATGCTTGCATCCCCGAAGTTATACCTGACATCATAAACCAGGTGTTGCTCTATGTACTTAAAATTTTACTTTGTATTATGACCGCAGCCCTTAAAACTCGACTGACGCCACAAACCACCGTCAAACCTCTATCCAATGTACTAAAACTAGCACCAACCACTACTGCACTTCACGGCCGCACCACCGGAACACGGCCGTATCATAAACCAAACCTACGGACGTGTTTCGCTCTCGCGTTGCCAGCGTTCAACTGCACCGTGAAGCCAGCATCTGCTTTTCCTTAAATCAACTTCTATTTCATAGCCGGCAAAAGCCAGGACGTCACTGACACCATAAACAAAATAAACAAACCTCGACTTCAATGTACTGGACTAATGGCCGCGTCTTCAGAAGAAATTCTAACGTATTATTGCTACAGAAGCCAGTATTAGACAAAATTAAATGTGGAAGGTAAAGTGGCTGCAACTAGTCCAACGTAGTATGTTATTAGTATCTCGGTAGAAGCAGTTTACTGCAACTAGTCCAACGTAGTATGTTATTAGTATCTCGGTAGAAGCAGTTTATTTAACACACTGGAATTCAGCCTCAACTTATGTTGTTAGTATCTTGCGCCAAAAACCAGACACCGACAAATTTACTGTGAAAATACATGTGACTCAGCGAACAGATTAATTTGGAAAGCCCAATATGCACATTTGGTATTTATAATACAACAGGCTGTGCTTACCTTTCTGTTTTAGGCCGGCCTTCTGTTCACTTTGCCCCACGATCTCACCAAAGGCCAAATCTACACCTCCTCAGCACACCAAAGATCCGGGTCACACGGCACCAAGTTGTTGAAATCTCCCAATTCTTTGAATCTTTGGGCTGAAGGAGGGACAATACTCGGTGTATCAATGCTCAATCAACAATCATTTATTTCCATACAATTCAACAGTCAGAGCATTACAACGTCCGGACGGGAGAGATGCTACCAGAGGGTCAGGCACATGTCTCAAAATGGTGACGGGTTGCTCAGCTTTTTATAGTCTCTAGTGGCCCCCAGCTAGTCGTAAAAGCCAAAACATCACATTTTTTCTCTGTTACAGCGCCTAAGTTATGACCTCGGCAGTTGTTTCTCTGCTTTCTGTAAGGTGGGTGTGTGGAATGTGGTCTATCTATCTCCCCTGTCTTTAGACACAGAGTCTCCTGCTTACAACCTTCTCTTCATGATTCAACAATTAAGCATGTCAAGAAAACAGTGTAACACATTCCCAGCAGATCAAGGATACAGAGTGATGCACATTTATCTAATGAACTAATATGTGAATATGTTCTGTTAACTCAAAAGTATAATGAGAACTACACTACATACAGCTCACACACTCTATATTAAAGGGTATAATGTGATCTACAGCAGTATTCTAATTCAACTACTTTGATTACATATATAAGGTAACATATAATAACAGAATAATCTAATATTAGGATCAGGCTTTTGATTAAAGAGTCCCAAATATGATAAGTTAGGGAGATGCAGGAAAAGGTGTTTTGTTTCCTTTGCAGAAGATCTCGGCGATCACAGAGGGGTGAGGATCCTGGAGGCCCGAGACAAGAGAGGATCAGAGCGAGGACACATGTATTGCGACCTCTGGTGTTCCAGAGGTCGAGAGAGGGAGTGTGGAGCAGGGAAATTATTTTACTGCTATTGTTAAATAATTATCATCATTACCCTTGCATTAATAATAGAATCTGCAGCATTGATATTGTATTCAGAGGTTTAAACAGTGTGTGTCTTTTAGAAAGACTAAGTGCAGCAGTTGACAGGAAGTTGCAGAGAGTTTGCAGAAGTGAAAGCAGAGTCTAAGTTATTCTGAGCAGGTTAGACGAGGCTATTTGAATTACTATGTTATTCAAATTGTCTGTTATACTTTTATATTCTTTTACTAAGCCCTTAGTAGAGGTTCTTGATTAAAACATTTATTCAACATAGTACATAGTAGTTTCAGTTAGGTTATTACACATAAGGATGAGCCTCTGGTCTGGTAAAAGGTCAGAAGTGCAACGGGTGAGATAAGAGGGCATGTAAGGTCAACACATACACACACACACACTAGTTAGACTCATTTATAGGTGAGAAGTTGGTCATGTTTGTCTCTGGAAAGAGGAACAGCGTCTGGAAGGATGTGGCGCTCGTGTTCCAGACGAGACGAAGACAACGTTCTTTTAAACTGTGTTAAAAGTCATTGTGGTTTTGATTTGACGTATGTATATATTCTGTCTGTGACGTATGAAGGGGCGTCGTTAATTCAAACCCTGATACCTATAAAAATCTGTGTATGCTTTGATTAAGTCGAAGATTAATTCCTGTCTGCGTACAGATTATTCTTCCCACGTGTGTATTCATTAAAATCAATTGTTTGACCAAGATCTTCTGGACCATGGTTGTTTGTACTCTCCTTCCTCAATATTTGAACCTTAACACCATCTTCACCCCACCAGGGCCTCTGCTGCTCATTGATGCCATCCACATTGCACCTGGCCCTGTGCTGCTGACCGATATCATGCACATTTAACCAGGGACAGTGTTGTTAGATGAGGCCATCCACATTACACCAGGGATTGTGCTACTGGCTGAGGACATTCACATTTCACCAGGGCCTGTGTTGGTGGCTGATCCCATCCACAATATACAAAGGCCTGCGTTGCTGGCTGAAGCCATCCACATTGCACCAGGGCCGCTGCTCCCTGTGAGGCCATATTCTCCACACCAGGGCCTGTGCTTCTGGCTGATACCATCCACATTTTTACCAGGGCCCGTACTGTTGGATGAGGCCATCCACATTAAACAAGGGACAGTGCTTCCTGTGAGGCCATTATCACCACACCAGGGCCTGTGCTTCTGGCTGATACCATACTGATTTTACCAGGGCCTGCGTTGCTGGCTCATGCCATCCATATTACACCCGGGCATGTGGTGCTGTCCGAAACCATCCACATTTCACGAGGGCTTGTGTTGCTGGATGATGCCATCCACATTTCACCAGGGTCAGTGTTGTTGGCTGAGGCCATCCACATTACACCACTGCCAGTGCTTCCTTTGAGGCCATCATCACCACACCAGGTCCTGTGGTGCTGGCTGAGGCCATCCATGTTTCACCAGGGCCAGTGCTTCCTGTGAGGCCATCTTCACCACACCAGGGCCTGTACTGCTTTCTGAGGCCATCTACATTACACAAGGGCCTTTTTTGCTGGCTTAGACCAATTAAACTTCACCAGGGCCTGTGCTACTGGTTGATGCCATGCACATTACACCAGGGCCTGTGGTTTTGGCGGTTACCATCCACATTTTTACCAGGGCCCGTACTGTTGGATGAGGCCATCCACATTAAACAAGGGACAGTGCTTCCTGTGAGGCCATTATCACCACACCAGGGCCTGTGCTACTCGATGATACCATCCACATTTCACCAGGTCTTGTGTTGCTGGCTGATGCGTTCCACAATACCCAAGGGCCTGTGCTACTGGCTAAAGACTTTCACATTATGCCAGGGCCTGTGGTGCTGGCCAATACCATCCACATTTCACCAGGGCCAGTGTTGTTGGATGAGGCCATCCACATTACACCAGGGACAGTGCTTCCCTTGAGGCCATCATCACCACACCAGGGAATGTGATGCTGGATAAGGCCATCCACATTACACCAGGGCCTGTGCTACTCAATGATACCATCCACATTTCACCAGGGCCTGTGTTGCTGGCTGATGACATCCACAATACGCAAGGGCCGTGCTACTGGCTTAGGACATTCACATTACACCAGGGCCAGTGGTGCTGGCCAATATCAACCACATTTCACCAGGGCCACTGTTGTTGGCTGAGGCCATCCAAATTACACCAGGGACAGTGCTTCCTGCGAGGCCATCTTCACCCCACCAGGGCCTCTGCTGCTCGTTGATGCCATCCACATTTCACCAGGGCCAGTGGTGTTGGCAAAGGCCATTCACATTACACCAGGGTGTGTCGTGCTGATCAATACCATCCATATTTCACCAGGGACAGTGTTGTTAAATGAGGCCATCCACATTACAACAGGGCCTGTGCTACTGGCTGAGGACATTTACATTTCACCAGGGCCTGAAATGTAGTAGGCTGAGGCCAGGGCCTGTGGTCATGGCTGATGCCATCCACATTACACCAGGGCCAGTGGTGTTGGCTGAGGACATTCACATTACACCAGGGACAGTGCTTCCTGTGAGGCCATTTTCACCTCACCAGGGCCTCTGCTGCTCATTGATGCCATCCACATTACACCTGGCCCTGTGCTGCTGACCGATATCATGCACATTAAACCAAGTACAGTGTTGTTAGATGAGGCCATCCACATTACAACAGGGCCTGTACTACTGGCTGAGGACATTTACATTTCACCAGGGCCTGTGGTCATGGCTGAGGCCAACTACATTTCACCAGGGCCTGTGTTCATGGCTGATGCCATCAACATCACACCAGGGCCAGTGGTGTTGGCTGAGGACATTCACATTACACCAGGGACAGTGCTTCCTTTGAGGCCATCTTCACCAGACCAGGGCCTGTGCTTTTGGCTGAGGCCATCCACATTACATCACGGCCTGTGACGCCGACTTCTACCATCCACATTACACCAGGGCCAGTGCTTCCTGTGAGGCCATCTTCACCCCACCAGGGCCTCTGCTGCTCATTGATGCCATCCACATTACACCTGGCCCTGTGCTGCTGACCGATATCATGCACATTTAACAAAGGACAGTGTTGTTAGATGAGGCCATCCACATTACAACAGGGCCTGTGCTACTGGCTGAGGACATCTACATTTCACCAGGGCCTGTGTTGGTGGCTGATCCCATCCACAATATACAAAGGCTTGCGTTGCTGGCTGAGGCCATCCACATTGCACCAGGGCCACTGCTCCCTGTGAGGACATATTCACCACACCAGGACCTGTGCTTCTGGCTGATACCATCCTGATTTCACCAGGGCCTGAGTTGTTGGCTCATGCCATCCATATTACACCAGGGCATGCTGTGCTTTCCGAAACCATCCACATTTCACCAGGGCTTGTGTTGCTGGATGATGACATCCACATTTCACCAGGGTCAGTGTTGTTGGCTGAGGCCATCCACATTACACCACTGCCAGTGCTTCCTGTGAGGCCATCATCACCACACCAGGGCCTGTGGTGCTGCTGAGGCCATCCATGTTTCACCAGTGCCAGTGCTCCCTGTGAGGCTGTCTTCACCACACCAGGGCCTGTGCTTTCTGTCTGACACCATCTTCACCAGACCAGGGTCTGTGCTACTGCCTGATGCCATCAACATTACACCAGATCCAGTGCTACCTGTGAGAACATCTTCACCAGACCAGGGTCTTTGCTAGTGCCTGATGCCATCCACATTATATCAGGGCCACTGCTTGCTGTGAGGCCATATTCACCACACCAGGGCCTGTACTGCTTTCTGAGGCCATCTACATTACACAAGGGCCTGTGTTGCTGGCTTAGACCAATTAAATTTCACCAGGGCCTGTGCTACTCGTTGATGCCATGCACATTACACCAGGGCCTGTGGTTTTGGCGGTTACCATCCACATTTTTACCAGGGCCAGTGTTGTTGGATGAGGCCATCCACTTTACACCAGGGACAGTGCTTCCTGTGAGGCCATCATCACCACACCAGGGCATGTGGTGCTGGATGAGGCCATCCACATTACACCAGGGCCTGTGCTACTCCATGATACCATCCACATTTCACCAGGGCTTGTGTTGCTGGCTTATGCGTTCCACAATACGCAAGGGCCTGTGCTACTGGCTAAAGACTTTCACATTACGCCAGGGCATGTGGTGCTGGATGAGGCCATCCACATTACACCAGGACCTGTGCTACTCGATGATACCATCCACTTTACATCAGGGCCTGTGATACTCGTTGATGACATCCACATTACACTCGGGCCTGTGGTGGTTTCTGAAAACATCCACATTTCACCAGGAATTGTGTTGCTGGCTGATGACATCCACAAAACACAAGGGCCTGTGATACTGGCTGATGCCATTCACATTACACCAGGGCCAGTGGTGTTGGCTGAGGACATTCACATTACACCAGGGCCTGTGCTGCTTGCCAATACCATCCACATTTCACCAGGGCAAGTGTTGTTCGATGAGGCCATCCACATTACACCAGGGACAGTGCTTCCTGTGAGGCCATCATCACCACACCAGGGCCTGTGCTACTCGATGTTACCATCCACATTTCACCAGGGCTTGTGTTGCTGGCTGATGCGTTCCACAATACGCAAGGGCCTGTGCTACTGGCTGAAGAGTTTCACATTACGCCAGGGCCTGTGGTGCTGGCCAATACCATCCACATTTCACCAGGGCCAGTGTTGTTGGATGAGGCCATCCATATTACATCACGGTCTTTGATGCCGGCTTCTACCATTCACATTACACCAGGGACAGTGCTTCCTGTGAGGCCATCTTCACCACACCAAGGCCCGTACTGTTGGATGAGGCCATCCAAATTACACCAGGGACAGTTCTTCCTAAGAGGCCATCATCACCACACCAGGGCCTGTGGTGCTGGATAAGGCCATCCACAATACACAAGGGCCTGTGCTACTGGCTTAGGACATTCACATTACACCAGGGCCGGTGGTGCTGGACAATATAAACCACATTTCACCAGGGCCACTGTTGATCTCTGAGGCCATCCACATTACATCACGGTCTTTGATGCCGGCTTCTACCATTCACATTACACCAGGGACAGTGCTTCCTGTGAGGCCATCTTCACCCCACCAGGGCCTCTGCTGCTCGTTGATGACATCCACATTACACCTGGGCCTGGGGTGCTGACAGATATCATGCACATTTCACCAGGACCAGTGGTGTTGGCTAAGGCCATTCACATTACACCAAGGTGTGTGGTGCTGACAAATACCATCCATATTTCACCAGGGACAGTGTTGTTAAATGAGGCCATCCACATTACACCAGGGCCTGTGCTACTGGCTGAGGACATTTACATTTCACCAGGGCCTGTGGTGCTGGCCAATACATCCACATTTCACCAGGGCGTGTGCTACTGGCTGAAGACATTCACATTACACCAGGGCCTGTGCTGCTGATGTTGTTGGCTAAGGCCATTCACATTACACCAGGGCCTCTGGTGCTGTCTGAAAACATCCACATTTCACCAGGGCCTGTGGTGCTGTCCGAAAACATCCACATTTCACCAGGGCCTGTGATACTGGCTGATGCCATCCACATTACACCAGGGCCAGTGGTGTTGGATGAGGACATGCACATTACGCCAGGGCCTGTGGTGCTGGCCAATACCATCCACATTACATGTTTGTCTGAGTCTTCTATCAAAGGTTACAGCGATTTATATGAAGTTGTTCAAAAACGCTTTATTTCGCCAAGACAATGCGTTTCTCACTGTTATATGCATTTTGAATGGGGAACTTGCCCGAAACAAAGTATAGGTTTTCATTATGTGAATAACTTTAACATCTGAGCTCACACAGCTGCAAAACCTTTTTGCCCAGCACGGGGATATTAAATTCTATAAGATGAAGCCATAAAGATGTGTGTCTGAGTCATCTATCAAAAGTTACAGCTATTTATATGAAGTTGTACAAAAACGCTTTATTTCGTCAAGACAGTGCGTTTCTCGCTATTACATGCATTTGAATGGAGTTCTCGCACGAAACAAAGTATAGGTTTTCATTATGTGAATAATTTTAAAATCTTAGCTCAAACGGCTGCAAAACCCGTTTGCCCAGCACGGGGATATTGAGTTCTATAAGATAAAGCCATAAACATGTTTGTCTGAGTCTTCTATCAAAAGTTACAGCGATTTATATGAAGTGGTTGAAAAACGCTTTATTTCGCCAAGACAGTGTGTTTCTCACTGTTACATGCATTTGAATGGGAAACTCACCCGAGACAAAGTATAGGTTTTCATTATGTGAATAATTTTAAAATCTTAGCTCAAACGGCTGCAAAACCTGTTTGCCCAGCACGGGGATATTGAGTTCTATAAGATAAAGCCATAAACATGTTTGTCTGAGTCTTCTATCAAAAGTTACAGAGATTTATATGAAGTTGTTCAAAAACGCTTTATTTCGCCAAGACAATGCGTTTCTCACTGTTACATGCATTTGAATGGGAAACTCGCCTGAGACAAAGTATAGGTTTTCATTATAAGAATAATTTTAAAATCTTAGCTCAAACGGCTGCAAAACCTGTTTGCCCAGCACGGGGATATTGAGTTCTATAAGATAAAGCCATAAACATGTTTGTCTGAGTCTTCTATCAAAAGTTACAGCGATTTATATGAAGTTGTTCAAAGACGCTTTATTTCGCCAAGACAATGCGTTTCTCACTGTTACATGCATTTGAATGGGAAACTCGCCTGAAACAAAGTATAGGTTTTCATTATGTGAATAATTTTAAAATCTTAGCTCAAACGGCTGCAAAACCTGTTTGCCCAGCACAGGGATATTGAGTTCTATAAGATAAAGCCATAAACATGTTTGTCTGAGTCTTCTATCAAAAGTTACAGCGATTTATATGAAGTGGTTGAAAAACGCTTTATTTCGCCAAGACAGTGTGTTTCTCACTGTTACATGCATTTGAATGGGAAACTCGCCTGAAACAAAGTATAGGTTTTCATTATGTGAATAATTTTAAAATCTTAGCTCAAAGGGCTGCAAAACCTGTTTGCCCAGCACGGGGATATTGAGTTCTATAAGATAAAGCCATAAACATGTTTGTCTGAGTCTTCTATCAAAAGTTACAGCGATTTATATGAAGTTGTTCAAAAACGCTTTATTTCGCCAAGACAGTGTGTTTCTCACTGTTACATGCATTTGAATGGGAAACTCGCCTGAAACAAAGTATAGGTTTTCATTATGTGAATAATTTTAAAATCTTAGCTCAAACGGCTGCAAAACCTGTTTGCCCAGCACGGGGATATTGAGTTCTATAAGATAAAGCCATAAACATGTTTGTCTGAGTCTTCTATCAAAAGTTACAGCGATTTATATGAAGTGGTTGAAAAACGCTTTATTTCGCCAAGACAGTGTGTTTCTCACTGTTACACGCATTTGAATGGGAAACTCACCCGAGACAAAGTATAGGTTTTCATTATGTGAATAATTTTAAAATCTTAGCTCAAACGGCTGCAAAACCTGTTTGCCCAGCACGGGGATATTGAGTTCTATAAGATAAAGCCATAAACATGTTTGTCTGAGTCTTCTATCAAAAGTTACAGCGATTTATATGAAGTTGTTCAAAAACGCTTTATTTCGCCAAGACAATGCGTTTCTCACTGTTACATGCATTTGAATGGGAAACTCGCCTGAAACAAAGTATAGGTTTTCATTATGTGAATAATTTTAAAATCTTAGCTCAAACGGCTGCAAAACCTGTTTGCCCAGCACGGGGATATTGAGTTCTATAAGATAAAGCCATAAACATGTTTGTCTGAGTCTTCTATCAAAAGTTACAGAGATTTATATGAAGTTGTTCAAAAACGCTTTATTTCGCCAAGACAATGCGTTTCTCACTGTTACATGCATTTGAATGGGAAACTCGCCTGAGACAAAGTATAGGTTTTCATTATAAGAATAATTTTAAAATCTTAGCTCAAACGGCTGCAAAACCTGTTTGCCCAGCACGGGGATATTGAGTTCTATAAGATAAAGCCATAAACATGTTTGTCTGAGTCTTCTATCAAAAGTTACAGCGATTTATATGAAGTTGTTCAAAGACGCTTTATTTCGCCAAGACAATGCGTTTCTCACTGTTACATGCATTTGAATGGGAAACTCGCCTGAAACAAAGTATAGGTTTTCATTATGTGAATAATTTTAAAATCTTAGCTCAAACGGCTGCAAAACCTGTTTGCCCAGCACGGGGATATTGAGTTCTATAAGATAAAGCCATAAACATGTTTGTCTGAGTCTTCTATCAAAAGTTACAGCGATTTATATGAAGTGGTTGAAAAACGCTTTATTTCGCCAAGACAGTGTGTTTCTCACTGTTACATGCATTTGAATGGGAAACTCGCATGAAACAAAGTATAGGTTTTCATTATGTGAATAATTTTAAAATCTTAGCTCAAACGGCTGCAAAACCTGTTTGCCCAGCACGGGGATATTGAGTTCTATAAGATAAAGCCATAAACATGTTTGTCTGAGTCTTCTATCAAAAGTTACAGCGATTTATATGAAGTTGTTCAAAAACGCTTTATTTCGCCAAGACAATGCGTTTCTCACTGTTACATGCATTTGAATGGGAAACTCGCCTGAGACAAAGTATAGGTTTTCATTATAAGAATAATTTTAAAATCTTAGCTCAAACGGCTGCAAAACCTGTTTGCCCAGCACGGGGATATTGAGTTCTATAAGATAAAGCCATAAACATGTTTGTCTGAGTCTTCTATCAAAAGTTACAGCGATTTATATGAAGTTGTTCAAAGACGCTTTATTTCGCCAAGACAATGCGTTTCTCACTGTTACATGCATTTGAATGGGAAACTCGCCTGAAACAAAGTATAGGTTTTCATTATGTGAATAATTTTAAAATCTTAGCTCAAACGGCTGCAAAACCTGTTTGCCCAGCACGGGGATATTGAGTTCTATAAGATAAAGCCATAAACATGTTTGTCTGAGTCTTCTATCAAAAGTTACAGCGATTTATATGAAGTTGTTCAAAAACGCTTTATTTCGCCAAGACAATGCGTTTCTCACTGTTACATGCATTTGAATGGGAAACTCGCCTGAAACAAAGTATAGGTTTTCATTATGTGAATAATTTTAAAATCTTAGCTCAAACGGCTGCAAAACCTGTTTGCCCAGCACGGGGATATTGAGTTCTATAAGATAAAGCCATAAACATGTTTGTCTGAGTCTTCTATCAAAAGTTACAGAGATTTATATGAAGTTGTTCAAAAACGCTTTATTTCGCCAAGACAATGCGTTTCTCACTGTTACATGCATTTGAATGGGAAACTCGCCTGAGACAAAGTATAGGTTTTCATTATAAGAATAATTTTAAAATCTTAGCTCAAACGGCTGCAAAACCTGTTTGCCCAGCACGGGGATATTGAGTTCTATAAGATAAAGCCATAAACATGTTTGTCTGAGTCTTCTATCAAAAGTTACAGCGATTTATATGAAGTTGTTCAAAGACGCTTTATTTCGCCAAGACAATGCGTTTCTCACTGTTACATGCATTTGAATGGGAAACTCGCCTGAAACAAAGTATAGGTTTTCATTATGTGAATAATTTTAAAATCTTAGCTCAAACGGCTGCAAAACCTGTTTGCCCAGCACGGGGATATTGAGTTCTATAAGATAAAGCCATAAACATGTTTGTCTGAGTCTTCTATCAAAAGTTACAGCGATTTATATGAAGTGGTTGAAAAACGCTTTATTTCGCCAAGACAGTGTGTTTCTCACTGTTACATGCATTTGAATGGGAAACTCGCATGAAACAAAGTATAGGTTTTCATTATGTGAATAATTTTAAAATCTTAGCTCAAACGGCTGCAAAACCTGTTTGCCCAGCACGGGGATATTGAGTTCTATAAGATAAAGCCATAAACATGTTTGTCTGAGTCTTCTATCAAAAGTTACAGCGATTTATATGAAGTTGTTCAAAAACGCTTTATTTCGCCAAGACAATGCGTTTCTCACTGTTACATGCATTTGAATGGGAAACTCGCCTGAAACAAAGTATAGGTTTTCATTATGTGAATAATTTTAAAATCTTAGCTCAAACGGCTGCAAAACCTGTTTGCCCAGCACGGGGATATTGAGTTCTATAAGATAAAGCCATAAACATGTTTGTCTGAGTCTTCTATCAAAAGTTACAGCGATTTATATGAAGTGGTTGAAAAACGCTTTATTTCGCCAAGACAGTGTGTTTCTCACTGTTACACGCATTTGAATGGGAAACTCACCCGAGACAAAGTATAGGTTTTCATTATGTGAATAATTTTAAAATCTTAGCTCAAACGGCTGCAAAACCTGTTTGCCCAGCACGGGGATATTGAGTTCTATAAGATAAAGCCATAAACATGTTTGTCTGAGTCTTCTATCAAAAGTTACAGCGATTTATATGAAGTTGTTCAAAAACGCTTTATTTCGCCAAGACAATGCGTTTCTCACTGTTACATGCATTTGAATGGGAAACTCGCCTGAAACAAAGTATAGGTTTTCATTATGTGAATAATTTTAAAATCTTAGCTCAAACGGCTGCAAACCCTGTTTGCCCAGCACGGGGATATTGAGTTCTATAAGATAAAGCCATAAACATGTTTGTCTGAGTCTTCTATCAAAAGTTACAGCGATTTATATGAAGTGGTTGAAAAACGCTTTATTTCGCCAAGACAATGCGTTTCTCACTGTTACATGCATTTGAATGGGAAACTCGCCTGAAACAAAGTATAGGTTTTCATTATGTGAATAATTTTAAAATCTTAGCTCAAACGGCTGCAAAACCTGTTTGCCCAGCACGGGGATATTGAGTTCTATAAGATAAAGCCATAAACATGTTTGTCTGAGTCTTCTATCAAAAGTTACAGCGATTTATATGAAGTGGTTGAAAAACGCTTTATTTCGCCAAGACAGTGTGTTTCTCACTGTTACACGCATTTGAATGGGAAACTCGCCTGAGACAAAGTATAGGTTTTCATTATGTGAATAATTTTAAAATCTTAGCTCAAACGGCTGCAAAACCTGTTTGCCCAGCACGGGGATATTGAGTTCTATAAGATAAAGCCATAAACATGTTTGTCTGAGTCTTCTATCAAAAGTTACAGCGATTTATATGAAGTTGTTCAAAAACGCTTTATTTCGCCAAGACAATGCGTTTCTCACTGTTACATGCATTTGAATGGGAAACTCGCCTGAAACAAAGTATAGGTTTTCATTATGTGAATAATTTTAAAATCTTAGCTCAAACGGCTGCAAAACCTGTTTGCCCAGCACGGGGATATTGAGTTCTATAAGATAAAGCCATAAACATGTTTGTCTGAGTCTTCTATCAAAAGTTACAGCGATTTATATGAAGTGGTTGAAAAACGCTTTATTTCGCCAAGACAGTGTGTTTCTCACTGTTACATGCATTTGAATGGGAAACTCACCCGAGACAAAGTATAGGTTTTCATTATGTGAATAATTTTAAAATCTTAGCTCAAACGGCTGCAAAACCTGTTTGCCCAGCACGGGGATATTGAGTTCTATAAGATAAAGCCATAAACATGTTTGTCTGAGTCTTCTATCAAAAGTTACAGCGATTTATATGAAGTTGTTCAAAAAGGCTTTATTTCGCCAAGACAATGCGTTTCTCACTGTTACATGCATTTGAATGGGAAACTCGCCTGAAACAAAGTATAGGTTTTCATTATGTGAATAATTTTAAAATCTTAGCTCAAACGGCTGCAAAACCTGTTTGCCCAGCACGGGGATATTGAGTTCTATAAGATAAAGCCATAAACATGTTTGTCTGAGTCTTCTATCAAAAGTTACAGCGATTTATATGAAGTTGTTCAAAAACGCTTTATTTCGCCAAGACAATGCGTTTCTCACTGTTACATGCATTTGAATGGGGAACTCGCCTGAAACAAAGTATAGGTTTTCATTATGTGAATAATTTTAAAATCTTAGCTCAAACGGCTGCAAAACCTGTTTGCCCAGCACGGGGATATTGAGTTCTATAAGATAAAGCCATAAACATGTTTGTCTGAGTCTTCTATCAAAAGTTACAGCGATTTATATGAAGTTGTTCAAAAACGCTTTATTTCGCCAAGACAATGCGTTTCTCACTGTTACATGCATTTGAATGGGAAACTCGCCTGAAACAAAGTATAGGTTTTCATTATGTGAATAATTTTAAAATCTTAGCTCAAACGGCTGCAAAACCTGTTTGCCCAGCACGGGGATATTGAGTTCTATAAGATAAAGCCATAAACATGTTTGTCTGAGTCTTCTATCAAAAGTTACAGCGATTTATATGAAGTGGTTGAAAAACGCTTTATTTCGCCAAGACAGTGTGTTTCTCACTGTTACACGCATTTGAATGGGAAACTCGCCTGAGACAAAGTATAGGTTTTCATTATGTGAATAATTTTAAAATCTTAGCTCAAACGGCTGCAAACCCTGTTTGCCCAGCACGGGGATATTGAGTTCTATAAGATAAAGCCATAAACATATTTGTCTGAGTCTTCTATCAAAAGTTACAGCGATTTATATGAAGTGGTTGAAAAACGCTTTATTTCGCCAAGACAATGCGTTTCTCACTGTTACATGCATTTGAATGGGAAACTCGCCTGAAACAAAGTATAGGTTTTCATTATGTGAATAATTTTAAAATCTTAGCTCAAACGGCTGCAAAACCTGTTTGCCCAGCACGGGGATATTGAGTTCTATAAGATAAAGCCATAAACATGTTTGTCTGAGTCTTCTATCAAAAGTTACAGCGATTTATATGAAGTGGTTGAAAAACGCTTTATTTCGCCAAGACAGTGTGTTTCTCACTGTTACACGCATTTGAATGGGAAACTCGCCTGAGACAAAGTATAGGTTTTCATTATGTGAATAATTTTAAAATCTTAGCTCAAACGGCTGCAAAACCTGTTTGCCCAGCACGGGGATATTGAGTTCTATAAGATAAAGCCATAAACATGTTTGTCTGAGTCTTCTATCAAAAGTTACAGCGATTTATATGAAGTTGTTCAAAAACGCTTTATTTCGCCAAGACAATGCGTTTCTCACTGTTACATGCATTTGAATGGGAAACTCGCCTGAAACAAAGTATAGGTTTTCATTATGTGAATAATTTTAAAATCTTAGCTCAAACGGCTGCAAAACCTGTTTGCCCAGCACGGGGATATTGAGTTCTATAAGATAAAGCCATAAACATGTTTGTCTGAGTCTTCTATCAAAAGTTACAGCGATTTATATGAAGTGGTTGAAAAACGCTTTATTTCGCCAAGACAGTGTGTTTCTCACTGTTACACGCATTTGAATGGGAAACTCGCCTGAGACAAAGTATAGGTTTTCATTATGTGAATAATTTTAAAATCTTAGCTCAAACGGCTGCAAAACCTGTTTGCCCAGCACGGGGATATTGAGTTCTATAAGATAAAGCCATAAACATGTTTGTCTGAGTCTTCTATCAAAAGTTACAGCGATTTATATGAAGTTGTTCAAAAACGCTTTATTTCGCCAAGACAATGCGTTTCTCACTGTTACATGCATTTGAATGGGAAACTCGCCTGAAACAAAGTATAGGTTTTCATTATGTGAATAATTTTAAAATCTTAGCTCAAACGGCTGCAAAACCTGTTTGCCCAGCACGGGGATATTGAGTTCTATAAGATAAAGCCATAAACATGTTTGTCTGAGTCTTCTATCAAAAGTTACAGCGATTTATATGAAGTGGTTGAAAAACGCTTTATTTCGCCAAGACAGTGTGTTTCTCACTGTTACATGCATTTGAATGGGAAACTCACCCGAGACAAAGTATAGGTTTTCATTATGTGAATAATTTTAAAATCTTAGCTCAAACGGCTGCAAAACCTGTTTGCCCAGCACGGGGATATTGAGTTCTATAAGATAAAGCCATAAACATGTTTGTCTGAGTCTTCTATCAAAAGTTACAGCGATTTATATGAAGTTGTTCAAAAACGCTTTATTTCGCCAAGACAATGCGTTTCTCACTGTTACATGCATTTGAATGGGAAACTCGCCTGAAACAAAGTATAGGTTTTCATTATGTGAATAATTTTAAAATCTTAGCTCAAACGGCTGCAAAACCTGTTTGCCCAGCACGGGGATATTGAGTTCTATAAGATAAAGCCATAAACATGTTTGTCTGAGTCTTCTATCAAAAGTTACAGCGATTTATATGAAGTGGTTGAAAAACGCTTTATTTCGCCAAGACAGTGTGTTTCTCACTGTTACACGCATTTGAATGGGAAACTCGCCCGAGACAAAGTATAGGTTTTCATTATGTGAATAATTTTAAAATCTTAGCTCAAACGGCTGCAAAACCTGTTTGCCCAGCACGGGGATATTGAGTTCTATAAGATAAAGCCATAAACATGTTTGTCTGAGTCTTCTATCAAAAGTTACAGCGATTTATATGAAGTTGTTCAAAAACGCTTTATTTCGCCAAGACAATGCGTTTCTCACTGTTACATGCATTTGAATGGGAAACTCGCCTGAAACAAAGTATAGGTTTTCATTATGTGAATAATTTTAAAATCTTAGCTCAAACGGCTGCAAAACCTGTTTGCCCAGCACGGGGATATTGAGTTCTATAAGATAAAGCCATAAACATGTTTGTCTGAGTCTTCTATCAAAAGTTACAGCGATTTATATGAAGTGGTTGAAAAACGCTTTATTTCGCCAAGACAATGCGTTTCTCACTGTTACATGCATTTGAATGGGAAACTCGCCTGAAACAAAGTATAGGTTTTCATTATGTGAATAATTTTAAAATCTTAGCTCAAACGGCTGCAAAACCTGTTTGCCCAGCACGGGGATATTGAGTTCTATAAGATAAAGCCATAAACATGTTTGTCTGAGTCTTCTATCAAAAGTTACAGCGATTTATATGAAGTTGTTCAAAAACGCTTTATTTCGCCAAGACAATGCGTTTCTCACTGTTACATGCATTTGAATGGGGAACTCGCCTGAAACAAAGTATAGGTTTTCATTATGTGAATAATTTTAAAATCTTAGCTCAAACGGCTGCAAAACCTGTTTGCCCAGCACGGGGATATTGAGTTCTATAAGATAAAGCCATAAACATGTTTGTCTGAGTCTTCTATCAAAAGTTACAGCGATTTATATGAAGTTGTTCAAAAACGCTTTATTTCGCCAAGACAGTGTGTTTCTCACTGTTACATGCATTTGAATGGGAAACTCACCCGAGACAAAGTATAGGTTTTCATTATGTGAATAATTTTAAAATCTTAGCTCAAACGGCTGCAAAACCTGTTTGCCCAGCACGGGGATATTGAGTTCTATAAGATAAAGCCATAAACATGTTTGTCTGAGTCTTCTATCAAAAGTTACAGCGATTTATATGAAGTTGTTCAAAAACGCTTTATTTCGCCAAGACAATGCGTTTCTCACTGTTACATGCATTTGAATGGGAAACTCGCCTGAAACAAAGTATAGGTTTTCATTATGTGAATAATTTTAAAATCTTAGCTCAAACGGCTGCAAAACCTGTTTGCCCAGCACGGGGATATTGAGTTCTATAAGATAAAGCCATAAACATGTTTGTCTGAGTCTTCTATCAAAAGTTACAGAGATTTATATGAAGTGGTTGAAAAACGCTTTATTTCGCCAAGACAGTGTGTTTCTCACTGTTACACGCATTTGAATGGGAAACTCACCTGAGACAAAGTATAGGTTTTCATTATGTGAATAATTTTAAAATCTTAGCTCAAACGGCTGCAAAACCTGTTTGCCCAGCACGGGGATATTGAGTTCTATAAGATAAAGCCATAAACATGTTTGTCTGAGTCTTCTATCAAAAGTTACAGCGATTTATATGAAGTGGTTGAAAAACGCTTTATTTCGCCAAGACAGTGTGTTTCTCACTGTTACACGCATTTGAATGGGAAACTCGCCTGAGACAAAGTATAGGTTTTCATTATGTGAATAATTTTAAAATCTTAGCTCAAACAGCTGCAAAACCTGTTTGCCCAGCACGGGGATATTGAGTTCTATAAGATAAAGCCATAAACATGTTTGTCTGAGTCTTCTATCAAAAGTTACAGCGATTTATATGAAGTTGTTCAAAAACGCTTTATTTCGCCAAGACAATGCGTTTCTCACTGTTACATGCATTTGAATGGGAAACTCGCCTGAAACAAAGTATAGGTTTTCATTATGTGAATAATTTTAAAATCTTAGCTCAAACGGCTGCAAAACCCGTTTGCCCAGCACGGGGATATTGAGTTCTATAAGATAAAGCCATAAACATGTTTGTCTGAGTCTTCTATCAAAAGTTACAGCGATTTATATGAAGTGGTTGAAAAACGCTTTATTTCGCCAAGACAATGCGTTTCTCACTGTTACATGCATTTGAATGGGAAACTCGCCTGAAACAAAGTATAGGTTTTCATTATGTGAATAATTTTAAAATCTTAGCTCAAACGGCTGCAAAACCTGTTTGCCCAGCACGGGGATATTGAGTTCTATAAGATAAAGCCATAAACATGTTTGTCTGAGTCTTCTATCAAAAGTTACAGCGATTTATATGAAGTTGTTCAAAAACGCTTTATTTCGCCAAGACAATGCGTTTCTCACTGTTACATGCATTTGAATGGGAAACTCACCCGAGACAAAGTATAGGTTTTCATTATGTGAATAATTTTAAAATCTTAGCTCAAACGGCTGCAAAACCTGTTTGCCCAGCACGGGGATATTGAGTTCTATAAGATAAAGCCATAAACATGTTTGTCTGAGTCTTCTATCAAAAGTTACAGCGATTTATATGAAGTGGTTGAAAAACGCTTTATTTCGCCAAGACAATGCGTTTCTCACTGTTACATGCATTTGAATGGGAAACTCGCCTGAAACAAAGTATAGGTTTTCATTATGTGAATAATTTTAAAATCTTAGCTCAAACGGCTGCAAAACCTGTTTGCCCAGCACGGGGATATTGAGTTCTATAAGATAAAGCCATAAACATGTTTGTCTGAGTCTTCTATCAAAAGTTACAGCGATTTATATGAAGTGGTTCAA
Organism: Rhamphochromis sp. 'chilingali'; assembly: GCF_963969265.1. Lineage (NCBI taxonomy): Eukaryota > Metazoa > Chordata > Actinopteri > Cichliformes > Cichlidae > Rhamphochromis > Rhamphochromis sp. 'chilingali'. The sequence goes on along the minus strand of NC_137940.1, from coordinate 17,733,518 downwards.
AAACGCTTTATTTCGCCAAGACAATGCGTTTCTCACTGTTACATGCATTTGAATGGGGAACTCGCCTGAGACAAAGTATAGGTTTTCATTATGTGAATAATTTTAAAATCTTAGCTCAAACGGCTGCAAAACCTGTTTGCCCAGCACGGGGATATTGAGTTCTATAAGATAAAGCCATAAACATGTTTGTCTGAGTCTTCTATCAAAAGTTACAGCGATTTATATGAAGTTGTTCAAAAACGCTTTATTTCGCCAAGACAATGCGTTTCTCACTGTTACATGCATTTGAATGGGAAACTCACCCGAGACAAAGTATAGGTTTTCATTATGTGAATAATTTTAAAATCTTAGCTCAAACGGCTGCAAAACCTGTTTGCCCAGCACGGGGATATTGAGTTCTATAAGATAAAGCCATAAACATGTTTGTCTGAGTCTTCTATCAAAAGTTACAGCGATTTATATGAAGTGGTTCAAAAACGCTTTATTTCGCCAAGACAATGCGTTTCTCACTGTTACATGCGTTTGAATGGGAAACTCGCCTGAAACAAAGTATAGGTTTTCATTATGTGAATAATTTTAAAATCTTAGCTCAAACGGCTGCAAAACCTGTTTGCCCAGCACGGGGATATTGAGTTCTATAAGATAAAGCCATAAACATGTTTGTCTGAGTCTTCTATCAAAAGTTACAGCGATTTATATGAAGTTGTTCAAAAACGCTTTATTTCGCCAAGACAATGCGTTTCTCACTGTTACATGCATTTGAATGGGGAACTCGCCTGAAACAAAGTATAGGTTTTCATTATGTGAATAATTTTAAAATCTTAGCTCAAACGGCTGCAAAACCTGTTTGCCCAGCACGGGGATATTGAGTTCTATAAGATAAAGCCATAAACATATTTGTCTGAGTCTTCTATCAAAAGTTACAGCGATTTATATGAAGTTGTTCAAAAACGCTTTATTTCGCCAAGACAATGCGTTTCTCACTGTTACATGCATTTGAATGGGAAACTCACCCGAGACAAAGTATAGGTTTTCATTATGTGAATAATTTTAAAATCTTAGCTCAAACGGCTGCAAAACCTGTTTGCCCAGCACGGGGATATTGAGTTCTATAAGATAAAGCCATAAACATGTTTGTCTGAGTCTTCTATCAAAAGTTACAGCGATTTATATGAAGTGGTTGAAAAACGCTTTATTTCGCCAAGACAGTGTGTTTCTCACTGTTACATGCATTTGAATGGGAAACTCACCCGAGACAAAGTATAGGTTTTCATTATGTGAATAATTTTAAAATCTTAGCTCAAACGGCTGCAAAACCTGTTTGCCCAGCACGGGGATATTGAGTTCTATAAGATAAAGCCATAAACATGTTTGTCTGAGTCTTCTATCAAAAGTTACAGCGATTTATATGAAGTGGTTGAAAAACGCTTTATTTCGCCAAGACAATGCGTTTCTCACTGTTACATGCATTTGAATGGGAAACTCGCCTGAAACAAAGTATAGGTTTTCATTATGTGAATAATTTTAAAATCTTAGCTCAAACGGCTGCAAAACCTGTTTGCCCAGCACGGGGATATTGAGTTCTATAAGATAAAGCCATAAACATGTTTGTCTGAGTCTTCTATCAAAAGTTACAGCGATTTATATGAAGTGGTTGAAAAACGCTTTATTTCGCCAAGACAGTGTGTTTCTCACTGTTACATGCATTTGAATGGGAAACTCACCCGAGACAAAGTATAGGTTTTCATTATGTGAATAATTTTAAAATCTTAGCTCAAACGGCTGCAAAACCTGTTTGCCCAGCACGGGGATATTGAGTTCTATAAGATAAAGCCATAAACATGTTTGTCTGAGTCTTCTATCAAAAGTTACAGCGATTTATATGAAGTTGTTCAAAAACGCTTTATTTCGCCAAGACAATGCGTTTCTCACTGTTACATGCATTTGAATGGGAAACTCGCCTGAAACAAAGTATAGGTTTTCATTATGTGAATAATTTTAAAATCTTAGCTCAAACGGCTGCAAAACCTGTTTGCCCAGCACGGGGATATTGAGTTCTATAAGATAAAGCCATAAACATGTTTGTCTGAGTCTTCTATCAAAAGTTACAGCGATTTATATGAAGTTGTTCAAAAACGCTTTATTTCGCCAAGACAGTGTGTTTCTCACTGTTACATGCATTTGAATGGGAAACTCGCCTGAAACAAAGTATAGGTTTTCATTATGTGAATAATTTTAAAATCTTAGCTCAAACGGCTGCAAAACCTGTTTGCCCAGCACGGGGATATTGAGTTCTATAAGATAAAGCCATAAACATGTTTGTCTGAGTCTTCTATCAAAAGTTACAGCGATTTATATGAAGTGGTTGAAAAACGCTTTATTTCGCCAAGACAGTGTGTTTCTCACTGTTACATGCATTTGAATGGGAAACTCACCCGAGACAAAGTATAGGTTTTCATTATGTGAATAATTTTAAAATCTTAGCTCAAACGGCTGCAAAACCTGTTTGCCCAGCACGGGGATATTGAGTTCTATAAGATAAAGCCATAAACATGTTTGTCTGAGTCTTCTATCAAAAGTTACAGCGATTTATATGAAGTTGTTCAAAAACGCTTTATTTCGCCAAGACAATGCGTTTCTCACTGTTACATGCATTTGAATGGGAAACTCGCCTGAAACAAAGTATAGGTTTTCATTATGTGAATAATTTTAAAATCTTAGCTCAAACGGCTGCAAAACCTGTTTGCCCAGCACGGGGATATTGAGTTCTATAAGATAAAGCCATAAACATGTTTGTCTGAGTCTTCTATCAAAAGTTACAGCGATTTATATGAAGTTGTTCAAAAACGCTTTATTTCGCCAAGACAATGCGTTTCTCACTGTTACATGCATTTGAATGGGAAACTCGCCTGAAACAAAGTATAGGTTTTCATTATGTGAATAATTTTAAAATCTTAGCTCAAACGGCTGCAAAACCTGTTTGCCCAGCACGGGGATATTGAGTTCTATAAGATAAAGCCATAAACATGTTTGTCTGAGTCTTCTATCAAAAGTTACAGCGATTTATATGAAGTGGTTGAAAAACGCTTTATTTCGCCAAGACAGTGTGTTTCTCACTGTTACATGCATTTGAATGGGAAACTCACCCGAGACAAAGTATAGGTTTTCATTATGTGAATAATTTTAAAATCTTAGCTCAAACGGCTGCAAAACCTGTTTGCCCAGCACGGGGATATTGAGTTCTATAAGATAAAGCCATAAACATGTTTGTCTGAGTCTTCTATCAAAAGTTACAGCGATTTATATGAAGTGGTTGAAAAACGCTTTATTTCGCCAAGACAGTGTGTTTCTCACTGTTACATGCATTTGAATGGGAAACTCACCCGAGACAAAGTATAGGTTTTCATTATGTGAATAATTTTAAAATCTTAGCTCAAACGGCTGCAAAACCTGTTTGCCCAGCACGGGGATATTGAGTTCTATAAGATAAAGCCATAAACATGTTTGTCTGAGTCTTCTATCAAAAGTTACAGCGATTTATATGAAGTTGTTCAAAAACGCTTTATTTCGCCAAGACAGTGTGTTTCTCACTGTTACATGCATTTGAATGGGAAACTCGCCTGAAACAAAGTATAGGTTTTCATTATGTGAATAATTTTAAAATCTTAGCTCAAACGGCTGCAAAACCTGTTTGCCCAGCACGGGGATATTGAGTTCTATAAGATAAAGCCATAAACATGTTTGTCTGAGTCTTCTATCAAAAGTTACAGCGATTTATATGAAGTGGTTGAAAAACGCTTTATTTCGCCAAGACAATGCGTTTCTCACTGTTACATGCATTTGAATGGGAAACTCGCCTGAAACAAAGTATAGGTTTTCATTATGTGAATAATTTTAAAATCTTAGCTCAAACGGCTGCAAAACCTGTTTGCCCAGCACGGGGATATTGAGTTCTATAAGATAAAGCCATAAACATGTTTGTCTGAGTCTTCTATCAAAAGTTACAGCGATTTATATGAAGTGGTTGAAAAACGCTTTATTTCGCCAAGACAGTGTGTTTCTCACTGTTACACGCATTTGAATGGGAAACTCGCCTGAGACAAAGTATAGGTTTTCATTATGTGAATAATTTTAAAATCTTAGCTCAAACGGCTGCAAAACCTGTTTGCCCAGCACGGGGATATTGAGTTCTATAAGATAAAGCCATAAACATGTTTGTCTGAGTCTTCTATCAAAAGTTACAGCGATTTATATGAAGTGGTTGAAAAACGCTTTATTTCGCCAAGACAATGCGTTTCTCACTGTTACATGCATTTGAATGGGAAACTCGCCTGAAACAAAGTATAGGTTTTCATTATGTGAATAATTTTAAAATCTTAGCTCAAACGGCTGCAAAACTTGTTTGCCCAGCACGGGGATATTGAGTTCTATAAGATAAAGCCATAAACATGTTTGTCTGAGTCTTCTATCAAAAGTTACAGCGATTTATATGCAGTGGTTGAAAAACGCTTTATTTCGCCAAGACAATGCGTTTCTCACTGTTACATGCATTTGAATGGGAAACTCGCCTGAAACAAAGTATAGGTTTTCATTATGTGAATAATTTTAAAATCTTAGCTCAAACGGCTGCAAAACCTGTTTGCCCAGCACGGGGATATTGAGTTCTATAAGATAAAGCCATAAACATGTTTGTCTGAGTCTTCTATCAAAAGTTACAGCGATTTATATGAAGTGGTTGAAAAACGCTTTATTTCGCCAAGACAGTGTGTTTCTCACTGTTACATGCATTTGAATGGGAAACTCACCCGAGACAAAGTATAGGTTTTCATTATGTGAATAATTTTAAAATCTTAGCTCAAACGGCTGCAAAACCTGTTTGCCCAGCACGGGGATATTGAGTTCTATAAGATAAAGCCATAAACATGTTTGTCTGAGTCTTCTATCAAAAGTTACAGCGATTTATATGAAGTTGTTCAAAACCGCTTTATTTCGCCAAGACAATGCGTTTCTCACTGTTACATGCATTTGAATGGGAAACTCGCCTGAAACAAAGTATAGGTTTTCATTATGTGAATAATTTTAAAATCTTAGCTCAAACGGCTGCAAAACCTGTTTGCCCAGCACGGGGATATTGAGTTCTATAAGATAAAGCCATAAACATGTTTGTCTGAGTCTTCTATCAAAAGTTACAGCGATTTATATGAAGTTGTTCAAAAACGCTTTATTTCGCCAAGACAGTGTGTTTCTCACTGTTACATGCATTTGAATGGGAAACTCGCCTGAAACAAAGTATAGGTTTTCATTATGTGAATAATTTTAAAATCTTAGCTCAAACGGCTGCAAAACCTGTTTGCCCAGCACGGGGATATTGAGTTCTATAAGATAAAGCCATAAACATGTTTGTCTGAGTCTTCTATCAAAAGTTACAGCGATTTATATGAAGTGGTTGAAAAACGCTTTATTTCGCCAAGACAGTGTGTTTCTCACTGTTACATGCATTTGAATGGGAAACTCACCCGAGACAAAGTATAGGTTTTCATTATGTGAATAATTTTAAAATCTTAGCTCAAACGGCTGCAAAACCTGTTTGCCCAGCACGGGGATATTGAGTTCTATAAGATAAAGCCATAAACATGTTTGTCTGAGTCTTCTATCAAAAGTTACAGCGATTTATATGAAGTTGTTCAAAAACGCTTTATTTCGCCAAGACAATGCGTTTCTCACTGTTACATGCATTTGAATGGGAAACTCGCCTGAAACAAAGTATAGGTTTTCATTATGTGAATAATTTTAAAATCTTAGCTCAAACGGCTGCAAAACCTGTTTGCCCAGCACGGGGATATTGAGTTCTATAAGATAAAGCCATAAACATGTTTGTCTGAGTCTTCTATCAAAAGTTACAGCGATTTATATGAAGTTGTTCAAAAACGCTTTATTTCGCCAAGACAATGCGTTTCTCACTGTTACATGCATTTGAATGGGAAACTCGCCTGAAACAAAGTATAGGTTTTCATTATGTGAATAATTTTAAAATCTTAGCTCAAACGGCTGCAAAACCTGTTTGCCCAGCACGGGGATATTGAGTTCTATAAGATAAAGCCATAAACATGTTTGTCTGAGTCTTCTATCAAAAGTTACAGCGATTTATATGAAGTGGTTGAAAAACGCTTTATTTCGCCAAGACAGTGTGTTTCTCACTGTTACATGCATTTGAATGGGAAACTCACCCGAGACAAAGTATAGGTTTTCATTATGTGAATAATTTTAAAATCTTAGCTCAAACGGCTGCAAAACCTGTTTGCCCAGCACGGGGATATTGAGTTCTATAAGATAAAGCCATAAACATGTTTGTCTGAGTCTTCTATCAAAAGTTACAGCGATTTATATGAAGTTGTTCAAAAACGCTTTATTTCGCCAAGACAATGCGTTTCTCACTGTTACATGCATTTGAATGGGAAACTCGCCTGAAACAAAGTATAGGTTTTCATTATGTGAATAATTTTAAAATCTTAGCTCAAACGGCTGCAAAACCTGTTTGCCCAGCACGGGGATATTGAGTTCTATAAGATAAAGCCATAAACATGTTTGTCTGAGTCTTCTATCAAAAGTTACAGCGATTTATATGAAGTGGTTGAAAAACGCTTTATTTCGCCAAGACAGTGTGTTTCTCACTGTTACATGCATTTGAATGGGAAACTCACCCGAGACAAAGTATAGGTTTTCATTATGTGAATAATTTTAAAATCTTAGCTCAAACGGCTGCAAAACCTGTTCGCCCAGCACGGGGATATTGAGTTCTATAAGATAAAGCCATAAACATGTTTGTCTGAGTCTTCTATCAAAAGTTACAGCGATTTATATGAAGTTGTTCAAAAACGCTTTATTTCGCCAAGACAGTGTGTTTCTCACTGTTACATGCATTTGAATGGGAAACTCGCCTGAAACAAAGTATAGGTTTTCATTATGTGAATAATTTTAAAATCTTAGCTCAAACGGCTGCAAAACTTGTTTGCCCAGCACGGGGATATTGAGTTCTATAAGATAAAGCCATAAACATGTTTGTCTGAGTCTTCTATCAAAAGTTACAGCGATTTATATGCAGTGGTTGAAAAACGCTTTATTTCGCCAAGACAATGCGTTTCTCACTGTTACATGCATTTGAATGGGAAACTCGCCTGAAACAAAGTATAGGTTTTCATTATGTGAATAATTTTAAAATCTTAGCTCAAACGGCTGCAAAACCTGTTTGCCCAGCACGGGGATATTGAGTTCTATAAGATAAAGCCATAAACATGTTTGTCTGAGTCTTCTATCAAAAGTTACAGCGATTTATATGAAGTGGTTGAAAAACGCTTTATTTCGCCAAGACAGTGTGTTTCTCACTGTTACATGCATTTGAATGGGAAACTCACCCGAGACAAAGTATAGGTTTTCATTATGTGAATAATTTTAAAATCTTAGCTCAAACGGCTGCAAAACCTGTTTGCCCAGCACGGGGATATTGAGTTCTATAAGATAAAGCCATAAACATGTTTGTCTGAGTCTTCTATCAAAAGTTACAGCGATTTATATGAAGTTGTACAAAAACGCTTTATTTCGCCAAGACAATGCGTTTCTCACTGTTACATGCATTTGAATGGGAAACTCGCCTGAAACAAAGTATAGGTTTTCATTATGTGAATAATTTTAAAATCTTAGCTCAAACGGCTGCAAAACCTGTTTGCCCAGCACGGGGATATTGAGTTCTATAAGATAAAGCCATAAACATGTTTGTCTGAGTCTTCTATCAAAAGTTACAGCGATTTATATGAAGTTGTTCAAAAACGCTTTATTTCGCCAAGACAGTGTGTTTCTCACTGTTACATGCATTTGAATGGGAAACTCGCCTGAAACAAAGTATAGGTTTTCATTATGTGAATAATTTTAAAATCTTAGCTCAAACGGCTGCAAAACCTGTTTGCCCAGCACGGGGATATTGAGTTCTATAAGATAAAGCCATAAACATGTTTGTCTGAGTCTTCTATCAAAAGTTACAGCGATTTATATGAAGTGGTTGAAAAACGCTTTATTTCGCCAAGACAGTGTGTTTCTCACTGTTACATGCATTTGAATGGGAAACTCACCCGAGACAAAGTATAGGTTTTCATTATGTGAATAATTTTAAAATCTTAGCTCAAACGGCTGCAAAACCTGTTTGCCCAGCACGGGGATATTGAGTTCTATAAGATAAAGCCATAAACATGTTTGTCTGAGTCTTCTATCAAAAGTTACAGCGATTTATATGAAGTTGTTCAAAAACGCTTTATTTCGCCAAGACAATGCGTTTCTCACTGTTACATGCATTTGAATGGGAAACTCGCCTGAAACAAAGTATAGGTTTTCATTATGTGAATAATTTTAAAATCTTAGCTCAAACGGCTGCAAAACCTGTTTGCCCAGCACGGGGATATTGAGTTCTATAAGATAAAGCCATAAACATGTTTGTCTGAGTCTTCTATCAAAAGTTACAGCGATTTATATGAAGTTGTTCAAAAACGCTTTATTTCGCCAAGACAATGCGTTTCTCACTGTTACATGCATTTGAATGGGAAACTCGCCTGAAACAAAGTATAGGTTTTCATTATGTGAATAATTTTAAAATCTTAGCTCAAACGGCTGCAAAACCTGTTTGCCCAGCACGGGGATATTGAGTTCTATAAGATAAAGCCATAAACATGTTTGTCTGAGTCTTCTATCAAAAGTTACAGCGATTTATATGAAGTGGTTGAAAAACGCTTTATTTCGCCAAGACAGTGTGTTTCTCACTGTTACATGCATTTGAATGGGAAACTCACCCGAGACAAAGTATAGGTTTTCATTATGTGAATAATTTTAAAATCTTAGCTCAAACGGCTGCAAAACCTGTTTGCCCAGCACGGGGATATTGAGTTCTATAAGATAAAGCCATAAACATGTTTGTCTGAGTCTTCTATCAAAAGTTACAGCGATTTATATGAAGTTGTTCAAAAACGCTTTATTTCGCCAAGACAATGCGTTTCTCACTGTTACATGCATTTGAATGGGAAACTCGCCTGAAACAAAGTATAGGTTTTCATTATGTGAATAATTTTAAAATCTTAGCTCAAACGGCTGCAAAACCTGTTTGCCCAGCACGGGGATATTGAGTTCTATAAGATAAAGCCATAAACATGTTTGTCTGAGTCTTCTATCAAAAGTTACAGCGATTTATATGAAGTGGTTGAAAAACGCTTTATTTCGCCAAGACAGTGTGTTTCTCACTGTTACATGCATTTGAATGGGAAACTCACCCGAGACAAAGTATAGGTTTTCATTATGTGAATAATTTTAAAATCTTAGCTCAAACGGCTGCAAAACCTGTTCGCCCAGCACGGGGATATTGAGTTCTATAAGATAAAGCCATAAACATGTTTGTCTGAGTCTTCTATCAAAAGTTACAGCGATTTATATGAAGTTGTTCAAAAACGCTTTATTTCGCCAAGACAGTGTGTTTCTCACTGTTACATGCATTTGAATGGGAAACTCGCCTGAAACAAAGTATAGGTTTTCATTATGTGAATAATTTTAAAATCTTAGCTCAAACGGCTGCAAAACCTGTTTGCCCAGCACGGGGATATTGAGTTCTATAAGATAAAGCCATAAACATGTTTGTCTGAGTCTTCTATCAAAAGTTACAGCGATTTATATGAAGTGGTTGAAAAACGCTTTATTTCGCCAAGACAGTGTGTTTCTCACTGTTACATGCATTTGAATGGGAAACTCACCCGAGACAAAGTATAGGTTTTCATTATGTGAATAATTTTAAAATCTTAGCTCAAACGGCTGCAAAACCTGTTTGCCCAGCACGGGGATATTGAGTTCTATAAGATAAAGCCATAAACATGTTTGTCTGAGTCTTCTATCAAAAGTTACAGCGATTTATATGAAGTTGTTCAAAAACGCTTTATTTCGCCAAGACAATGCGTTTCTCACTGTTACATGCATTTGAATGGGAAACTCGCCTGAAACAAAGTATAGGTTTTCATTATGTGAATAATTTTAAAATCTTAGCTCAAACGGCTGCAAAACCTGTTTGCCCAGCACGGGGATATTGAGTTCTATAAGATAAAGCCATAAACATGTTTGTCTGAGTCTTCTATCAAAAGTTACAGCGATTTATATGAAGTGGTTGAAAAACGCTTTATTTCGCCAAGACAGTGTGTTTCTCACTGTTACATGCATTTGAATGGGAAACTCACCCGAGACAAAGTATAGGTTTTCATTATGTGAATAATTTTAAAATCTTAGCTCAAACGGCTGCAAAACCTGTTCTGTTTGCCCAGCACGGGGATATTGAGTTCTATAAGATAAAGCCATAAACATGTTTGTCTGAGTCTTCTATCAAAAGTTACAGCGATTTATATGAAGTGGTTGAAAAACGCTTTATTTCGCCAAGACAATGCGTTTCTCACTGTTACATGCATTTGAATGGGAAACTCGCCTGAAACAAAGTATAGGTTTTCATTATGTGAATAATTTTAAAATCTTAGCTCAAACGGCTGCAAAACCTGTTTGCCCAGCACGGGGATATTGAGTTCTATAAGATAAAGCCATAAACATGTTTGTCTGAGTCTTCTATCAAAAGTTACAGCGATTTATATGAAGTGGTTGAAAAACGCTTTATTTCGCCAAGACAGTGTGTTTCTCACTGTTACATGCATTTGAATGGGAAACTCACCCGAGACAAAGTATAGGTTTTCATTATGTGAATAATTTTAAAATCTTAGCTCAAACGACTGCAAAACCTGTTTGCCCAGCACGGGGATATTGAGTTCTATAAGATAAAGCCATAAACATGTTTGTCTGAGTCTTCTATCAAAAGTTACAGCGATTTATATGAAGTTGTTCAAAAAGGCTTTATTTCGCCAAGACAATGCGTTTCTCACTGTTACATGCATTTGAATGGGAAACTCGCCTGAAACAAAGTATAGGTTTTCATTATGTGAATAATTTTAAAATCTTAGCTCAAACGGCTGCAAAACCTGTTTGCCCAGCACGGGGATATTGAGTTCTATAAGATAAAGCCATAAACATGTTTGTCTGAGTCTTCTATCAAAAGTTACAGCGATTTATATGAAGTTGTTCAAAAACGCTTTATTTCGCCAAGACAGTGTGTTTCTCACTGTTACATGCATTTGAATGGGAAACTCGCCTGAAACAAAGTATAGGTTTTCATTATGTGAATAATTTTAAAATCTTAGCTCAAACGGCTGCAAAACCTGTTTGCCCAGCACGGGGATATTGAGTTCTATAAGATAAAGCCATAAACATGTTTGTCTGAGTCTTCTATCAAAAGTTACAGCGATTTATATGAAGTGGTTGAAAAACGCTTTATTTCGCCAAGACAGTGTGTTTCTCACTGTTACATGCATTTGAATGGGAAACTCACCCGAGACAAAGTATAGGTTTTCATTATGTGAATAATTTTAAAATCTTAGCTCAAACGGCTGCAAAACCTGTTTGCCCAGCACGGGGATATTGAGTTCTATAAGATAAAGCCATAAACATGTTTGTCTGAGTCTTCTATCAAAAGTTACAGCGATTTATATGAAGTTGTTCAAAAACGCTTTATTTCGCCAAGACAATGCGTTTCTCACTGTTACATGCATTTGAATGGGAAACTCGCCTGAAACAAAGTATAGGTTTTCATTATGTGAATAATTTTAAAATCTTAGCTCAAACGGCTGCAAAACCTGTTTGCCCAGCACGGGGATATTGAGTTCTATAAGATAAAGCCATAAACATGTTTGTCTGAGTCTTCTATCAAAAGTTACAGCGATTTATATGAAGTGGTTGAAAAACGCTTTATTTCGCCAAGACAGTGTGTTTCTCACTGTTACATGCATTTGAATGGGAAACTCACCCGAGACAAAGTATAGGTTTTCATTATGTGAATAATTTTAAAATCTTAGCTCAAACGGCTGCAAAACCTGTTTGCCCAGCACGGGGATATTGAGTTCTATAAGATAAAGCCATAAACATGTTTGTCTGAGTCTTCTATCAAAAGTTACAGCGATTTATATGAAGTGGTTGAAAAACGCTTTATTTCGCCAAGACAATGCGTTTCTCACTGTTACATGCATTTGAATGGGAAACTCGCCTGAAACAAAGTATAGGTTTTCATTATGTGAATAATTTTAAAATCTTAGCTCAAACGGCTGCAAAACCTGTTTGCCCAGCACGGGGATATTGAGTTCTATAAGATAAAGCCATAAACATGTTTGTCTGAGTCTTCTATCAAAAGTTACAGCGATTTATATGAAGTGGTTGAAAAACGCTTTATTTCGCCAAGACAATGCGTTTCTCACTGTTACATGCATTTGAATGGGAAACTCGCCTGAAACAAAGTATAGGTTTTCATTATGTGAATAATTTTAAAATCTTAGCTCAAACGGCTGCAAAACCTGTTTGCCCAGCACGGGGATATTGAGTTCTATAAGATAAAGCCATAAACATGTTTGTCTGAGTCTTCTATCAAAAGTTACAGCGATTTATATGAAGTGGTTGAAAAACGCTTTATTTCGCCAAGACAATGCGTTTCTCACTGTTACATGCATTTGAATGGGAAACTCGCCTGAAACAAAGTATAGGTTTTCATTATGTGAATAATTTTAAAATCTTAGCTCAAACGGCTGCAAAACCTGTTTGCCCAGCACGGGGATATTGAGTTCTATAAGATAAAGCCATAAACATGTTTGTCTGAGTCTTCTATCAAAAGTTACAGCGATTTATATGAAGTTGTTCAAAAACGCTTTATTTCGCCAAGACAGTGTGTTTCTCACTGTTACATGCATTTGAATGGGAAACTCGCCTGAAACAAAGTATAGGTTTTCATTATGTGAATAATTTTAAAATCTTAGCTCAAACGGCTGCAAAACCTGTTTGCCCAGCACGGGGATATTGAGTTCTATAAGATAAAGCCATAAACATGTTTGTCTGAGTCTTCTATCAAAAGTTACAGCGATTTATATGAAGTGGTTGAAAAACGCTTTATTTCGCCAAGACAGTGTGTTTCTCACTGTTACATGCATTTGAATGGGAAACTCACCCGAGACAAAGTATAGGTTTTCATTATGTGAATAATTTTAAAATCTTAGCTCAAACGGCTGCAAAACCTGTTCTGTTTGCCCAGCACGGGGATATTGAGTTCTATAAGATAAAGCCATAAACATGTTTGTCTGAGTCTTCTATCAAAAGTTACAGCGATTTATATGAAGTGGTTGAAAAACGCTTTATTTCGCCAAGACAATGCGTTTCTCACTGTTACATGCATTTGAATGGGAAACTCGCCTGAAACAAAGTATAGGTTTTCATTATGTGAATAATTTTAAAATCTTAGCTCAAACGGCTGCAAAACCTGTTTGCCCAGCACGGGGATATTGAGTTCTATAAGATAAAGCCATAAACATGTTTGTCTGAGTCTTCTATCAAAAGTTACAGCGATTTATATGAAGTGGTTGAAAAACGCTTTATTTCGCCAAGACAGTGTGTTTCTCACTGTTACATGCATTTGAATGGGAAACTCACCCGAGACAAAGTATAGGTTTTCATTATGTGAATAATTTTAAAATCTTAGCTCAAACGACTGCAAAACCTGTTTGCCCAGCACGGGGATATTGAGTTCTATAAGATAAAGCCATAAACATGTTTGTCTGAGTCTTCTATCAAAAGTTACAGCGATTTATATGAAGTTGTTCAAAAAGGCTTTATTTCGCCAAGACAATGCGTTTCTCACTGTTACATGCATTTGAATGGGAAACTCGCCTGAAACAAAGTATAGGTTTTCATTATGTGAATAATTTTAAAATCTTAGCTCAAACGGCTGCAAAACCTGTTTGCCCAGCACGGGGATATTGAGTTCTATAAGATAAAGCCATAAACATGTTTGTCTGAGTCTTCTATCAAAAGTTACAGCGATTTATATGAAGTGGTTGAAAAACGCTTTATTTCGCCAAGACAGTGTGTTTCTCACTGTTACATGCATTTGAATGGGAAACTCACCCGAGACAAAGTATAGGTTTTCATTATGTGAATAATTTTAAAATCTTAGCTCAAACGGCTGCAAAACCTGTTCTGTTTGCCCAGCACGGGGATATTGAGTTCTATAAGATAAAGCCATAAACATGTTTGTCTGAGTCTTCTATCAAAAGTTACAGCGATTTATATGAAGTGGTTGAAAAACGCTTTATTTCGCCAAGACAATGCGTTTCTCACTGTTACATGCATTTGAATGGGAAACTCGCCTGAAACAAAGTATAGGTTTTCATTATGTGAATAATTTTAAAATCTTAGCTCAAACGGCTGCAAAACCTGTTTGCCCAGCACGGGGATATTGAGTTCTATAAGATAAAGCCATAAACATGTTTGTCTGAGTCTTCTATCAAAAGTTACAGCGATTTATATGAAGTGGTTGAAAAACGCTTTATTTCGCCAAGACAATGCGTTTCTCACTGTTACATGCATTTGAATGGGAAACTCACCCGAGACAAAGTATAGGTTTTCATTATGTGAATAATTTTAAAATCTTAGCTCAAACGGCTGCAAAACCTGTTTGCCCAGCACGGGGATATTGAGTTCTATAAGATAAAGCCATAAACATGTTTGTCTGAGTCTTCTATCAAAAGTTACAGCGATTTATATGAAGTGGTTGAAAAACGCTTTATTTCGCCAAGACAATGCGTTTCTCACTGTTACATGCATTTGAATGGGAAACTCACCCGAGACAAAGTATAGGTTTTCATTATGTGAATAATTTTAAAATCTTAGCTCAAACGGCTGCAAAACCTGTTTGCCCAGCACGGGGATATTGAGTTCTATAAGATAAAGCCATAAACATGTTTGTCTGAGTCTTCTATCAAAAGTTACAGCGATTTATATGAAGTGGTTGAAAAACGCTTTATTTCGCCAAGACAGTGTGTTTCTCACTGTTACATGCATTTGAATGGGAAACTCACCCGAGACAAAGTATAGGTTTTCATTATGTGAATAATTTTAAAATCTTAGCTCAAACGGCTGCAAAACCTGTTCTGTTTGCCCAGCACGGGGATATTGAGTTCTATAAGATAAAGCCATAAACATGTTTGTCTGAGTCTTCTATCAAAAGTTACAGCGATTTATATGAAGTGGTTGAAAAACGCTTTATTTCGCCAAGACAATGCGTTTCTCACTGTTACATGCATTTGAATGGGAAACTCGCCTGAAACAAAGTATAGGTTTTCATTATGTGAATAATTTTAAAATCTTAGCTCAAACGGCTGCAAAACCTGTTTGCCCAGCACGGGGATATTGAGTTCTATAAGATAAAGCCATAAACATGTTTGTCTGAGTCTTCTATCAAAAGTTACAGCGATTTATATGAAGTGGTTGAAAAACGCTTTATTTCGCCAAGACAGTGTGTTTCTCACTGTTACATGCATTTGAATGGGAAACTCACCCGAGACAAAGTATAGGTTTTCATTATGTGAATAATTTTAAAATCTTAGCTCAAACGACTGCAAAACCTGTTTGCCCAGCACGGGGATATTGAGTTCTATAAGATAAAGCCATAAACATGTTTGTCTGAGTCTTCTATCAAAAGTTACAGCGATTTATATGAAGTTGTTCAAAAAGGCTTTATTTCGCCAAGACAATGCGTTTCTCACTGTTACATGCATTTGAATGGGAAACTCGCCTGAAACAAAGTATAGGTTTTCATTATGTGAATAATTTTAAAATCTTAGCTCAAACGGCTGCAAAACCTGTTTGCCCAGCACGGGGATATTGAGTTCTATAAGATAAAGCCATAAACATGTTTGTCTGAGTCTTCTATCAAAAGTTACAGCGATTTATATGAAGTGGTTGAAAAACGCTTTATTTCGCCAAGACAGTGTGTTTCTCACTGTTACATGCATTTGAATGGGAAACTCACCCGAGACAAAGTATAGGTTTTCATTATGTGAATAATTTTAAAATCTTAGCTCAAACGGCTGCAAAACCTGTTCTGTTTGCCCAGCACGGGGATATTGAGTTCTATAAGATAAAGCCATAAACATGTTTGTCTGAGTCTTCTATCAAAAGTTACAGCGATTTATATGAAGTGGTTGAAAAACGCTTTATTTCGCCAAGACAATGCGTTTCTCACTGTTACATGCATTTGAATGGGAAACTCGCCTGAAACAAAGTATAGGTTTTCATTATGTGAATAATTTTAAAATCTTAGCTCAAACGGCTGCAAAACCTGTTTGCCCAGCACGGGGATATTGAGTTCTATAAGATAAAGCCATAAACATGTTTGTCTGAGTCTTCTATCAAAAGTTACAGCGATTTATATGAAGTGGTTGAAAAACGCTTTATTTCGCCAAGACAATGCGTTTCTCACTGTTACATGCATTTGAATGGGAAACTCACCCGAGACAAAGTATAGGTTTTCATTATGTGAATAATTTTAAAATCTTAGCTCAAACGGCTGCAAAACCTGTTTGCCCAGCACGGGGATATTGAGTTCTATAAGATAAAGCCATAAACATGTTTGTCTGAGTCTTCTATCAAAAGTTACAGCGATTTATATGAAGTGGTTGAAAAACGCTTTATTTCGCCAAGACAATGCGTTTCTCACTGTTACATGCATTTGAATGGGAAACTCACCCGAGACAAAGTATAGGTTTTCATTATGTGAATAATTTTAAAATCTTAGCTCAAACGGCTGCAAAACCTGTTTGCCCAGCACGGGGATATTGAGTTCTATAAGATAAAGCCATAAACATGTTTGTCTGAGTCTTCTATCAAAAGTTACAGCGATTTATATGAAGTGGTTGAAAAACGCTTTATTTCGCCAAGACAGTGTGTTTCTCACTGTTACATGCATTTGAATGGGAAACTCACCCGAGACAAAGTATAGGTTTTCATTATGTGAATAATTTTAAAATCTTAGCTCAAACGGCTGCAAAACCTGTTCTGTTTGCCCAGCACGGGGATATTGAGTTCTATAAGATAAAGCCATAAACATGTTTGTCTGAGTCTTCTATCAAAAGTTACAGCGATTTATATGAAGTGGTTGAAAAACGCTTTATTTCGCCAAGACAGTGTGTTTCTCACTGTTACATGCATTTGAATGGGAAACTCACCCGAGACAAAGTATAGGTTTTCATTATGTGAATAATTTTAAAATCTTAGCTCAAACGGCTGCAAAACCTGTTCTGTTTGCCCAGCACGGGGATATTGAGTTCTATAAGATAAAGCCATAAACATGTTTGTCTGAGTCTTCTATCAAAAGTTACAGCGATTTATATGAAGTGGTTGAAAAACGCTTTATTTCGCCAAGACAATGCGTTTCTCACTGTTACATGCATTTGAATGGGAAACTCGCCTGAAACAAAGTATAGGTTTTCATTATGTGAATAATTTTAAAATCTTAGCTCAAACGGCTGCAAAACCTGTTTGCCCAGCACGGGGATATTGAGTTCTATAAGATAAAGCCATAAACATGTTTGTCTGAGTCTTCTATCAAAAGTTACAGCGATTTATATGAAGTTGTTCAAAAACGCTTTATTTCGCCAAGACAGTGTGTTTCTCACTGTTACATGCATTTGAATGGGAAACTCGCCTGAAACAAAGTATAGGTTTTCATTATGTGAATAATTTTAAAATCTTAGCTCAAACGGCTGCAAAACCTGTTTGCCCAGCACGGGGATATTGAGTTCTATAAGATAAAGCCATAAACATGTTTGTCTGAGTCTTCTATCAAAAGTTACAGCGATTTATATGAAGTGGTTGAAAAACGCTTTATTTCGCCAAGACAGTGTGTTTCTCACTGTTACATGCATTTGAATGGGAAACTCACCCGAGACAAAGTATAGGTTTTCATTATGTGAATAATTTTAAAATCTTAGCTCAAACGGCTGCAAAACCTGTTCTGTTTGCCCAGCACGGGGATATTGAGTTCTATAAGATAAAGCCATAAACATGTTTGTCTGAGTCTTCTATCAAAAGTTACAGCGATTTATATGAAGTGGTTGAAAAACGCTTTATTTCGCCAAGACAGTGTGTTTCTCACTGTTACATGCATTTGAATGGGAAACTCACCCGAGACAAAGTATAGGTTTTCATTATGTGAATAATTTTAAAATCTTAGCTCAAACGACTGCAAAACCTGTTTGCCCAGCACGGGGATATTGAGTTCTATAAGATAAAGCCATAAACATGTTTGTCTGAGTCTTCTATCAAAAGTTACAGCGATTTATATGAAGTTGTTCAAAAAGGCTTTATTTCGCCAAGACAATGCGTTTCTCACTGTTACATGCATTTGAATGGGAAACTCGCCTGAAACAAAGTATAGGTTTTCATTATGTGAATAATTTTAAAATCTTAGCTCAAACGGCTGCAAAACCTGTTTGCCCAGCACGGGGATATTGAGTTCTATAAGATAAAGCCATAAACATGTTTGTCTGAGTCTTCTATCAAAAGTTACAGCGATTTATATGAAGTGGTTGAAAAACGCTTTATTTCGCCAAGACAGTGTGTTTCTCACTGTTACATGCATTTGAATGGGAAACTCACCCGAGACAAAGTATAGGTTTTCATTATGTGAATAATTTTAAAATCTTAGCTCAAACGGCTGCAAAACCTGTTCTGTTTGCCCAGCACGGGGATATTGAGTTCTATAAGATAAAGCCATAAACATGTTTGTCTGAGTCTTCTATCAAAAGTTACAGCGATTTATATGAAGTGGTTGAAAAACGCTTTATTTCGCCAAGACAATGCGTTTCTCACTGTTACATGCATTTGAATGGGAAACTCGCCTGAAACAAAGTATAGGTTTTCATTATGTGAATAATTTTAAAATCTTAGCTCAAACGGCTGCAAAACCTGTTTGCCCAGCACGGGGATATTGAGTTCTATAAGATAAAGCCATAAACATGTTTGTCTGAGTCTTCTATCAAAAGTTACAGCGATTTATATGAAGTGGTTGAAAAACGCTTTATTTCGCCAAGACAATGCGTTTCTCACTGTTACATGCATTTGAATGGGAAACTCACCCGAGACAAAGTATAGGTTTTCATTATGTGAATAATTTTAAAATCTTAGCTCAAACGGCTGCAAAACCTGTTTGCCCAGCACGGGGATATTGAGTTCTATAAGATAAAGCCATAAACATGTTTGTCTGAGTCTTCTATCAAAAGTTACAGCGATTTATATGAAGTGGTTGAAAAACGCTTTATTTCGCCAAGACAGTGTGTTTCTCACTGTTACATGCATTTGAATGGGAAACTCACCCGAGACAAAGTATAGGTTTTCATTATGTGAATAATTTTAAAATCTTAGCTCAAACGGCTGCAAAACCTGTTCTGTTTGCCCAGCACGGGGATATTGAGTTCTATAAGATAAAGCCATAAACATGTTTGTCTGAGTCTTCTATCAAAAGTTACAGCGATTTATATGAAGTGGTTGAAAAACGCTTTATTTCGCCAAGACAGTGTGTTTCTCACTGTTACATGCATTTGAATGGGAAACTCACCCGAGACAAAGTATAGGTTTTCATTATGTGAATAATTTTAAAATCTTAGCTCAAACGGCTGCAAAACCTGTTCTGTTTGCCCAGCACGGGGATATTGAGTTCTATAAGATAAAGCCATAAACATGTTTGTCTGAGTCTTCTATCAAAAGTTACAGCGATTTATATGAAGTGGTTGAAAAACGCTTTATTTCGCCAAGACAATGCGTTTCTCACTGTTACATGCATTTGAATGGGAAACTCGCCTGAAACAAAGTATAGGTTTTCATTATGTGAATAATTTTAAAATCTTAGCTCAAACGGCTGCAAAACCTGTTTGCCCAGCACGGGGATATTGAGTTCTATAAGATAAAGCCATAAACATGTTTGTCTGAGTCTTCTATCAAAAGTTACAGCGATTTATATGAAGTGGTTGAAAAACGCTTTATTTCGCCAAGACAGTGTGTTTCTCACTGTTACATGCATTTGAATGGGAAACTCACCCGAGACAAAGTATAGGTTTTCATTATGTGAATAATTTTAAAATCTTAGCTCAAACGGCTGCAAAACCTGTTTGCCCAGCACGGGGATATTGAGTTCTATAAGATAAAGCCATAAACATGTTTGTCTGAGTCTTCTATCAAAAGTTACAGCGATTTATATGAAGTGGTTGAAAAACGCTTTATTTCGCCAAGACAATGCGTTTCTCACTGTTACATGCATTTGAATGGGAAACTCGCCTGAAACAAAGTATAGGTTTTCATTATGTGAATAATTTTAAAATCTTAGCTCAAACGGCTGCAAAACCTGTTTGCCCAGCACGGGGATATTGAGTTCTATAAGATAAAGCCATAAACATGTTTGTCTGAGTCTTCTATCAAAAGTTACAGCGATTTATATGAAGTGGTTGAAAAACGCTTTATTTCGCCAAGACAGTGTGTTTCTCACTGTTACATGCATTTGAATGGGAAACTCGCCTGAAACAAAGTATAGGTTTTCATTATGTGAATAATTTTAAAATCTTAGCTCAAACGGCTGCAAAACCTGTTTGCCCAGCACGGGGATATTGAGTTCTATAAGATAAAGCCATAAACATGTTTGTCTGAGTCTTCTATCAAAAGTTACAGCGATTTATATGAAGTGGTTGAAAAACGCTTTATTTCGCCAAGACAATGCGTTTCTCACTGTTACATGCATTTGAATGGGAAACTCGCCTGAAACAAAGTATAGGTTTTCATTATGTGAATAATTTTAAAATCTTAGCTCAAACGGCTGCAAAACCTGTTTGCCCAGCACGGGGATATTGAGTTCTATAAGATAAAGCCATAAACATGTTTGTCTGAGTCTTCTATCAAAAGTTACAGCGATTTATATGAAGTGGTTGAAAAACGCTTTATTTCGCCAAGACAGTGTGTTTCTCACTGTTACATGCATTTGAATGGGAAACTCGCCTGAAACAAAGTATAGGTTTTCATTATGTGAATAATTTTAAAATCTTAGCTCAAACGGCTGCAAAACCTGTTTGCCCAGCACGGGGATATTGAGTTCTATAAGATAAAGCCATAAACATGTTTGTCTGAGTCTTCTATCAAAAGTTACAGCGATTTATATGAAGTGGTTGAAAAACGCTTTATTTCGCCAAGACAGTGTGTTTCTCACTGTTACATGCATTTGAATGGGAAACTCACCCGAGACAAAGTATAGGTTTTCATTATGTGAATAATTTTAAAATCTTAGCTCAAACGACTGCAAAACCTGTTTGCCCAGCACGGGGATATTGAGTTCTATAAGATAAAGCCATAAACATGTTTGTCTGAGTCTTCTATCAAAAGTTACAGCGATTTATATGAAGTTGTTCAAAAACGCTTTATTTCGCCAAGACAATGCGTTTCTCACTGTTACATGCATTTGAATGGGAAACTCGCCTGAAACAAAGTATAGGTTTTCATTATGTGAATAATTTTAAAATCTTAGCTCAAACGGCTGCAAAACCTGTTTGCCCAGCACGGGGATATTGAGTTCTATAAGATAAAGCCATAAACATGTTTGTCTGAGTCTTCTATCAAAAGTTACAGCGATTTATATGAAGTGGTTGAAAAACGCTTTATTTCGCCAAGACAGTGTGTTTCTCACTGTTACATGCATTTGAATGGGAAACTCACCCGAGACAAAGTATAGGTTTTCATTATGTGAATAATTTTAAAATCTTAGCTCAAACGGCTGCAAAACCTGTTCTGTTTGCCCAGCACGGGGATATTGAGTTCTATAAGATAAAGCCATAAACATGTTTGTCTGAGTCTTCTATCAAAAGTTACAGCGATTTATATGAAGTGGTTGAAAAACGCTTTATTTCGCCAAGACAGTGCGTTTCTCACTGTTACATGCATTTGAATGGGAAACTCACCCGAGACAAAGTATAGGTTTTCATTATGTGAATAATTTTAAAATCTTAGCTCAAACGGCTGCAAAACCTGTTCTGTTTGCCCAGCACGGGGATATTGAGTTCTATAAGATAAAGCCATAAACATGTTTGTCTGAGTCTTCTATCAAAAGTTACAGCGATTTATATGAAGTGGTTGAAAAACGCTTTATTTCGCCAAGACAATGCGTTTCTCACTGTTACATGCATTTGAATGGGAAACTCGCCTGAAACAAAGTATAGGTTTTCATTATGTGAATAATTTTAAAATCTTAGCTCAAACGGCTGCAAAACCTGTTTGCCCAGCACGGGGATATTGAGTTCTATAAGATAAAGCCATAAACATGTTTGTCTGAGTCTTCTATCAAAAGTTACAGCGATTTATATGAAGTGGTTGAAAAACGCTTTATTTCGCCAAGACAATGCGTTTCTCACTGTTACATGCATTTGAATGGGAAACTCGCCTGAAACAAAGTATAGGTTTTCATTATGTGAATAATTTTAAAATCTTAGCTCAAACGGCTGCAAAACCTGTTTGCCCAGCACGGGGATATTGAGTTCTATAAGATAAAGCCATAAACATGTTTGTCTGAGTCTTCTATCAAAAGTTACAGCGATTTATATGAAGTTGTTCAAAAACGCTTTATTTCGCCAAGACAATGCGTTTCTCACTGTTACATGCATTTGAATGGGAAACTCGCCTGAAACAAAGTATAGGTTTTCATTATGTGAATAATTTTAAAATCTTAGCTCAAACGGCTGCAAAACCTGTTTGCCCAGCACGGGGATATTGAGTTCTATAAGATAAAGCCATAAACATGTTTGTCTGAGTCTTCTATCAAAAGTTACAGCGATTTATATGAAGTTGTTCAAAAACGCTTTATTTCGCCAAGACAATGCGTTTCTCACTGTTACATGCATTTGAATGGGAAACTCGCCTGAAACAAAGTATAGGTTTTCATTATGTGAATAATTTTAAAATCTTAGCTCAAACGGCTGCAAAACCTGTTTGCCCAGCACGGGGATATTGAGTTCTATAAGATAAAGCCATAAACATGTTTGTCTGAGTCTTCTATCAAAAGTTACAGCGATTTATATGAAGTTGTTCAAAAAGGCTTTATTTCGCCAAGACAATGCGTTTCTCACTGTTACATGCATTTGAATGGGAAACTCGCCTGAAACAAAGTATAGGTTTTCATTATGTGAATAATTTTAAAATCTTAGCTCAAACGGCTGCAAAACCTGTTTGCCCAGCACGGGGATATTGAGTTCTATAAGATAAAGCCATAAACATGTTTGTCTGAGTCTTCTATCAAAAGTTACAGCGATTTATATGAAGTTGTTCAAAAACGCTTTATTTCGCCAAGACAATGCGTTTCTCACTGTTACATGCATTTGAATGGGAAACTCGCCTGAAACAAAGTATAGGTTTTCATTATGTGAATAATTTTAAAATCTTAGCTCAAACGGCTGCAAAACCTGTTTGCCCAGCACGGGGATATTGAGTTCTATAAGATAAAGCCATAAACATGTTTGTCTGAGTCTTCTATCAAAAGTTACAGCGATTTATATGAAGTTGTTCAAAAACGCTTTATTTCGCCAAGACAATGCGTTTCTCACTGTTACATGCATTTGAATGGGAAACTCGCCTGAAACAAAGTATAGGTTTTCATTATGTGAATAATTTTAAAATCTTAGCTCAAACGGCTGCAAAACCTGTTTGCCCAGCACGGGGATATTGAGTTCTATAAGATAAAGCCATAAACATGTTTGTCTGAGTCTTCTATCAAAAGTTACAGCGATTTATATGAAGTTGTTCAAAAAGGCTTTATTTCGCCAAGACAATGCGTTTCTCACTGTTACATGCATTTGAATGGGAAACTCGCCTGAAACAAAGTATAGGTTTTCATTATGTGAATAATTTTAAAATCTTAGCTCAAACGGCTGCAAAACCTGTTTGCCCAGCACGGGGATATTGAGTTCTATAAGATAAAGCCATAAACATGTTTGTCTGAGTCTTCTATCAAAAGTTACAGCGATTTATATGAAGTGGTTGAAAAACGCTTTATTTCGCCAAGACAATGCGTTTCTCACTGTTACATGCATTTGAATGGGAAACTCGCCTGAAACAAAGTATAGGTTTTCATTATGTGAATAATTTTAAAATCTTAGCTCAAACGGCTGCAAAACCTGTTTGCCCAGCACGGGGATATTGAGTTCTATAAGATAAAGCCATAAACATGTTTGTCTGAGTCTTCTATCAAAAGTTACAGCGATTTATATGAAGTTGTTCAAAAAGGCTTTATTTCGCCAAGACAGTGTGTTTCTCACTGTTACATGCATTTGAATGGGAAACTCGCCTGAAACAAAGTATAGGTTTTCATTATGTGAATAATTTTAAAATCTTAGCTCAAACGGCTGCAAAACCTGTTTGCCCAGCACGGGGATATTGAGTTCTATAAGATAAAGCCATAAACATGTTTGTCTGAGTCTTCTATCAAAAGTTACAGCAATTTATATGAAGTGGTTGAAAAACGCTTTATTTCGCAAAGACAATGCGTTTCTCACTGTTACATGCATTTGAATGGGAAACTCGCCTGAAACAAAGTATAGGTTTTCATTATGTGAATAATTTTAAAATCTTAGCTCAAACGGCTGCAAAACCTGTTTGCCCAGCACGGGGATATTGAGTTCTATAAGATAAAGCCATAAACATGTTTGTCTGAGTCTTCTATCAAAAGTTACAGCGATTTATATGAAGTTGTTCAAAAAGGCTTTATTTCGCCAAGACAATGCGTTTCTCACTGTTACATGCATTTGAATGGGAAACTCGCCTGAAACAAAGTATAGGTTTTCATTATGTGAATAATTTTAAAATCTTAGCTCAAACGGCTGCAAAACCTGTTTGCCCAGCACGGGGATATTGAGTTCTATAAGATAAAGCCATAAACATGTTTGTCTGAGTCTTCTATCAAAAGTTACAGCGATTTATATGAAGTGGTTGAAAAACGCTTTATTTCGCCAAGACAGTGTGTTTCTCACTGTTACATGCATTTGAATGGGAAACTCACCCGAGACAAAGTATAGGTTTTCATTATGTGAATAATTTTAAAATCTTAGCTCAAACGGCTGCAAAACCTGTTTGCCCAGCACGGGGATATTGAGTTCTATAAGATAAAGCCATAAACATGTTTGTCTGAGTCTTCTATCAAAAGTTACAGCGATTTATATGAAGTTGTTCAAAAACGCTTTATTTCGCCAAGACAATGCGTTTCTCACTGTTACATGCATTTGAATGGGAAACTCGCCTGAAACAAAGTATAGGTTTTCATTATGTGAATAATTTTAAAATCTTAGCTCAAACGGCTGCAAAACCTGTTTGCCCAGCACGGGGATATTGAGTTCTATAAGATAAAGCCATAAACATGTTTGTCTGAGTCTTCTATCAAAAGTTACAGAGATTTATATGAAGTGGTTGAAAAACGCTTTATTTCGCCAAGACAGTGTGTTTCTCACTGTTACACGCATTTGAATGGGAAACTCACCCGAGACAAAGTATAGGTTTTCATTATGTGAATAATTTTAAAATCTTAGCTCAAACGGCTGCAAAACCTGTTTGCCCAGCACGGGGATATTGAGTTCTATAAGATAAAGCCATAAACATGTTTGTCTGAGTCTTCTATCAAAAGTTACAGCGATTTATATGAAGTTGTTCAAAAACGCTTTATTTCGCCAAGACAATGCGTTTCTCACTGTTACATGCATTTGAATGGGAAACTCGCCTGAAACAAAGTATAGGTTTTCATTATGTGAATAATTTTAAAATCTTAGCTCAAACGGCTGCAAAACCTGTTTGCCCAGCACGGGGATATTGAGTTCTATAAGATAAAGCCATAAACATGTTTGTCTGAGTCTTCTATCAAAAGTTACAGCGATTTATATGAAGTGGTTGAAAAACGCTTTATTTCGCCAAGACAGTGTGTTTCTCACTGTTACATGCATTTGAATGGGAAACTCACCCGAGACAAAGTATAGGTTTTCATTATGTGAATAATTTTAAAATCTTAGCTCAAACGGCTGCAAAACCTGTTTGCCCAGCACGGGGATATTGAGTTCTATAAGATAAAGCCATAAACATGTTTGTCTGAGTCTTCTATCAAAAGTTACAGCGATTTATATGAAGTTGTTCAAAAACGCTTTATTTCGCCAAGACAATGCGTTTCTCACTGTTACATGCATTTGAATGGGAAACTCGCCTGAAACAAAGTATAGGTTTTCATTATGTGAATAATTTTAAAATCTTAGCTCAAACGGCTGCAAAACCTGTTTGCCCAGCACGGGGATATTGAGTTCTATAAGATAAAGCCATAAACATGTTTGTCTGAGTCTTCTATCAAAAGTTACAGCGATTTATATGAAGTGGTTGAAAAACGCTTTATTTCGCCAAGACAGTGTGTTTCTCACTGTTACATGCATTTGAATGGGAAACTCACCCGAGACAAAGTATAGGTTTTCATTATGTGAATAATTTTAAAATCTTAGCTCAAACGGCTGCAAAACCTGTTTGCCCAGCACGGGGATATTGAGTTCTATAAGATAAAGCCATAAACATGTTTGTCTGAGTCTTCTATCAAAAGTTACAGCGATTTATATGAAGTTGTTCAAAAACGCTTTATTTCGCCAAGACAATGCGTTTCTCACTGTTACATGCATTTGAATGGGAAACTCGCCTGAAACAAAGTATAGGTTTTCATTATGTGAATAATTTTAAAATCTTAGCTCAAACGGCTGCAAAACCTGTTTGCCCAGCACGGGGATATTGAGTTCTATAAGATAAAGCCATAAACATGTTTGTCTGAGTCTTCTATCAAAAGTTACAGAGATTTATATGAAGTGGTTGAAAAACGCTTTATTTCGCCAAGACAGTGTGTTTCTCACTGTTACACGCATTTGAATGGGAAACTCACCCGAGACAAAGTATAGGTTTTCATTATGTGAATAATTTTAAAATCTTAGCTCAAACGGCTGCAAAACCTGTTTGCCCAGCACGGGGATATTGAGTTCTATAAGATAAAGCCATAAACATGTTTGTCTGAGTCTTCTATCAAAAGTTACAGCGATTTATATGAAGTTGTTCAAAAACGCTTTATTTCGCCAAGACAATGCGTTTCTCACTGTTACATGCATTTGAATGGGAAACTCGCCTGAAACAAAGTATAGGTTTTCATTATGTGAATAATTTTAAAATCTTAGCTCAAACGGCTGCAAAACCTGTTTGCCCAGCACGGGGATATTGAGTTCTATAAGATAAAGCCATAAACATGTTTGTCTGAGTCTTCTATCAAAAGTTACAGCGATTTATATGAAGTTGTTCAAAAACGCTTTATTTCGCCAAGACAATGCGTTTCTCACTGTTACATGCATTTGAATGGGAAACTCGCCTGAAACAAAGTATAGGTTTTCATTATGTGAATAATTTTAAAATCTTAGCTCAAACGGCTGCAAAACCTGTTTGCCCAGCACGGGGATATTGAGTTCTATAAGATAAAGCCATAAACATGTTTGTCTGAGTCTTCTATCAAAAGTTACAGCGATTTATATGAAGTGGTTGAAAAACGCTTTATTTCGCCAAGACAGTGTGTTTCTCACTGTTACATGCATTTGAATGGGAAACTCACCCGAGACAAAGTATAGGTTTTCATTATGTGAATAATTTTAAAATCTTAGCTCAAACGGCTGCAAAACCTGTTTGCCCAGCACGGGGATATTGAGTTCTATAAGATAAAGCCATAAACATGTTTGTCTGAGTCTTCTATCAAAAGTTACAGCGATTTATATGAAGTTGTACGAAAACGCTTTATTTCGCCAAGACAATGCGTTTCTCACTGTTACATGCATTTGAATGGGAAACTCGCCTGAAACAAAGTATAGGTTTTCATTATGTGAATAATTTTAAAATCTTAGCTCAAACGGCTGCAAAACCTGTTTGCCCAGCACGGGGATATTGAGTTCTATAAGATAAAGCCATAAACATGTTTGTCTGAGTCTTCTATCAAAAGTTACAGCGATTTATATGAAGTTGTTCAAAAACGCTTTATTTCGCAAAGACAATGCGTTTCTCACTGTTACATGCATTTGAATGGGAAACTCGCCTGAAACAAAGTATAGGTTTTCATTATGTGAATAATTTTAAAATCTTAGCTCAAATGGCTGCAAAACCTGTTTGCCCAGCACGGGGATATTGAGTTCTATAAGATAAAGCCATAAACATGTTTGTCTGAGTCTTCTATCAAAAGTTACAGCGATTTATACGAAGTGGTTGAAAAACGCTTTATTTCGCCAAGACAGTGTGTTTCTCACTGTTACACGCATTTGAATGGGAAACTCACCCGAGACAAAGTATACGTTTTCATTATGTGAATAATTTTAAAATCTTAGCTCAAACGGCTGCAAAACCTGTTTGCCCAGCACGGGGATATTGAGTTCTATAAGATAAAGCCATAAACATGTTTGTCTGAGTCTTCTATCAAAAGTTACAGCGATTTATATGAAGTTGTTCAAAAAGGCTTTATTTCGCCAAGACAATGCGTTTCTCACTGTTACATGCATTTGAATGGGAAACTCGCCTGAAACAAAGTATAGGTTTTCATTATGTGAATAATTTTAAAATCTTAGCTCAAACGGCTGCAAAACCTGTTTGCCCAGCACGGGGATATTGAGTTCTATAAGATAAAGCCATAAACATGTTTGTCTGAGTCTTCTATCAAAAGTTACAGCGATTTATATGAAGTGGTTGAAAAACGCTTTATTTCGCCAAGACAGTGTGTTTCTCACTGTTACATGCATTTGAATGGGAAACTCGCCCGAGACAAAGTATAGGTTTTCATTATGTGAATAATTTTAAAATCTTAGCTCAAACGGCTGCAAAACCTGTTTGCCCAGCACGGGGATATTGAGTTCTATAAGATAAAGCCATGAACATGTTTGTCTGAGTCTTCTATCAAAAGTTACAGTGATTTATATGAAGTTGTTCAAAAACGCTTTATTTCGCAAAGACAATGCGTTTCTCACTGTTACATGCATTTGAATGGGAAACTCGCCTGAAACAAAGTATAGGTTTTCATTATGTGAATAATTTTAAAATCTTAGCTCAAACGGCTGCAAAACCTGTTTGCCCAGCACGGGGATATTGAGTTCTATAAGATAAAGCCATAAACATGTTTGTCTGAGTCTTCTATCAAAAGTTACAGAGATTTATATGAAGTGGTTGAAAAACGCTTTATTTCGCCAAGACAGTGTGTTTCTCACTGTTACACGCATTTGAATGGGAAACTCACCGAGACAAAGTATAGGTTTTCATTATGTGAATAATTTTAAAATCTTAGCTCAAACGGCTGCAAAACCTGTTTGCCCAGCACGGGGATATTGAGTTCTATAAGATAAAGCCATAAACATGTTTGTCTGAGTCTTCTATCAAAAGTTACAGCGATTTATATGAAGTGGTTGAAAAACGCTTTATTTCGCCAAGACAATGCGTTTCTCACTGTTACATGCATTTGAATGGGAAACTCGCCTGAAACAAAGTATAGGTTTTCATTATGTGAATAATTTTAAAATCTTAGCTCAAACGGCTGCAAAACCTGTTTGCCCAGCACGGGGATATTGAGTTCTATAAGATAAAGCCATAAACATGTTTGTCTGAGTCTTCTATCAAAAGTTACAGCGATTTATATGAAGTTGTTCAAAAAGGCTTTATTTCGCCAAGACAATGCGTTTCTCACTGTTACATGCATTTGAATGGGAAACTCGCCTGAAACAAAGTATAGGTTTTCATTATGTGAATAATTTTAAAATCTTAGCTCAAACGGCTGCAAAACCTGTTTGCCCAGCACGGGGATATTGAGTTCTATAAGATAAAGCCATAAACATGTTTGTCTGAGTCTTCTATCAAAAGTTACAGCGATTTATATGAAGTTGTTCAAAAAGGCTTTATTTCGCCAAGACAATGCGTTTCTCACTGTTACATGCATTTGAATGGGAAACTCGCCTGAAACAAAGTATAGGTTTTCATTATGTGAATAATTTTAAAATCTTAGCTCAAACGGCTGCAAAACCTGTTTGCCCAGCACGGGGATATTGAGTTCTATAAGATAAAGCCATAAACATGTTTGTCTGAGTCTTCTATCAAAAGTTACAGCGATTTATATGAAGTGGTTGAAAAACGCTTTATTTCGCCAAGACAGTGTGTTTCTCACTGTTACATGCATTTGAATGGGAAACTCACCCGAGACAAAGTATAGGTTTTCATTATGTGAATAATTTTAAAATCTTAGCTCAAACAGCTGCAAAACCTGTTTGCCCAGCACGGGGATATTGAGTTCTATAAGATAAAGCCATAAACATGTTTGTCTGAGTCTTCTATCAAAAGTTACAGCGATTTATATGAAGTGGTTGAAAAACGCTTTATTTCGCCAAGACAGTGTGTTTCTCACTGTTACATGCATTTGAATGGGAAACTCACCCGAGACAAAGTATAGGTTTTCATTATGTGAATAATTTTAAAATCTTAGCTCAAACGGCTGCAAAACCTGTTTGCCCAGCACGGGGATATTGAGTTCTATAAGATAAAGCCATAAACATGTTTGTCTGAGTCTTCTATCAAAAGTTACAGCGATTTATATGAAGTGGTTGAAAAACGCTTTATTTCGCCAAGACAGTGTGTTTCTCACTGTTACATGCATTTGAATGGGAAACTCACCCGAGACAAAGTATAGGTTTTCATTATGTGAATAATTTTAAAATCTTAGCTCAAACAGCTGCAAAACCTGTTTGCCCAGCACGGGGATATTGAGTTCTATAAGATAAAGCCATAAACATGTTTGTCTGAGTCTTCTATCAAAAGTTACAGCGATTTATATGAAGTTGTTCAAAAACGCTTTATTTCGCCAAGACAATGCGTTTCTCACTGTTACATGCATTTGAATGGGAAACTCGCCTGAAACAAAGTATAGGTTTTCATTATGTGAATAATTTTAAAATCTTAGCTCAAACGGCTGCAAAACCTGTTTGCCCAGCACGGGGATATTGAGTTCTATAAGATAAAGCCATAAACATGTTTGTCTGAGTCTTCTATCAAAAGTTACAGCGATTTATATGAAGTTGTTCAAAAACGCTTTATTTCGCCAAGACAGTGTGTTTCTCACTGTTACATGCATTTGAATGGGAAACTCACCCGAGACAAAGTATAGGTTTTCATTATGTGAATAATTTTAAAATCTTAGCTCAAACGGCTGCAAAACCTGTTTGCCCAGCACGGGGATATTGAGTTCTATAAGATAAAGCCATAAACATGTTTGTCTGAGTCTTCTATCAAAAGTTACAGCGATTTATATGAAGTGGTTGAAAAACGCTTTATTTCGCCAAGACAATGCGTTTCTCACTGTTACATGCATTTGAATGGGAAACTCGCCTGAAACAAAGTATAGGTTTTCATTATGTGAATAATTTTAAAATCTTAGCTCAAACGGCTGCAAAACCTGTTTGCCCAGCATGGGGATATTGAGTTCTATAAGATAAAGCCATAAACATGTTTGTCTGAGTCTTCTATCAAAAGTTACAGCGATTTATATGAAGTGGTTGAAAAACGCTTTATTTCGCCAAGACAGTGTGTTTCTCACTGTTACATGCATTTGAATGGGAAACTCACCCGAGACAAAGTATAGGTTTTCATTATGTGAATAATTTTAAAATCTTAGCTCAAACGGCTGCAAAACCTGTTTGCCCAGCACGGGGATATTGAGTTCTATAAGATAAAGCCATGAACATGTTTGTCTGAGTCTTCTATCAAAAGTTACAGCGATTTATATGAAGTTGTTCAAAAACGCTTTATTTCGCCAAGACAATGCGTTTCTCACTGTTACATGCATTTGAATGGGAAACTCGCCTGAAACAAAGTATAGGTTTTCATTATGTGAATAATTTTAAAATCTTAGCTCAAACGGCTGCAAAACCTGTTTGCCCAGCACGGGGATATTGAGTTCTATAAGATAAAGCCATAAACATGTTTGTCTGAGTCTTCTATCAAAAGTTACAGCGATTTATATGAAGTTGTTCAAAAACGCTTTATTTCGCAAAGACAATGCGTTTCTCACTGTTACATGCATTTGAATGGGAAACTCGCCTGAAACAAAGTATAGGTTTTCATTATGTGAATAATTTTAAAATCTTAGCTCAAATGGCTGCAAAACCTGTTTGCCCAGCACGGGGATATTGAGTTCTATAAGATAAAGCCATAAACATGTTTGTCTGAGTCTTCTATCAAAAGTTACAGCGATTTATACGAAGTGGTTGAAAAACGCTTTATTTCGCCAAGACAGTGTGTTTCTCACTGTTACATGCATTTGAATGGGAAACTCGCCTGAAACAAAGTATAGGTTTTCATTATGTGAATAATTTTAAAATCTTAGCTCAAACGGCTGCAAAACCTGTTTGCCCAGCACGGGGATATTGAGTTCTATAAGATAAAGCCATAAACATGTTTGTCTGAGTCTTCTATCAAAAGTTACAGCGATTTATATGAAGTTGTTCAAAAAGGCTTTATTTCGCCAAGACAATGCGTTTCTCACTGTTACATGCATTTGAATGGGAAACTCGCCTGAAACAAAGTATAGGTTTTCATTATGTGAATAATTTTAAAATCTTAGCTCAAACGGCTGCAAAACCTGTTTGCCCAGCACGGGGATATTGAGTTCTATAAGATAAAGCCATAAACATGTTTGTCTGAGTCTTCTATCAAAAGTTACAGCGATTTATATGAAGTGGTTGAAAAACGCTTTATTTCGCCAAGACAGTGTGTTTCTCACTGTTACACGCATTTGAATGGGAAACTCACCCGAGACAAAGTATAGGTTTTCATTATGTGAATAATTTTAAAATCTTAGCTCAAACGGCTGCAAAACCTGTTTGCCCAGCACGGGGATATTGAGTTCTATAAGATAAAGCCATAAACATGTTTGTCTGAGTCTTCTATCAAAAGTTACAGCGATTTATATGAAGTTGTTCAAAAACGCTTTATTTCGCCAAGACAGTGTGTTTCTCACTGTTACATGCATTTGAATGGGAAACTCGCCTGAAACAAAGTATAGGTTTTCATTATGTGAATAATTTTAAAATCTTAGCTCAAACGGCTGCAAAACCTGTTTGCCCAGCGCGGGGATATTGAGTTCTATAAGATAAAGCCATAAACATGTTTGTCTGAGTCTTCTATCAAAAGTTACAGCGATTTATATGAAGTGGTTGAAAAACGCTTTATTTCGCCAAGACAATGCGTTTCTCACTGTTACATGCATTTGAATGGGAAACTCGCCTGAAACAAAGTATAGGTTTTCATTATGTGAATAATTTTAAAATCTTAGCTCAAACGGCTGCAAAACCTGTTCTGTTTGCCCAGCACGGGGATATTGAGTTCTATAAGATAAAGCCATAAACATGTTTGTCTGAGTCTTCTATCAAAAGTTACAGCGATTTATATGAAGTTGTACAAAAACGCTTTATTTCGCCAAGACAGTGTGTTTCTCACTGTTACATGCATTTGAATGGGAAACTCGCCTGAGACAAAGTATAGGTTTTCATTATGTGAATAATTTTAAAATCTTAGCTCAAACGGCTGCAAAACCTGTTTGCCCAGCACGGGGATATTGAGTTCTATAAGATAAAGCCATAAACATGTTTGTCTGAGTCTTCTATCAAAAGTTACAGCGATTTATATGAAGTTGTACAAAAACGCTTTATTTCGCCAAGACAGTGTGTTTCTCACTGTTACATGCATTTGAATGGGAAACTCACCCGAGACAAAGTATAGGTTTTCATTATGTGAATAATTTTAAAATCTTAGCTCAAACGGCTGCAAAACCTGTTTGCCCAGCACGGGGATATTGAGTTCTATAAGATAAAGCCATAAACATGTTTGTCTGAGTCTTCTATCAAAAGTTACAGCGATTTATATGAAGTGGTTGAAAAACGCTTTATTTCGCCAAGACAATGCGTTTCTCACTGTTACATGCATTTGAATGGGAAACTCGCCTGAAACAAAGTATAGGTTTTCATTATGTGAATAATTTTAAAATCTTAGCTCAAACGGCTGCAAAACCTGTTTGCCCAGCACGGGGATATTGAGTTCTATAAGATAAAGCCATAAACATGTTTGTCTGAGTCTTCTATCAAAAGTTACAGCGATTTATATGAAGTTGTTCAAAAAGGCTTTATTTCGCCAAGACAATGCGTTTCTCACTGTTACATGCATTTGAATGGGAAACTCGCCTGAAACAAAGTATAGGTTTTCATTATGTGAATAATTTTAAAATCTTAGCTCAAACGGCTGCAAAACCTGTTTGCCCAGCACGGGGATATTGAGTTCTATAAGATAAAGCCATAAACATGTTTGTCTGAGTCTTCTATCAAAAGTTAGAGCGATTTATATGAAGTTGTACAAAAACGCTTTATTTCGCCAAGACAGTGTGTTTCTCACTGTTACATGCATTTGAATGGGAAACTCACCCGAGACAAAGTATAGGTTTTCATTATGTGAATAATTTTAAAATCTTAGCTCAAACGGCTGCAAAACCTGTTTGCCCAGCACGGGGATATTGAGTTCTATAAGATAAAGCCATAAACATGTTTGTCTGAGTCTTCTATCAAAAGTTACAGCGATTTATATGAAGTTGTTCAAAAACGCTTTATTTCGCCAAGACAATGCGTTTCTCACTGTTACATGCATTTGAATGGGAAACTCGCCTGAAACAAAGTATAGGTTTTCATTATGTGAATAATTTTAAAATCTTAGCTCAAACGGCTGCAAAACCTGTTTGCCCAGCACGGGGATATTGAGTTCTATAAGATAAAGCCATAAACATGTTTGTCTGAGTCTTCTATCAAAAGTTACAGCGATTTATATGAAGTTGTTCAAAAAGGCTTTATTTCGCCAAGACAATGCGTTTCTCACTGTTACATGCATTTGAATGGGAAACTCGCCTGAAACAAAGTATAGGTTTTCATTATGTGAATAATTTTAAAATCTTAGCTCAAACGGCTGCAAAACCTGTTTGCCCAGCACGGGGATATTGAGTTCTATAAGATAAAGCCATAAACATGTTTGTCTGAGTCTTCTATCAAAAGTTACAGCGATTTATATGAAGTTGTACAAAAACGCTTTATTTCGCCAAGACAGTGTGTTTCTCACTGTTACATGCATTTGAATGGGAAACTCACCCGAGACAAAGTATAGGTTTTCATTATGTGAATAATTTTAAAATCTTAGCTCAAACGGCTGCAAAACCTGTTTGCCCAGCACGGGGATATTGAGTTCTATAAGATAAAGCCATAAACATGTTTGTCTGAGTCTTCTATCAAAAGTTACAGCGATTTATATGAAGTGGTTGAAAAACGCTTTATTTCGCCAAGACAATGCGTTTCTCACTGTTACATGCATTTGAATGGGAAACTCGCCTGAAACAAAGTATAGGTTTTCATTATGTGAATAATTTTAAAATCTTAGCTCAAACGGCTGCAAAACCTGTTCTGTTTGCCCAGCACGGGGATATTGAGTTCTATAAGATAAAGCCATAAACATGTTTGTCTGAGTCTTCTATCAAAAGTTACAGCGATTTATATGAAGTGGTTGAAAAACGCTTTATTTCGCCAAGACAGTGTGTTTCTCACTGTTACATGCATTTGAATGGGAAACTCACCCGAGACAAAGTATAGGTTTTCATTATGTGAATAATTTTAAAATCTTAGCTCAAACGGCTGCAAAACCTGTTTGCCCAGCACGGGGATATTGAGTTCTATAAGATAAAGCCATAAACATGTTTGTCTGAGTCTTCTATCAAAAGTTACAGCGATTTATATGAAGTTGTTCAAAAACGCTTTATTTCGCCAAGACAATGCGTTTCTCACTGTTACATGCATTTGAATGGGAAACTCGCCTGAAACAAAGTATAGGTTTTCATTATGTGAATAATTTTAAAATCTTAGCTCAAACGGCTGCAAAACCTGTTTGCCCAGCACGGGGATATTGAGTTCTATAAGATAAAGCCATAAACATGTTTGTCTGAGTCTTCTATCAAAAGTTACAGCGATTTATATGAAGTTGTACAAAAACGCTTTATTTCGCCAAGACAGTGTGTTTCTCACTGTTACATGCATTTGAATGGGAAACTCACCCGAGACAAAGTATAGGTTTTCATTATGTGAATAATTTTAAAATCTTAGCTCAAACGGCTGCAAAACCTGTTTGCCCAGCACGGGGATATTGAGTTCTATAAGATAAAGCCATAAACATGTTTGTCTGAGTCTTCTATCAAAAGTTACAGCGATTTATATGAAGTGGTTGAAAAACGCTTTATTTCGCCAAGACAATGCGTTTCTCACTGTTACATGCATTTGAATGGGAAACTCGCCTGAAACAAAGTATAGGTTTTCATTATGTGAATAATTTTAAAATCTTAGCTCAAACGGCTGCAAAACCTGTTCTGTTTGCCCAGCACGGGGATATTGAGTTCTATAAGATAAAGCCATAAACATGTTTGTCTGAGTCTTCTATCAAAAGTTACAGCGATTTATATGAAGTGGTTGAAAAACGCTTTATTTCGCCAAGACAGTGTGTTTCTCACTGTTACATGCATTTGAATGGGAAACTCACCCGAGACAAAGTATAGGTTTTCATTATGTGAATAATTTTAAAATCTTAGCTCAAACGGCTGCAAAACCTGTTTGCCCAGCACGGGGATATTGAGTTCTATAAGATAAAGCCATAAACATGTTTGTCTGAGTCTTCTATCAAAAGTTACAGCGATTTATATGAAGTGGTTGAAAAACGCTTTATTTCGCCAAGACAATGCGTTTCTCACTGTTACATGCATTTGAATGGGAAACTCGCCTGAAACAAAGTATAGGTTTTCATTATGTGAATAATTTTAAAATCTTAGCTCAAACGGCTGCAAAACCTGTTTGCCCAGCACGGGGATATTGAGTTCTATAAGATAAAGCCATAAACATGTTTGTCTGAGTCTTCTATCAAAAGTTACAGCGATTTATATGAAGTTGTACAAAAACGCTTTATTTCGCCAAGACAGTGTGTTTCTCACTGTTACATGCATTTGAATGGGAAACTCGCCTGAGACAAAGTATAGGTTTTCATTATGTGAATAATTTTAAAATCTTAGCTCAAACGGCTGCAAAACCTGTTTGCCCAGCACGGGGATATTGAGTTCTATAAGATAAAGCCATAAACATGTTTGTCTGAGTCTTCTATCAAAAGTTACAGCGATTTATATGAAGTTGTACAAAAACGCTTTATTTCGCCAAGACAGTGTGTTTCTCACTGTTACATGCATTTGAATGGGAAACTCACCCGAGACAAAGTATAGGTTTTCATTATGTGAATAATTTTAAAATCTTAGCTCAAACGGCTGCAAAACCTGTTTGCCCAGCACGGGGATATTGAGTTCTATAAGATAAAGCCATAAACATGTTTGTCTGAGTCTTCTATCAAAAGTTACAGCGATTTATATGAAGTGGTTGAAAAACGCTTTATTTCGCCAAGACAATGCGTTTCTCACTGTTACATGCATTTGAATGGGAAACTCGCCTGAAACAAAGTATAGGTTTTCATTATGTGAATAATTTTAAAATCTTAGCTCAAACGGCTGCAAAACCTGTTTGCCCAGCACGGGGATATTGAGTTCTATAAGATAAAGCCATAAACATGTTTGTCTGAGTCTTCTATCAAAAGTTACAGCGATTTATATGAAGTGGTTGAAAAACGCTTTATTTCGCCAAGACAATGCGTTTCTCACTGTTACATGCATTTGAATGGGAAACTCGCCTGAAACAAAGTATAGGTTTTCATTATGTGAATAATTTTAAAATCTTAGCTCAAACGGCTGCAAAACCTGTTTGCCCAGCACGGGGATATTGAGTTCTATAAGATAAAGCCATAAACATGTTTGTCTGAGTCTTCTATCAAAAGTTACAGCGATTTATATGAAGTTGTACAAAAACGCTTTATTTCGCCAAGACAGTGTGTTTCTCACTGTTACATGCATTTGAATGGGAAACTCGCCTGAGACAAAGTATAGGTTTTCATTATGTGAATAATTTTAAAATCTTAGCTCAAACGGCTGCAAAACCTGTTTGCCCAGCACGGGGATATTGAGTTCTATAAGATAAAGCCATAAACATGTTTGTCTGAGTCTTCTATCAAAAGTTACAGCGATTTATATGAAGTTGTACAAAAACGCTTTATTTCGCCAAGACAGTGTGTTTCTCACTGTTACATGCATTTGAATGGGAAACTCACCCGAGACAAAGTATAGGTTTTCATTATGTGAATAATTTTAAAATCTTAGCTCAAACGGCTGCAAAACCTGTTTGCCCAGCACGGGGATATTGAGTTCTATAAGATAAAGCCATAAACATGTTTGTCTGAGTCTTCTATCAAAAGTTACAGCGATTTATATGAAGTGGTTGAAAAACGCTTTATTTCGCCAAGACAATGCGTTTCTCACTGTTACATGCATTTGAATGGGAAACTCGCCTGAAACAAAGTATAGGTTTTCATTATGTGAATAATTTTAAAATCTTAGCTCAAACGGCTGCAAAACCTGTTTGCCCAGCACGGGGATATTGAGTTCTATAAGATAAAGCCATAAACATGTTTGTCTGAGTCTTCTATCAAAAGTTACAGCGATTTATATGAAGTTGTTCAAAAAGGCTTTATTTCGCCAAGACAATGCGTTTCTCACTGTTACATGCATTTGAATGGGAAACTCGCCTGAAACAAAGTATAGGTTTTCATTATGTGAATAATTTTAAAATCTTAGCTCAAACGGCTGCAAAACCTGTTTGCCCAGCACGGGGATATTGAGTTCTATAAGATAAAGCCATAAACATGTTTGTCTGAGTCTTCTATCAAAAGTTAGAGCGATTTATATGAAGTTGTACAAAAACGCTTTATTTCGCCAAGACAGTGTGTTTCTCACTGTTACATGCATTTGAATGGGAAACTCACCCGAGACAAAGTATAGGTTTTCATTATGTGAATAATTTT
The DNA here is from genome assembly GCF_963969265.1 of Rhamphochromis sp. 'chilingali'. Taxonomy (NCBI): domain Eukaryota; kingdom Metazoa; phylum Chordata; class Actinopteri; order Cichliformes; family Cichlidae; genus Rhamphochromis; species Rhamphochromis sp. 'chilingali'. Next base: position 17,694,467 of record NC_137940.1, on the reverse strand, counting down.
AAAATCTTAGCTCAAACGGCTGCAAAACCTGTTTGCCCAGCACGGGGATATTGAGTTCTATAAGATAAAGCCATAAACATGTTTGTCTGAGTCTTCTATCAAAAGTTACAGCGATTTATATGAAGTTGTTCAAAAACGCTTTATTTCGCCAAGACAATGCGTTTCTCACTGTTACATGCATTTGAATGGGAAACTCGCCTGAAACAAAGTATAGGTTTTCATTATGTGAATAATTTTAAAATCTTAGCTCAAACGGCTGCAAAACCTGTTTGCCCAGCACGGGGATATTGAGTTCTATAAGATAAAGCCATAAACATGTTTGTCTGAGTCTTCTATCAAAAGTTACAGCGATTTATATGAAGTTGTTCAAAAAGGCTTTATTTCGCCAAGACAATGCGTTTCTCACTGTTACATGCATTTGAATGGGAAACTCGCCTGAAACAAAGTATAGGTTTTCATTATGTGAATAATTTTAAAATCTTAGCTCAAACGGCTGCAAAACCTGTTTGCCCAGCACGGGGATATTGAGTTCTATAAGATAAAGCCATAAACATGTTTGTCTGAGTCTTCTATCAAAAGTTACAGCGATTTATATGAAGTTGTACAAAAACGCTTTATTTCGCCAAGACAGTGTGTTTCTCACTGTTACATGCATTTGAATGGGAAACTCACCCGAGACAAAGTATAGGTTTTCATTATGTGAATAATTTTAAAATCTTAGCTCAAACGGCTGCAAAACCTGTTTGCCCAGCACGGGGATATTGAGTTCTATAAGATAAAGCCATAAACATGTTTGTCTGAGTCTTCTATCAAAAGTTACAGCGATTTATATGAAGTGGTTGAAAAACGCTTTATTTCGCCAAGACAATGCGTTTCTCACTGTTACATGCATTTGAATGGGAAACTCGCCTGAAACAAAGTATAGGTTTTCATTATGTGAATAATTTTAAAATCTTAGCTCAAACGGCTGCAAAACCTGTTCTGTTTGCCCAGCACGGGGATATTGAGTTCTATAAGATAAAGCCATAAACATGTTTGTCTGAGTCTTCTATCAAAAGTTACAGCGATTTATATGAAGTGGTTGAAAAACGCTTTATTTCGCCAAGACAGTGTGTTTCTCACTGTTACATGCATTTGAATGGGAAACTCACCCGAGACAAAGTATAGGTTTTCATTATGTGAATAATTTTAAAATCTTAGCTCAAACGGCTGCAAAACCTGTTTGCCCAGCACGGGGATATTGAGTTCTATAAGATAAAGCCATAAACATGTTTGTCTGAGTCTTCTATCAAAAGTTACAGCGATTTATATGAAGTTGTTCAAAAACGCTTTATTTCGCCAAGACAATGCGTTTCTCACTGTTACATGCATTTGAATGGGAAACTCGCCTGAAACAAAGTATAGGTTTTCATTATGTGAATAATTTTAAAATCTTAGCTCAAACGGCTGCAAAACCTGTTTGCCCAGCACGGGGATATTGAGTTCTATAAGATAAAGCCATAAACATGTTTGTCTGAGTCTTCTATCAAAAGTTACAGCGATTTATATGAAGTTGTACAAAAACGCTTTATTTCGCCAAGACAGTGTGTTTCTCACTGTTACATGCATTTGAATGGGAAACTCACCCGAGACAAAGTATAGGTTTTCATTATGTGAATAATTTTAAAATCTTAGCTCAAACGGCTGCAAAACCTGTTTGCCCAGCACGGGGATATTGAGTTCTATAAGATAAAGCCATAAACATGTTTGTCTGAGTCTTCTATCAAAAGTTACAGCGATTTATATGAAGTGGTTGAAAAACGCTTTATTTCGCCAAGACAATGCGTTTCTCACTGTTACATGCATTTGAATGGGAAACTCGCCTGAAACAAAGTATAGGTTTTCATTATGTGAATAATTTTAAAATCTTAGCTCAAACGGCTGCAAAACCTGTTCTGTTTGCCCAGCACGGGGATATTGAGTTCTATAAGATAAAGCCATAAACATGTTTGTCTGAGTCTTCTATCAAAAGTTACAGCGATTTATATGAAGTGGTTGAAAAACGCTTTATTTCGCCAAGACAGTGTGTTTCTCACTGTTACATGCATTTGAATGGGAAACTCACCCGAGACAAAGTATAGGTTTTCATTATGTGAATAATTTTAAAATCTTAGCTCAAACGGCTGCAAAACCTGTTTGCCCAGCACGGGGATATTGAGTTCTATAAGATAAAGCCATAAACATGTTTGTCTGAGTCTTCTATCAAAAGTTACAGCGATTTATATGAAGTGGTTGAAAAACGCTTTATTTCGCCAAGACAATGCGTTTCTCACTGTTACATGCATTTGAATGGGAAACTCGCCTGAAACAAAGTATAGGTTTTCATTATGTGAATAATTTTAAAATCTTAGCTCAAACGGCTGCAAAACCTGTTTGCCCAGCACGGGGATATTGAGTTCTATAAGATAAAGCCATAAACATGTTTGTCTGAGTCTTCTATCAAAAGTTACAGCGATTTATATGAAGTTGTTCAAAAAGGCTTTATTTCGCCAAGACAATGCGTTTCTCACTGTTACATGCATTTGAATGGGAAACTCGCCTGAAACAAAGTATAGGTTTTCATTATGTGAATAATTTTAAAATCTTAGCTCAAACGGCTGCAAAACCTGTTTGCCCAGCACGGGGATATTGAGTTCTATAAGATAAAGCCATAAACATGTTTGTCTGAGTCTTCTATCAAAAGTTACAGCGATTTATATGAAGTTGTTCAAAAACGCTTTATTTCGCCAAGACAATGCGTTTCTCACTGTTACATGCATTTGAATGGGAAACTCGCCTGAAACAAAGTATAGGTTTTCATTATGTGAATAATTTTAAAATCTTAGCTCAAACGGCTGCAAAACCTGTTTGCCCAGCACGGGGATATTGAGTTCTATAAGATAAAGCCATAAACATGTTTGTCTGAGTCTTCTATCAAAAGTTACAGCGATTTATATGAAGTGGTTGAAAAACGCTTTATTTCGCCAAGACAATGCGTTTCTCACTGTTACATGCATTTGAATGGGAAACTCGCCTGAAACAAAGTATAGGTTTTCATTATGTGAATAATTTTAAAATCTTAGCTCAAACGGCTGCAAAACCTGTTTGCCCAGCACGGGGATATTGAGTTCTATAAGATAAAGCCATAAACATGTTTGTCTGAGTCTTCTATCAAAAGTTACAGCGATTTATATGAAGTTGTTCAAAAAGGCTTTATTTCGCCAAGACAATGCGTTTCTCACTGTTACATGCATTTGAATGGGAAACTCGCCTGAAACAAAGTATAGGTTTTCATTATGTGAATAATTTTAAAATCTTAGCTCAAACGGCTGCAAAACCTGTTTGCCCAGCACGGGGATATTGAGTTCTATAAGATAAAGCCATAAACATGTTTGTCTGAGTCTTCTATCAAAAGTTACAGCGATTTATATGAAGTTGTTCAAAAAGGCTTTATTTCGCCAAGACAATGCGTTTCTCACTGTTACATGCATTTGAATGGGAAACTCGCCTGAAACAAAGTATAGGTTTTCATTATGTGAATAATTTTAAAATCTTAGCTCAAACGGCTGCAAAACCTGTTTGCCCAGCACGGGGATATTGAGTTCTATAAGATAAAGCCATAAACATGTTTGTCTGAGTCTTCTATCAAAAGTTACAGCGATTTATATGAAGTTGTTCAAAAAGGCTTTATTTCGCCAAGACAATGCGTTTCTCACTGTTACATGCATTTGAATGGGAAACTCGCCTGAAACAAAGTATAGGTTTTCATTATGTGAATAATTTTAAAATCTTAGCTCAAACGGCTGCAAAACCTGTTTGCCCAGCACGGGGATATTGAGTTCTATAAGATAAAGCCATAAACATGTTTGTCTGAGTCTTCTATCAAAAGTTACAGCGATTTATATGAAGTTGTTCAAAAAGGCTTTATTTCGCCAAGACAATGCGTTTCTCACTGTTACATGCATTTGAATGGGAAACTCGCCTGAAACAAAGTATAGGTTTTCATTATGTGAATAATTTTAAAATCTTAGCTCAAACGGCTGCAAAACCTGTTTGCCCAGCACGGGGATATTGAGTTCTATAAGATAAAGCCATAAACATGTTTGTCTGAGTCTTCTATCAAAAGTTACAGCGATTTATATGAAGTGGTTGAAAAACGCTTTATTTCGCCAAGACAATGCGTTTCTCACTGTTACATGCATTTGAATGGGAAACTCGCCTGAAACAAAGTATAGGTTTTCATTATGTGAATAATTTTAAAATCTTAGCTCAAACGGCTGCAAAACCTGTTTGCCCAGCACGGGGATATTGAGTTCTATAAGATAAAGCCATAAACATGTTTGTCTGAGTCTTCTATCAAAAGTTACAGCGATTTATATGAAGTTGTTCAAAAAGGCTTTATTTCGCCAAGACAGTGTGTTTCTCACTGTTACATGCATTTGAATGGGAAACTCGCCTGAAACAAAGTATAGGTTTTCATTATGTGAATAATTTTAAAATCTTAGCTCAAACGGCTGCAAAACCTGTTTGCCCAGCACGGGGATATTGAGTTCTATAAGATAAAGCCATAAACATGTTTGTCTGAGTCTTCTATCAAAAGTTACAGAGATTTATATGAAGTGGTTGAAAAACGCTTTATTTCGCCAAGACAGTGTGTTTCTCACTGTTACACGCATTTGAATGGGAAACTCACCCGAGACAAAGTATAGGTTTTCATTATGTGAATAATTTTAAAATCTTAGCTCAAACGGCTGCAAAACCTGTTTGCCCAGCACGGGGATATTGAGTTCTATAAGATAAAGCCATAAACATGTTTGTCTGAGTCTTCTATCAAAAGTTACAGCGATTTATATGAAGTTGTTCAAAAACGCTTTATTTCGCCAAGACAATGCGTTTCTCACTGTTACATGCATTTGAATGGGAAACTCGCCTGAAACAAAGTATAGGTTTTCATTATGTGAATAATTTTAAAATCTTAGCTCAAACGGCTGCAAAACCTGTTTGCCCAGCACGGGGATATTGAGTTCTATAAGATAAAGCCATAAACATGTTTGTCTGAGTCTTCTATCAAAAGTTACAGCGATTTATATGAAGTGGTTGAAAAACGCTTTATTTCGCCAAGACAATGCGTTTCTCACTGTTACATGCATTTGAATGGGAAACTCGCCTGAAACAAAGTATAGGTTTTCATTATGTGAATAATTTTAAAATCTTAGCTCAAACGGCTGCAAAACCTGTTTGCCCAGCACGGGGATATTGAGTTCTATAAGATAAAGCCATAAACATGTTTGTCTGAGTCTTCTATCAAAAGTTACAGCGATTTATATGAAGTTGTTCAAAAACGCTTTATTTCGCCAAGACAATGCGTTTCTCACTGTTACATGCATTTGAATGGGAAACTCGCCTGAAACAAAGTATAGGTTTTCATTATGTGAATAATTTTAAAATCTTAGCTCAAACGGCTGCAAAACCTGTTCTGTTTGCCCAGCACGGGGATATTGAGTTCTATAAGATAAAGCCATAAACATGTTTGTCTGAGTCTTCTATCAAAAGTTAGAGCGATTTATATGAAGTTGTACAAAAACGCTTTATTTCGCCAAGACAGTGTGTTTCTCACTGTTACATGCATTTGAATGGGAAACTCGCCTGAGACAAAGTATAGGTTTTCATTATGTGAATAATTTTAAAATCTTAGCTCAAACGGCTGCAAAACCTGTTTGCCCAGCACGGGGATATTGAGTTCTATAAGATAAAGCCATAAACATGTTTGTCTGAGTCTTCTATCAAAAGTTACAGCGATTTATATGAAGTTGTACAAAAACGCTTTATTTCGCCAAGACAGTGTGTTTCTCACTGTTACATGCATTTGAATGGGAAACTCACCCGAGACAAAGTATAGGTTTTCATTATGTGAATAATTTTAAAATCTTAGCTCAAACGGCTGCAAAACCTGTTTGCCCAGCACGGGGATATTGAGTTCTATAAGATAAAGCCATAAACATGTTTGTCTGAGTCTTCTATCAAAAGTTACAGCGATTTATATGAAGTTGTACGAAAACGCTTTATTTCGCCAAGACAATGCGTTTCTCACTGTTACATGCATTTGAATGGGAAACTCACCCGAGACAAAGTATAGGTTTTCATTATGTGAATAATTTTAAAATCTTAGCTCAAACGGCTGCAAAACCTGTTTGCCCAGCACGGGGATATTGAGTTCTATAAGATAAAGCCATAAACATGTTTGTCTGAGTCTTCTATCAAAAGTTAAAGCGTTTTATATGAAGTTGTACGAAAACGCTTTATTTCGCCAAGACAATGCGTTTCTCACTGTTACATGCATTTGAATGGGAAACTCGCCTGAAACAAAGTATAGGTTTTCATTATGTGAATAATTTTAAAATCTTAGCTCAAACGGCTGCAAAACCTGTTTGCCCAGCACGGGGATATTGAGTTCTATAAGATAAAGCCATAAACATGTTTGTCTGAGTCTTCTATCAAAAGTTACAGCGATTTATATGAAGTGGTTGAAAAACGCTTTATTTCGCCAAGACAGTGTGTTTCCACTGTTACACGCATTTGAATGGGAAACTCGCCTGAGACAAAGTATAGGTTTTCATTATGTGAATAATTTTAAAATCTTAGCTCAAACGGCTGCAAAACCTGTTTGCCCAGCACGGGGATATTGAGTTCTATAAGATAAAGCCATAAACATGTTTGTCTGAGTCTTCTATCAAAAGTTACAGCGATTTATATGAAGTTGTTCAAAAACGCTTTATTTCGCCAAGACAGTGTGTTTCTCACTGTTACATGCATTTGAATGGGAAACTCGCCTGAAACAAAGTATAGGTTTTCATTATGTGAATAATTTTAAAATCTTAGCTCAAACGGCTGCAAAACCTGTTTGCCCAGCACGGGATATTGAGTTCTATAAGATAAAGCCATAAACATGTTTGTCTGAGTCTTCTATCAAAAGTTACAGCGATTTATATGAAGTGGTTGAAAAACGCTTTATTTCGCCAAGACAATGCGTTTCTCACTGTTACATGCATTTGAATGGGAAACTCGCCTGAAACAAAGTATAGGTTTTCATTATGTGAATAATTTTAAAATCTTAGCTCAAACGGCTGCAAAACCTGTTTGCCCAGCACGGGGATATTGAGTTCTATAAGATAAAGCCATAAACATGTTTGTCTGAGTCTTCTATCAAAAGTTAGAACGATTTATATGAAGTTGTACAAAAACGCTTTATTTCGCCAAGACAGTGTGTTTCTCACTGTTACATGCATTTGAATGGGAAACTCGCCTGAGACAAAGTATAGGTTTTCATTATGTGAATAATTTTAAAATCTTAGCTCAAACGGCTGCAAAACCTGTTTGCCCAGCACGGGGATATTGAGTTCTATAAGATAAAGCCATAAACATGTTTGTCTGAGTCTTCTATCAAAAGTTACAGCGATTTATATGAAGTTGTACAAAAACGCTTTATTTCGCCAAGACAGTGTGTTTCTCACTGTTACATGCATTTGAATGGGAAACTCACCCGAGACAAAGTATAGGTTTTCATTATGTGAATAATTTTAAAATCTTAGCTCAAACGGCTGCAAAACCTGTTTGCCCAGCACGGGGATATTGAGTTCTATAAGATAAAGCCATAAACATGTTTGTCTGAGTCTTCTATCAAAAGTTACAGCGATTTATATGAAGTGGTTGAAAAACGCTTTATTTCGCCAAGACAATGCGTTTCTCACTGTTACATGCATTTGAATGGGAAACTCGCCTGAAACAAAGTATAGGTTTTCATTATGTGAATAATTTTAAAATCTTAGCTCAAACGGCTGCAAAACCTGTTTGCCCAGCACGGGGATATTGAGTTCTATAAGATAAAGCCATAAACATGTTTGTCTGAGTCTTCTATCAAAAGTTACAGCGATTTATATGAAGTTGTTCAAAAAGGCTTTATTTCGCCAAGACAATGCGTTTCTCACTGTTACATGCATTTGAATGGGAAACTCGCCTGAAACAAAGTATAGGTTTTCATTATGTGAATAATTTTAAAATCTTAGCTCAAACGGCTGCAAAACCTGTTTGCCCAGCACGGGGATATTGAGTTCTATAAGATAAAGCCATAAACATGTTTGTCTGAGTCTTCTATCAAAAGTTACAGCGATTTATATGAAGTGGTTGAAAAACGCTTTATTTCGCCAAGACAGTGTGTTTCTCACTGTTACATGCATTTGAATGGGAAACTCACCCGAGACAAAGTATAGGTTTTCATTATGTGAATAATTTTAAAATCTTAGCTCAAACGGCTGCAAAACCTGTTTGCCCAGCACGGGATATTGAGTTCTATAAGATAAAGCCATAAACATGTTTGTCTGAGTCTTCTATCAAAAGTTACAGCGATTTATATGAAGTGGTTGAAAAACGCTTTATTTCGCCAAGACAATGCGTTTCTCACTGTTACATGCATTTGAATGGGAAACTCGCCTGAAACAAAGTATAGGTTTTCATTATGTGAATAATTTTAAAATCTTAGCTCAAACGGCTGCAAAACCTGTTTGCCCAGCACGGGGATATTGAGTTCTATAAGATAAAGCCATAAACATGTTTGTCTGAGTCTTCTATCAAAAGTTACAGAGATTTATATGAAGTGGTTGAAAAACGCTTTATTTCGCCAAGACAGTGTGTTTCTCACTGTTACACGCATTTGAATGGGAAACTCACCCGAGACAAAGTATAGGTTTTCATTATGTGAATAATTTTAAAATCTTAGCTCAAACGGCTGCAAAACCTGTTTGCCCAGCACGGGGATATTGAGTTCTATAAGATAAAGCCATAAACATGTTTGTCTGAGTCTTCTATCAAAAGTTACAGCGATTTATATGAAGTTGTTCAAAAAGGCTTTATTTCGCCAAGACAATGCGTTTCTCACTGTTACATGCATTTGAATGGGAAACTCGCCTGAAACAAAGTATAGGTTTTCATTATGTGAATAATTTTAAAATCTTAGCTCAAACGGCTGCAAAACCTGTTTGCCCAGCACGGGGATATTGAGTTCTATAAGATAAAGCCATAAACATGTTTGTCTGAGTCTTCTATCAAAAGTTACAGCGATTTATATGAAGTGGTTGAAAAACGCTTTATTTCGCCAAGACAATGCGTTTCTCACTGTTACATGCATTTGAATGGGAAACTCGCCTGAAACAAAGTATAGGTTTTCATTATGTGAATAATTTTAAAATCTTAGCTCAAACGGCTGCAAAACCTGTTCTGTTTGCCCAGCACGGGGATATTGAGTTCTATAAGATAAAGCCATAAACATGTTTGTCTGAGTCTTCTATCAAAAGTTAGAGCGATTTATATGAAGTTGTACAAAAACGCTTTATTTCGCCAAGACAGTGTGTTTCTCACTGTTACATGCATTTGAATGGGAAACTCGCCTGAGACAAAGTATAGGTTTTCATTATGTGAATAATTTTAAAATCTTAGCTCAAACGGCTGCAAAACCTGTTTGCCCAGCACGGGGATATTGAGTTCTATAAGATAAAGCCATAAACATGTTTGTCTGAGTCTTCTATCAAAAGTTACAGCGATTTATATGAAGTTGTACAAAAACGCTTTATTTCGCCAAGACAGTGTGTTTCTCACTGTTACATGCATTTGAATGGGAAACTCACCCGAGACAAAGTATAGGTTTTCATTATGTGAATAATTTTAAAATCTTAGCTCAAACGGCTGCAAAACCTGTTTGCCCAGCACGGGGATATTGAGTTCTATAAGATAAAGCCATAAACATGTTTGTCTGAGTCTTCTATCAAAAGTTACAGCGATTTATATGAAGTGGTTGAAAAACGCTTTATTTCGCCAAGACAATGCGTTTCTCACTGTTACATGCATTTGAATGGGAAACTCGCCTGAAACAAAGTATAGGTTTTCATTATGTGAATAATTTTAAAATCTTAGCTCAAACGGCTGCAAAACCTGTTTGCCCAGCACGGGGATATTGAGTTCTATAAGATAAAGCCATAAACATGTTTGTCTGAGTCTTCTATCAAAAGTTACAGCGATTTATATGAAGTTGTTCAAAAAGGCTTTATTTCGCCAAGACAATGCGTTTCTCACTGTTACATGCATTTGAATGGGAAACTCGCCTGAAACAAAGTATAGGTTTTCATTATGTGAATAATTTTAAAATCTTAGCTCAAACGGCTGCAAAACCTGTTTGCCCAGCACGGGGATATTGAGTTCTATAAGATAAAGCCATAAACATGTTTGTCTGAGTCTTCTATCAAAAGTTACAGCGATTTATATGAAGTGGTTGAAAAACGCTTTATTTCGCCAAGACAGTGTGTTTCTCACTGTTACATGCATTTGAATGGGAAACTCACCCGAGACAAAGTATAGGTTTTCATTATGTGAATAATTTTAAAATCTTAGCTCAAACGGCTGCAAAACCTGTTTGCCCAGCACGGGGATATTGAGTTCTATAAGATAAAGCCATAAACATGTTTGTCTGAGTCTTCTATCAAAAGTTACAGCGATTTATATGAAGTGGTTGAAAAACGCTTTATTTCGCCAAGACAATGCGTTTCTCACTGTTACATGCATTTGAATGGGAAACTCGCCTGAAACAAAGTATAGGTTTTCATTATGTGAATAATTTTAAAATCTTAGCTCAAACGGCTGCAAAACCTGTTTGCCCAGCACGGGGATATTGAGTTCTATAAGATAAAGCCATAAACATGTTTGTCTGAGTCTTCTATCAAAAGTTACAGCGATTTATATGAAGTGGTTGAAAAACGCTTTATTTCGCCAAGACAATGCGTTTCTCACTGTTACATGCATTTGAATGGGAAACTCGCCTGAAACAAAGTATAGGTTTTCATTATGTGAATAATTTTAAAATCTTAGCTCAAACGGCTGCAAAACCTGTTTGCCCAGCACGGGGATATTGAGTTCTATAAGATAAAGCCATAAACATGTTTGTCTGAGTCTTCTATCAAAAGTTAGAGCGATTTATATGAAGTTGTACAAAAACGCTTTATTTCGCCAAGACAGTGTGTTTCTCACTGTTACATGCATTTGAATGGGAAACTCGCCTGAGACAAAGTATAGGTTTTCATTATGTGAATAATTTTAAAATCTTAGCTCAAACGGCTGCAAAACCTGTTTGCCCAGCACGGGGATATTGAGTTCTATAAGATAAAGCCATAAACATGTTTGTCTGAGTCTTCTATCAAAAGTTACAGCGATTTATATGAAGTGGTTGAAAAACGCTTTATTTCGCCAAGACAATGCGTTTCTCACTGTTACATGCATTTGAATGGGAAACTCGCCTGAAACAAAGTATAGGTTTTCATTATGTGAATAATTTTAAAATCTTAGCTCAAACGGCTGCAAAACCTGTTCTGTTTGCCCAGCACGGGGATATTGAGTTCTATAAGATAAAGCCATAAACATGTTTGTCTGAGTCTTCTATCAAAAGTTACAGCGATTTATATGAAGTTGTTCAAAAACGCTTTATTTCGCCAAGACAATGCGTTTCTCACTGTTACATGCATTTGAATGGGAAACTCGCCTGAGACAAAGTATAGGTTTTCATTATGTGAATAATTTTAAAATCTTAGCTCAAACGGCTGCAAAACCTGTTTGCCCAGCACGGGGATATTGAGTTCTATAAGATAAAGCCATAAACATGTTTGTCTGAGTCTTCTATCAAAAGTTAGAACGATTTATATGAAGTTGTACAAAAACGCTTTATTTCGCCAAGACAGTGTGTTTCTCACTGTTACATGCATTTGAATGGGAAACTCGCCTGAGACAAAGTATAGGTTTTCATTATGTGAATAATTTTAAAATCTTAGCTCAAACGGCTGCAAAACCTGTTTGCCCAGCACGGGGATATTGAGTTCTATAAGATAAAGCCATAAACATGTTTGTCTGAGTCTTCTATCAAAAGTTAGAGCGATTTATATGAAGTTGTACAAAAACGCTTTATTTCGCCAAGACAGTGTGTTTCTCACTGTTACATGCATTTGAATGGGAAACTCACCCGAGACAAAGTATAGGTTTTCATTATGTGAATAATTTTAAAATCTTAGCTCAAACGGCTGCAAAACCTGTTTGCCCAGCACGGGGATATTGAGTTCTATAAGATAAAGCCATAAACATGTTTGTCTGAGTCTTCTATCAAAAGTTACAGCGATTTATATGAAGTGGTTGAAAAACGCTTTATTTCGCCAAGACAATGCGTTTCTCACTGTTACATGCATTTGAATGGGAAACTCGCCTGAAACAAAGTATAGGTTTTCATTATGTGAATAATTTTAAAATCTTAGCTCAAACGGCTGCAAAACCTGTTTGCCCAGCACGGGGATATTGAGTTCTATAAGATAAAGCCATAAACATGTTTGTCTGAGTCTTCTATCAAAAGTTACAGCGATTTATATGAAGTTGTTCAAAAAGGCTTTATTTCGCCAAGACAATGCGTTTCTCACTGTTACATGCATTTGAATGGGAAACTCGCCTGAAACAAAGTATAGGTTTTCATTATGTGAATAATTTTAAAATCTTAGCTCAAACGGCTGCAAAACCTGTTTGCCCAGCACGGGGATATTGAGTTCTATAAGATAAAGCCATAAACATGTTTGTCTGAGTCTTCTATCAAAAGTTACAGCGATTTATATGAAGTGGTTGAAAAACGCTTTATTTCGCCAAGACAGTGTGTTTCTCACTGTTACATGCATTTGAATGGGAAACTCACCCGAGACAAAGTATAGGTTTTCATTATGTGAATAATTTTAAAATCTTAGCTCAAACGGCTGCAAAACCTGTTTGCCCAGCACGGGGATATTGAGTTCTATAAGATAAAGCCATAAACATGTTTGTCTGAGTCTTCTATCAAAAGTTACAGCGATTTATATGAAGTGGTTGAAAAACGCTTTATTTCGCCAAGACAATGCGTTTCTCACTGTTACATGCATTTGAATGGGAAACTCGCCTGAAACAAAGTATAGGTTTTCATTATGTGAATAATTTTAAAATCTTAGCTCAAACGGCTGCAAAACCTGTTTGCCCAGCACGGGGATATTGAGTTCTATAAGATAAAGCCATAAACATGTTTGTCTGAGTCTTCTATCAAAAGTTACAGCGATTTATATGAAGTTGTTCAAAAAGGCTTTATTTCGCCAAGACAATGCGTTTCTCACTGTTACATGCATTTGAATGGGAAACTCGCCTGAAACAAAGTATAGGTTTTCATTATGTGAATAATTTTAAAATCTTAGCTCAAACGGCTGCAAAACCTGTTTGCCCAGCACGGGGATATTGAGTTCTATAAGATAAAGCCATAAACATGTTTGTCTGAGTCTTCTATCAAAAGTTACAGCGATTTATATGAAGTTGTTCAAAAAGGCTTTATTTCGCCAAGACAATGCGTTTCTCACTGTTACATGCATTTGAATGGGAAACTCGCCTGAAACAAAGTATAGGTTTTCATTATGTGAATAATTTTAAAATCTTAGCTCAAACGGCTGCAAAACCTGTTTGCCCAGCACGGGGATATTGAGTTCTATAAGATAAAGCCATAAACATGTTTGTCTGAGTCTTCTATCAAAAGTTACAGCGATTTATATGAAGTTGTTCAAAAAGGCTTTATTTCGCCAAGACAATGCGTTTCTCACTGTTACATGCATTTGAATGGGAAACTCGCCTGAAACAAAGTATAGGTTTTCATTATGTGAATAATTTTAAAATCTTAGCTCAAACGGCTGCAAAACCTGTTTGCCCAGCACGGGGATATTGAGTTCTATAAGATAAAGCCATAAACATGTTTGTCTGAGTCTTCTATCAAAAGTTACAGCGATTTATATGAAGTGGTTGAAAAACGCTTTATTTCGCCAAGACAATGCGTTTCTCACTGTTACATGCATTTGAATGGGAAACTCGCCTGAAACAAAGTATAGGTTTTCATTATGTGAATAATTTTAAAATCTTAGCTCAAACGGCTGCAAAACCTGTTTGCCCAGCACGGGGATATTGAGTTCTATAAGATAAAGCCATAAACATGTTTGTCTGAGTCTTCTATCAAAAGTTACAGCGATTTATATGAAGTTGTTCAAAAACGCTTTATTTCGCCAAGACAGTGTGTTTCTCACTGTTACATGCATTTGAATGGGAAACTCGCCTGAAACAAAGTATAGGTTTTCATTATGTGAATAATTTTAAAATCTTAGCTCAAACGGCTGCAAAACCTGTTTGCCCAGCACGGGGATATTGAGTTCTATAAGATAAAGCCATAAACATGTTTGTCTGAGTCTTCTATCAAAAGTTACAGCGATTTATATGAAGTTGTTCAAAAACGCTTTATTTCGCCAAGACAATGCGTTTCTCACTGTTACATGCATTTGAATGGGAAACTCGCCTGAAACAAAGTATAGGTTTTCATTATGTGAATAATTTTAAAATCTTAGCTCAAACGGCTGCAAAACCTGTTTGCCCAGCACGGGGATATTGAGTTCTATAAGATAAAGCCATAAACATGTTTGTCTGAGTCTTCTATCAAAAGTTACAGCGATTTATATGAAGTTGTACAAAAACGCTTTATTTCGCCAAGACAGTGTGTTTCTCACTGTTACATGCATTTGAATGGGAAACTCACCCGAGACAAAGTATAGGTTTTCATTATGTGAATAATTTTAAAATCTTAGCTCAAACGGCTGCAAAACCTGTTTGCCCAGCACGGGGATATTGAGTTCTATAAGATAAAGCCATAAACATGTTTGTCTGAGTCTTCTATCAAAAGTTACAGCGATTTATATGAAGTTGTTCAAAAACGCTTTATTTCGCCAAGACAATGCGTTTCTCACTGTTACATGCATTTGAATGGGAAACTCGCCTGAAACAAAGTATAGGTTTTCATTATGTGAATAATTTTAAAATCTTAGCTCAAACGGCTGCAAAACCTGTTTGCCCAGCACGGGGATATTGAGTTCTATAAGATAAAGCCATAAACATGTTTGTCTGAGTCTTCTATCAAAAGTTAGAGCGATTTATATGAAGTGGTTGAAAAACGCTTTATTTCGCCAAGACAGTGTGTTTCTCACTGTTACATGCATTTGAATGGGAAACTCACCCGAGACAAAGTATAGGTTTTCATTATGTGAATAATTTTAAAATCTTAGCTCAAACGGCTGCAAAACCTGTTTGCCCAGCACGGGGATATTGAGTTCTATAAGATAAAGCCATAAACATGTTTGTCTGAGTCTTCTATCAAAAGTTAAAGCGTTTTATATGAAGTTGTACGAAAACGCTTTATTTCGCCAAGACAATGCGTTTCTCACTGTTACATGCATTTGAATGGGAAACTCGCCTGAAACAAAGTATAGGTTTTCATTATGTGAATAATTTTAAAATCTTAGCTCAAACGGCTGCAAAACCTGTTTGCCCAGCACGGGGATATTGAGTTCTATAAGATAAAGCCATAAACATGTTTGTCTGAGTCTTCTATCAAAAGTTAGAGCGATTTATATGAAGTTGTACAAAAACGCTTTATTTCGCCAAGACAGTGTGTTTCTCACTGTTACATGCATTTGAATGGGAAACTCATCCGAGACAAAGTATAGGTTTTCATTATGTGAATAATTTTAAAATCTTAGCTCAAACGGCTGCAAAACCTGTTTGCCCAGCACGGGGATATTGAGTTCTATAAGATAAAGCCATAAATATGTTTGTCTGAGTCTTCTATCAAAAGTTACAGCGATTTATATGAAGTTGTACGAAAACGCTTTATTTCGCCAAGACAATGCGTTTCTCACTGTTACATGCATTTGAATGGGAAACTCGCCTGAAACAAAGTATAGGTTTTCATTATGTGAATAATTTTAAAATCTTAGCTCAAACGGCTGCAAAACCTGTTCTGTTTGCCCAGCACGGGGATATTGAGTTCTATAAGATAAAGCCATAAACATGTTTGTCTGAGTCTTCTATCAAAAGTTACAGCGATTTATATGAAGTTGTTCAAAAAGGCTTTATTTCGCCAAGACAATGCGTTTCTCACTGTTACATGCATTTAAATGGGAAACTCGCCTGAAACAAAGTATAGGTTTTCATTATGTGAATAATTTTAAAATCTTAGCTCAAACGGCTGCAAAACCTGTTCTGTTTGCCCAGCACGGGGATATTGAGTTCTATAAGATAAAGCCATAAACATGTTTGTCTGAGTCTTCTATCAAAAGTTACAGCGATTTATATGAAGTTGTTCAAAAAGGCTTTATTTCGCCAAGACAATGCGTTTCTCACTGTTACATGCATTTGAATGGGAAACTCGCCTGAAACAAAGTATAGGTTTTCATTATGTGAATAATTTTAAAATCTTAGCTCAAACGGCTGCAAAACCTGTTCTGTTTGCCCAGCACGGGGATATTGAGTTCTATAAGATAAAGCCATAAACATGTTTGTCTGAGTCTTCTATCAAAAGTTACAGCGATTTATATGAAGTTGTTCAAAAAGGCTTTATTTCGCCAAGACAATGCGTTTCTCACTGTTACATGCATTTGAATGGGAAACTCGCCTGAAACAAAGTATAGGTTTTCATTATGTGAATAATTTTAAAATCTTAGCTCAAACGGCTGCAAAACCTGTTCTGTTTGCCCAGCACGGGGATATTGAGTTCTATAAGATAAAGCCATAAACATGTTTGTCTGAGTCTTCTATCAAAAGTTAGAGCGATTTATATGAAGTTGTACAAAAACGCTTTATTTCGCCAAGACAGTGTGTTTCTCACTGTTACATGCATTTGAATGGGAAACTCGCCTGAGACAAAGTATAGGTTTTCATTATGTGAATAATTTTAAAATCTTAGCTCAAACGGCTGCAAAACCTGTTTGCCCAGCACGGGGATATTGAGTTCTATAAGATAAAGCCATAAACATGTTTGTCTGAGTCTTCTATCAAAAGTTACAGCGATTTATATGAAGTTGTACAAAAACGCTTTATTTCGCCAAGACAGTGTGTTTCTCACTGTTACATGCATTTGAATGGGAAACTCACCCGAGACAAAGTATAGGTTTTCATTATGTGAATAATTTTAAAATCTTAGCTCAAACGGCTGCAAAACCTGTTTGCCCAGCACGGGGATATTGAGTTCTATAAGATAAAGCCATAAACATGTTTGTCTGAGTCTTCTATCAAAAGTTACAGCGATTTATATGAAGTTGTTCAAAAACGCTTTATTTCGCCAAGACAATGCGTTTCTCACTGTTACATGCATTTGAATGGGAAACTCGCCTGAAACAAAGTATAGGTTTTCATTATGTGAATAATTTTAAAATCTTAGCTCAAACGGCTGCAAAACCTGTTTGCCCAGCACGGGGATATTGAGTTCTATAAGATAAAGCCATAAACATGTTTGTCTGAGTCTTCTATCAAAAGTTAGAGCGATTTATATGAAGTTGTACAAAAACGCTTTATTTCGCCAAGACAGTGTGTTTCTCACTGTTACATGCATTTGAATGGGAAACTCACCCGAGACAAAGTATAGGTTTTCATTATGTGAATAATTTTAAAATCTTAGCTCAAACGGCTGCAAAACCTGTTTGCCCAGCACGGGGATATTGAGTTCTATAAGATAAAGCCATAAACATGTTTGTCTGAGTCTTCTATCAAAAGTTACAGCGATTTATATGAAGTTGTACGAAAACGCTTTATTTCGCCAAGACAATGCGTTTCTCACTGTTACATGCATTTGAATGGGAAACTCACCCGAGACAAAGTATAGGTTTTCATTATGTGAATAATTTTAAAATCTTAGCTCAAACGGCTGCAAAACCTGTTTACCCAGCACGGGGATATTGAGTTCTATAAGATAAAGCCATAAACATGTTTGTCTGAGTCTTCTATCAAAAGTTAAAGCGTTTTATATGAAGTTGTACGAAAACGCTTTATTTCGCCAAGACAATGCGTTTCTCACTGTTACATGCATTTGAATGGGAAACTCGCCTGAAACAAAGTATAGGTTTTCATTATGTGAATAATTTTAAAATCTTAGCTCAAACGGCTGCAAAACCTGTTTGCCCAGCACGGGGATATTGAGTTCTATAAGATAAAGCCATAAACATGTTTGTCTGAGTCTTCTATCAAAAGTTACAGCGATTTATATGAAGTTGTACAAAAACGCTTTATTTCGCCAAGACAATGCGTTTCTCACTGTTACATGCATTTGAATGGGAAACTCACCCGAGACAAAGTATAGGTTTTCATTATGTGAATAATTTTAAAATCTTAGCTCAAACGGCTGCAAAACCTGTTTGCCCAGCACGGGGATATTGAGTTCTATAAGATAAAGCCATAAACATGTTTGTCTGAGTCTTCTATCAAAAGTTACAGCGATTTATATGAAGTTGTACAAAAACGCTTTATTTCGCCAAGACAATGCGTTTCTCACTGTTACATGCATTTGAATGGGAAACTCACCCGAGACAAAGTATAGGTTTTCATTATGTGAATAATTTTAAAATCTTAGCTCAAACGGCTGCAAAACCTGTTCTGTTTGCCCAGCACGGGGATATTGAGTTCTATAAGATAAAGCCATAAACATGTTTGTCTGAGTCTTCTATCAAAAGTTAGAGCGATTTATATGAAGTTGTACAAAAACGCTTTATTTCGCCAAGACAGTGTGTTTCTCACTGTTACATGCATTTGAATGGGAAACTCGCCTGAGACAAAGTATAGGTTTTCATTATGTGAATAATTTTAAAATCTTAGCTCAAACGGCTGCAAAACCTGTTTGCCCAGCACGGGGATATTGAGTTCTATAAGATAAAGCCATAAACATGTTTGTCTGAGTCTTCTATCAAAAGTTACAGCGATTTATATGAAGTTGTTCAAAAACGCTTTATTTCGCCAAGACAGTGTGTTTCTCACTGTTACATGCATTTGAATGGGAAACTCGCCTGAAACAAAGTATAGGTTTTCATTATGTGAATAATTTTAAAATCTTAGCTCAAACGGCTGCAAAACCTGTTTGCCCAGCACGGGGATATTGAGTTCTATAAGATAAAGCCATAAACATGTTTGTCTGAGTCTTCTATCAAAAGTTACAGAGATTTATATGAAGTGGTTGAAAAACGCTTTATTTCGCCAAGACAGTGTGTTTCTCACTGTTACACGCATTTGAATGGGAAACTCACCCGAGACAAAGTATAGGTTTTCATTATGTGAATAATTTTAAAATCTTAGCTCAAACGGCTGCAAAACCTGTTTGCCCAGCACGGGGATATTGAGTTCTATAAGATAAAGCCATAAACATGTTTGTCTGAGTCTTCTATCAAAAGTTACAGCGATTTATATGAAGTTGTTCAAAAACGCTTTATTTCGCCAAGACAATGCGTTTCTCACTGTTACATGCATTTGAATGGGAAACTCGCCTGAAACAAAGTATAGGTTTTCATTATGTGAATAATTTTAAAATCTTAGCTCAAACGGCTGCAAAACCTGTTTGCCCAGCACGGGGATATTGAGTTCTATAAGATAAAGCCATAAACATGTTTGTCTGAGTCTTCTATCAAAAGTTAGAGCGATTTATATGAAGTTGTACAAAAACGCTTTATTTCGCCAAGACAGTGTGTTTCTCACTGTTACATGCATTTGAATGGGAAACTCATCCGAGACAAAGTATAGGTTTTCATTATGTGAATAATTTTAAAATCTTAGCTCAAACGGCTGCAAAACCTGTTTGCCCAGCACGGGGATATTGAGTTCTATAAGATAAAGCCATAAATATGTTTGTCTGAGTCTTCTATCAAAAGTTACAGCGATTTATATGAAGTTGTACGAAAACGCTTTATTTCGCCAAGACAATGCGTTTCTCACTGTTACATGCATTTGAATGGGAAACTCGCCTGAAACAAAGTATAGGTTTTCATTATGTGAATAATTTTAAAATCTTAGCTCAAACGGCTGCAAAACCTGTTCTGTTTGCCCAGCACGGGGATATTGAGTTCTATAAGATAAAGCCATAAACATGTTTGTCTGAGTCTTCTATCAAAAGTTACAGCGATTTATATGAAGTTGTTCAAAAAGGCTTTATTTCGCCAAGACAATGCGTTTCTCACTGTTACATGCATTTGAATGGGAAACTCGCCTGAAACAAAGTATAGGTTTTCATTATGTGAATAATTTTAAAATCTTAGCTCAAACGGCTGCAAAACCTGTTCTGTTTGCCCAGCACGGGGATATTGAGTTCTATAAGATAAAGCCATAAACATGTTTGTCTGAGTCTTCTATCAAAAGTTACAGCGATTTATATGAAGTTGTTCAAAAAGGCTTTATTTCGCCAAGACAATGCGTTTCTCACTGTTACATGCATTTGAATGGGAAACTCGCCTGAAACAAAGTATAGGTTTTCATTATGTGAATAATTTTAAAATCTTAGCTCAAACGGCTGCAAAACCTGTTCTGTTTGCCCAGCACGGGGATATTGAGTTCTATAAGATAAAGCCATAAACATGTTTGTCTGAGTCTTCTATCAAAAGTTAGAGCGATTTATATGAAGTTGTACAAAAACGCTTTATTTCGCCAAGACAGTGTGTTTCTCACTGTTACATGCATTTGAATGGGAAACTCGCCTGAGACAAAGTATAGGTTTTCATTATGTGAATAATTTTAAAATCTTAGCTCAAACGGCTGCAAAACCTGTTTGCCCAGCACGGGGATATTGAGTTCTATAAGATAAAGCCATAAACATGTTTGTCTGAGTCTTCTATCAAAAGTTACAGCGATTTATATGAAGTTGTACAAAAACGCTTTATTTCGCCAAGACAGTGTGTTTCTCACTGTTACATGCATTTGAATGGGAAACTCACCCGAGACAAAGTATAGGTTTTCATTATGTGAATAATTTTAAAATCTTAGCTCAAACGGCTGCAAAACCTGTTTGCCCAGCACGGGGATATTGAGTTCTATAAGATAAAGCCATAAACATGTTTGTCTGAGTCTTCTATCAAAAGTTACAGCGATTTATATGAAGTTGTTCAAAAAGGCTTTATTTCGCCAAGACAATGCGTTTCTCACTGTTACATGCATTTGAATGGGAAACTCGCCTGAAACAAAGTATAGGTTTTCATTATGTGAATAATTTTAAAATCTTAGCTCAAACGGCTGCAAAACCTGTTTGCCCAGCACGGGGATATTGAGTTCTATAAGATAAAGCCATAAACATGTTTGTCTGAGTCTTCTATCAAAAGTTAGAGCGATTTATATGAAGTTGTACAAAAACGCTTTATTTCGCCAAGACAGTGTGTTTCTCACTGTTACATGCATTTGAATGGGAAACTCACCCGAGACAAAGTATAGGTTTTCATTATGTGAATAATTTTAAAATCTTAGCTCAAACGGCTGCAAAACCTGTTTGCCCAGCACGGGGATATTGAGTTCTATAAGATAAAGCCATAAACATGTTTGTCTGAGTCTTCTATCAAAAGTTACAGCGATTTATATGAAGTTGTACGAAAACGCTTTATTTCGCCAAGACAATGCGTTTCTCACTGTTACATGCATTTGAATGGGAAACTCACCCGAGACAAAGTATAGGTTTTCATTATGTGAATAATTTTAAAATCTTAGCTCAAACGGCTGCAAAACCTGTTTGCCCAGCACGGGGATATTGAGTTCTATAAGATAAAGCCATAAACATGTTTGTCTGAGTCTTCTATCAAAAGTTAAAGCGTTTTATATGAAGTTGTACGAAAACGCTTTATTTCGCCAAGACAATGCGTTTCTCACTGTTACATGCATTTGAATGGGAAACTCGCCTGAAACAAAATATAGGTTTTCATTATGTGAATAATTTTAAAATCTTAGCTCAAACGGCTGCAAAACCTGTTTGCCCAGCACGGGGATATTGAGTTCTATAAGATAAAGCCATAAACATGTTTGTCTGAGTCTTCTATCAAAAGTTAGAGCGATTTATATGAAGTTGTACAAAAACGCTTTATTTCGCCAAGACAATGCGTTTCTCACTGTTACATGCATTTGAATGGGAAACTCACCCGAGACAAAGTATAGGTTTTCATTATGTGAATAATTTTAAAATCTTAGCTCAAACGGCTGCAAAACCTGTTCTGTTTGCCCAGCACGGGGATATTGAGTTCTATAAGATAAAGCCATAAACATGTTTGTCTGAGTCTTCTATCAAAAGTTACAGCGATTTATATGAAGTTGTTCAAAAACGCTTTATTTCGCCAAGACAATGCGTTTCTCACTGTTACATGCATTTGAATGGGAAACTCGCCTGAAACAAAGTATAGGTTTTCATTATGTGAATAATTTTAAAATCTTAGCTCAAACGGCTGCAAAACCTGTTTGCCCAGCACGGGGATATTGAGTTCTATAAGATAAAGCCATAAACATGTTTGTCTGAGTCTTCTATCAAAAGTTAGAGCGATTTATATGAAGTTGTACAAAAACGCTTTATTTCGCCAAGACAGTGTGTTTCTCACTGTTACATGCATTTGAATGGGAAACTCGCCTGAGACAAAGTATAGGTTTTCATTATGTGAATAATTTTAAAATCTTAGCTCAAACGGCTGCAAAACCTGTTTGCCCAGCACGGGGATATTGAGTTCTATAAGATAAAGCCATAAACATGTTTGTCTGAGTCTTCTATCAAAAGTTACAGCGATTTATATGAAGTTGTACAAAAACGCTTTATTTCGCCAAGACAGTGTGTTTCTCACTGTTACATGCATTTGAATGGGAAACTCACCCGAGACAAAGTATAGGTTTTCATTATGTGAATAATTTTAAAATCTTAGCTCAAACGGCTGCAAAACCTGTTCTGTTTGCCCAGCACGGGGATATTGAGTTCTATAAGATAAAGCCATAAACATGTTTGTCTGAGTCTTCTATCAAAAGTTACAGCGATTTATATGAAGTTGTACAAAAACGCTTTATTTCGCCAAGACAGTGTGTTTCTCACTGTTACATGCATTTGAATGGGAAACTCACCCGAGACAAAGTATAGGTTTTCATTATGTGAATAATTTTAAAATCTTAGCTCAAACGGCTGCAAAACCTGTTTGCCCAGCACGGGGATATTGAGTTCTATAAGATAAAGCCATAAACATGTTTGTCTGAGTCTTCTATCAAAAGTTAAAGTGTTTTATATGAAGTTGTACGAAAACGCTTTATTTCGCCAAGACAATGCGTTTCTCACTGTTACATGCATTTGAATGGGAAACTCGCCTGAAACAAAGTATAGGTTTTCATTATGTGAATAATTTTAAAATCTTAGCTCAAACGGCTGCAAAACCTGTTTGCCCAGCACGGGGATATTGAGTTCTATAAGATAAAGCCATAAACATGTTTGTCTGAGTCTTCTATCAAAAGTTACAGCGATTTATATGAAGTTGTTCAAAAACGCTTTATTTCGCCAAGACAATGCGTTTCTCACTGTTACATGCATTTGAATGGGAAACTCGCCTGAAACAAAGTATAGGTTTTCATTATGTGAATAATTTTAAAATCTTAGCTCAAACGGCTGCAAAACCTGTTTGCCCAGCACGGGGATATTGAGTTCTATAAGATAAAGCCATAAACATGTTTGTCTGAGTCTTCTATCAAAAGTTAGAGCGATTTATATGAAGTTGTACAAAAACGCTTTATTTCGCCAAGACAGTGTGTTTCTCACTGTTACATGCATTTGAATGGGAAACTCGCCTGAGACAAAGTATAGGTTTTCATTATGTGAATAATTTTAAAATCTTAGCTCAAACGGCTGCAAAACCTGTTTGCCCAGCACGGGGATATTGAGTTCTATAAGATAAAGCCATAAACATGTTTGTCTGAGTCTTCTATCAAAAGTTACAGCGATTTATATGAAGTTGTACAAAAACGCTTTATTTCGCCAAGACAGTGTGTTTCTCACTGTTACATGCATTTGAATGGGAAACTCACCCGAGACAAAGTATAGGTTTTCATTATGTGAATAATTTTAAAATCTTAGCTCAAACGGCTGCAAAACCTGTTCTGTTTGCCCAGCACGGGGATATTGAGTTCTATAAGATAAAGCCATAAACATGTTTGTCTGAGTCTTCTATCAAAAGTTAGAGCGATTTATATGAAGTTGTACAAAAACGCTTTATTTCGCCAAGACAGTGTGTTTCTCACTGTTACATGCATTTGAATGGGAAACTCACCCGAGACAAAGTATAGGTTTTCATTATGTGAATAATTTTAAAATCTTAGCTCAAACGGCTGCAAAACCTGTTTGCCCAGCACGGGGATATTGAGTTCTATAAGATAAAGCCATAAACATGTTTGTCTGAGTCTTCTATCAAAAGTTACAGCGATTTATATGAAGTTGTACGAAAACGCTTTATTTCGCCAAGACAATGCGTTTCTCACTGTTACATGCATTTGAATGGGAAACTCACCCGAGACAAAGTATAGGTTTTCATTATGTGAATAATTTTAAAATCTTAGCTCAAACGGCTGCAAAACCTGTTTGCCCAGCACGGGGATATTGAGTTCTATAAGATAAAGCCATAAACATGTTTGTCTGAGTCTTCTATCAAAAGTTAAAGTGTTTTATATGAAGTTGTACGAAAACGCTTTATTTCGCCAAGACAATGCGTTTCTCACTGTTACATGCATTTGAATGGGAAACTCGCCTGAAACAAAGTATAGGTTTTCATTATGTGAATAATTTTAAAATCTTAGCTCAAACGGCTGCAAAACCTGTTTGCCCAGCACGGGGATATTGA